>NW_024070185.1:86939511-87148157 GCF_014754425.2 Oryx dammah | reverse complement strand
ACTCCCTCAGCACCCCCACATCCCTCCCCACCCCCACGACTCCCTCAGCACCCCCACCTCATCACCTACTCCTTTAACCAGCCCCCAACCCCTCAGCGACTCTGCTGAGGAAGCTGCATGAATGAGGGATTGGAGACACGCGTGCACACTACAGGAGTATACTGTAGCACGTACAGTGCCTACTACACCGAATCAATGTTAACACAGAAACAAAAGGACACTGCACTGTTGTGATACAGTGGGGACACCCCTCAGTGCTGGCAAAGATCCACCAGAACCTCCCAGCCACACACAGTCACCTTGTAGCAGAAACAAGTCGGGGGGGGGTTGCGCTGAGCGGGTTTCTCAAGCCAACACCAACCCCCACGGTGGTCTACTCTGTGATCTGGCCGGCCTAGACTGAAAGCTCTTTCTAAAACACACTGTCATGACATCAGCTTTTACTACCAACCCCTGGTCCATGAACCTGAAAAGCTCTAAACTCTGGATGCATCCTCTGACTCCAAACTCCATCAAGCCCTTTCTGCCAAGGTCCATGTGCGGGCTGGAAAGAATTTCCAGACATGAGGCAGAATGAGAAGAGACTAGAGTTCATTAGAGCTGTTAGAACATCAGGCTGGCTCAAGGAAGAGCCGACCCCTTTTGAAGGTTAGTAGCCAATTTTTATAGCCTCACTCCCCACCCCAAAATTCTCTGGAATTTTCCAGAGAAAATTCTTACTGGAATGGCGGCATTAGACGATTTGTTAGGATGCTCCAGGGCAGGCAACAGCATCAGTATTTTACCTAATAAGGGGTCAGGGACTTGGGAGGCTCAGAGCAACAGCTGCTATGGGGTTTGGTCAGTTTCAGAGATTTTGTCCAGTGACTTTGCAAAGGGCTCCACACTTTCTTTCAGAACCGGACTTGGCTGCCCCAGAGTGACCTCTACCCTCTGTTTACAAGACGTGCCATGGCACCACCCAGGGCCCCCTTCAGGCCACACCCCTCCCACGGGGCTTAGAGAGCACACAGCCCAGACTCGCCCCAGACATCCTGGCTAGAGCTCCCTGTGTGATTTCAGGGGCTGGGAACCAGCAGAAACGCCATCACACTGCCTGCCTTCCCCAGGGTGATCCTTCCTTTCTGCTCCACACATCCCAGCTGCACCCCACTGGAAGCACCTCCGTCACACTTATCCCCCCAAATCCCAGTTGTCACTGCTGTTTGGCTCATGGGCCAGGGCAGCCTGAAAACTGCCCTCAGAGATGGATGGCTGGATTTGGCTGAGATTCAATTACTGGGTCTTGTGAAGAATTATAAGCAATAGGAATAATGAATATCCTACCAAAAGGCGAAGGTAAGATGGTGGTCCTTCTGCCAGCATTGCTCAGTGACGATTTCTACTGCGCTTTGCTGTGAGTGCACTGTGAGTAACCCACGGCATTAGACCCTTACCACTGTGAGTGAGTCAGGGAACCATATCCCCTGTGGGCAACTCCCTGGAGTGTGCATATGCCTGATCATAAACAATGGCCACCTGAAGGGGCCTGTGGGGCAAGAGACTTGGCATTGGACACAGGACACCACCGTGGCCTCCTGCTGTCTCTGGGAGTGGCAGTGACCTCCAGTCCCCAGCGAACCCTGGGGAGACAGGTTTTGTGTTGCTGCTATGGAGGAGAAACAGACAAAAATTCAATAACTGATCTGAGCCATGATCAGAGCTGGGACTCCCTCAGGCCTTGTCAGCACCTCCTGGGCTCTGGGAGTATCCACGGCGCTGGCGGTGGGGCGGGTGTGTCAGAGCAAGGCAGAAACTGCTCTGGGGAAGCTCTGTGTCTCCAGCTGGAGCTGATGCCCCTTCCTGCCCTGGAGCCAGCAGCTCCCACCCTTCCTTCTCCAGGAACTTGGGGCAGAGACGAGGGGTTGTTCCAGCCCCACAGCGAGCACTTCAGAAACTGGTTCCTTCCCTTCACCATTCGGTAAAGATGTCACAGAACCTTCCCAGAAAGAATCATCTGGAATCTGGGGTAGGTGGAGGACTGCATGCGGGGTGCCCAAGGCAACATCCTACACCCCCAGGTGGTCATGGCCCCCTCCAGGTGTCCACAGGGAAGGAAGCACCTGTGGTTGCACCAGGAGACTGGACTCCTCTTGTCCTGCACGGGGGCCCCAGATCCAATCCGGCTGCAGAGGACAAGAAGGTCTCTGCCAAGGCAGAGGGACTGGCTTGGGAGCCTCACCAAGCCCAGGCCCAAACAGGGATTTCTTTTTTAAGTCCAAAACCACAAAATGCTACTCTCTTTACTTCATATCTAGTGATTCCTTAAAAATATATAGCAGAAGTACGAAGTGAGGCCAGCTTGACCACAGGCCGTCATCCAGCTTGAATGGGCAAGGGCTGGAGCCAACACGAGGCCCTGTCCTTTCAGCCCTGCCCCCTCCTTGGACATGGCCGTCCCTCCCGGCTTGGCAAACCCATCAGAAAACCCACATGCTTCTGCAAAAGCTCCGTGAAGGCCCAGGTCACTTCACCCTGGCAGGACACAAAGGAATAGTCATCACCCCATCATCTCAGGTCCAATTTCCCCTCAGGAATTTGTGCACACACCACCTGCACAGACCTCTGAGTCTGATTCACCAGCTTCCACACCCCTTCAAGGAGACTTCCAGGAACATCAACTCAGCCCTGGACTCAGCTGAGCACCTTGTGGCAAAGCTTGCTATTTTGAGACTCTGCTGCCTTTGAACCACATTCAAACCACACCAGCTACAGCCAGGCAATGGTGGACCAAGGGGCCTCTGTCTGTCTGATCCCAAGGTGCTTTGGAAACTACCAGGAAGGTCAGGAGGGTATGGAGCCCAGCTAGATGGCCGGATTAGAAAAGGCCTGTGTCCCTCCAGACGGCAGGAAGGTGCCTGGGAGTCATCTCTGCTAGAATTCCCAGGGTGAGGTTGAGTCCAAGTCACAGAGAGGATTTCACTCTGCAGCCACCACATAGGGAAGAGACCATCACAAGCCACTACTGGCCGGACCCCAATTCTATTAACCTTCAACCTGCCCAGAGCCCAGCCTAGCGGCCCCCAGGGCCCACAAAGGCCCTGTTTTTCCAGCAGATGGAATTCCACAGTGGGCGAGGCATCCCTTTCTGAGCCCTGAGTCATGTTCCAGATGATTCAGAACTTGTGAGACGCGGAAGAGGGGTAGCCGGTGTGTCACCATGACGCTGTCACCTTCCAGGTGGAAAACTCCAGCGGAGGGGTTAATCTGCCTCACTCTGTCCTGCAGCCCCCAGGAAGCACCTCCACCCTGAGATCACAGCTAGGGGGCAGGTTAGGAATGAAGCAGGAACAGAGGCCCAGAGAGGGGTCTCTAGCCAGGAGGTCTATCCTCCCAATCCCTGAGAACCAAAATTAACTGAAAAATCTAAAAGACATTTTGTTGTTGTTTAGTTGCTCAGTTGTGTCTGCTCTTGCAACCCCATGGACCTCATCGGGCTCCTCTGTCCACGGGATTCTCCAGACCTTTTCCTCCTCAAAAGGATCTTCCTGATTCAGGGATCATATTTGCTTGTCTCCTGCATTGGCTGGTGGATTCTGAGCCACCTGGGAAGCCCCAGAGATATTCTAGAACATTCTTAAACCACACAAAGTAGGCCACCAGCCCCCTCTAGGGTCCTGCCACCCCGTGCCTGAGGAGGGTGGCATCTTGGCCCAGAATGACTGGGCTCAGAGGCAGGGCACCTTCCTCAGCATAGGCTGTGGTTACGCCAGGCCCCTGGTCAGGGAATGGCCTCTGGGCACTGCCCACACTCGCTACCTCACACAGGCTGAGCATCCTCATCCAGAGACACAGGATGCGGAGACAGGATGCAGGGTGGAAGGAAAGGGCCCTCAAATATGGGTCTGGAACAGCGCCGGCTGGAGGAAAGGGTTCAGTTTTCTCACATTTCAGAATCCTTGGGTAAGATGCATGTGGTTTTAAGGGCTGAGTAAATGTGAATAACCGTGCTTCACTAATCTCTTTTCTGACCATCCGACTTACTTCGCTGATAGAAAGCAGGGATGTGAGCACAAATCAAACATCCCCGTTCTGTGGAAGGTGATACAGCTTGGAGTCCTCGCTTCCTACAGAACTGGCTCTGGCATGTGGCCAGCTGGCCATGCCATCCGCCACAGAACATCCTCCTCGGGCGCCCCCTGCTAAGACCAACCCAAGGCCTGGGCAAGGTGCTAGGCTCCCCGTGAACATGAGATGCAGGGTCTGGCCTTTCTTGTCCAGTGGGGATCCCTGATGACCTTTGCCCCCAAGGAGGTCCACCTGACTCCTGCTCTTCTCACGCTGCAGGACACGGAGCAGGAATTTTAAGGGGGCAAATGTTCACCGTGGAGGGTCTGACAGGCGGATCCACTGGGTCCCTCGGGGTGGGTTGCTGCCCCCTGGGATGGGAGAGTGTGTCTGGTGGGCTGACCTCAGAAGTGGCATGATCCCTGGTCCTGGGAACGGGTTCTTCCCGTCTGCAAGGCTGGCTGCGGGCCAGCCTCACCCAGGCACTTCTGCTTTCTCTGTGACCACACAGGAGGACATGGTCTAGACAGATGCCCGTGGGCAGTGTGGGCGCCACTTTCCACAGAGGCACTTCCTTATGATCCCAGCCGTCAGAGGCTCAGGACGCTGCCACCCCCACTGCCACAGCTTCCCTCTGGGCTCCACACTCAGTGCCACCATCAGGCTCCTGCTGGGGACACCCGAGTCAGTGCACACTGGACACAGCAAGGGGCTCAGGCTAGCTTGTGAGCACCTTCTGAGGGCCAAGTCTGGGCACAGTTACGGGGTTAGCCACACCTGCAGCTGCCCAGGTGGGCACTGGGCAGCAGAGGAGAGGGTGGGACTCCTGGGCCAGACGCCAGGCAGGGCTCTCAGAGCTGTGCAAATGTCAACCCGGTGAGTCCTCCGGGTTTCCGAGACTCTGGCCCTTCATTCCAGACAGGAGGGAACTGAGGCACTGGCCGCTCAGTCGGGGATGGCTCCCCCTCCACCAGGACCGTGGTCCCCCTGCACTGGGACCCTGACAGCACTCATGCCAGCCCTGCCTCCAAGTGTGGGGTGATGGCCATCCCCAGGGAGGAAGTGCTCCCGGAAGAGCAGAAAACCTCCAACCACGGGCTTCCTGTGGGGGCCCAGAAAAGCAGAATTCTTATCCTGATCCTTGACCCTGTCAGCAGCCAATGAGGCTTCCCTTAGGAAGGGCTTGGCCCTGCCCTGCCTGCCTTCCATCAGTCCCTCAGCATCCTTCTCAGCCTCAGGGTCCCTTCTAGTCCCTCAAAGTTCTGGCTCTGGAAATTGATACGGAGGGACCCGGGAGTGGAAGTCATCCATCGTAGGCCCAGTAAGCAGTGCCTCCCATGGTACCAATAGCCAGGGTGGCCCCGGCTCCCAGGGACTAGACCACTTGATGCAGGCCTGCAGGCAGCTCCCCCACCCCAGCAGCAGCCACCCCCAACCCCTCTGGTTACCTCTAGTCTCAGCCTCACTCGCGTCACTTGTGAGAAGCCAAGCAGACGCACATCGGAGCACTGACTTCCCCATCACTGCTTGAACCTTCTGGGGGTGGGGCCAATAAAGGAGTGAGTCAGGCCACCTATGACCCCAGGAATGTACCAACATCTCACAGGGATTCCTCTTTCCAGCAACCACAATCATCATCAGATACTCGCAGATAAGAACACCAAGGAGCCACATCAGTGTCGACTGGAGGGGTCAAGTGTCCGAATCCCACTGTCTGACGCTACGCCTGCTTCCCACATCCCCTCACCACTCCTCAGGGCTGCAAAGTGCAAATTTCCCCACTCCAAGTTGGAGCACCTGACCCAGGTGGACCACAGGCCATTAGCAAACACCTCTGGACCTATCTGGGCTCATTTAAATCTAGTTTCTTATAAAAATCTCAACTCGTTCCAAGTCAGGAGTCCAGCAGACACTTTGGAAAAGATGGTTTTGGCTGAGGACGCCTGCATCTGTATCTCCAGGCCATTCACTTGTTCCTGCCTCCGGATGACGCCTTTCCCCGGGGAAGTCAAGGAAGCAAACCCTTTCCAACTAAATGCTCTCTGCTAACTAGGGCAAGGAGGAGTGCACACTACCCATTTTCTCTTGCTAGCTTAAGAGAAAGGCTAAGAGTGAAATGAAATAATTTACACAAACTGCAGTCTGCAGAGTGAATGAACAGTGACACTACTTTTATGCTCAAAAGAATGTGGTTTCTGTTCAATGTCAAGTTGTCTCAGACAGGACATACTGAAGACTCAACTGATATACAACCTCATTAAAAACTCTGTCATTACAAATGCTTGGGAAAGTTGCTGCTTCACCCCATGCTCAGAGGGGAGCACCCAGTGGGTAGCTCTGCATGGGGAAATGGTCTTGCCTGGCTGCCCAGGACAGGTTCCAGGCTTGGGTGGCAGCCACATCTAGAGCATCCACAGGTGATGGAAGTTTCCAGAAACATTTCAGCCACAGGGCTGGGGATTACTCAGAGGCTAGGACACACGTAACAAGGCTCTCCCAACTTGCAGGTTGGAAACTTGAAACGCCTGCTCCAGCTTATCCAGCCCACCCCCTTCTTCCCAGCCCTCTACCCTGCCAGGTCCCTGGGGCATCTTTCTTCTATCTCTAAAAGCCAAGAAGAGCCACACTGGGTAACCCCCCTTCCCTTCCACCCCACACTCCTGCAGGGAACCCACTGTCAGTGGACTAGAAGCCCCTCAGTCTCTAGTGGGAAACAATTTACTGCTTCCCTGGTGGTTCCTATTGCCAGGCTGCAAAGCCTCCCCCACACCCCCCTATCCCAACCCTGGCAAGAGCTGGTACCTGGCCAGTAGCACGGCCCATGGATCATTATCATCCCAGGCCAGGGGATCCACAACAGTCATCATTCACTGGTGAGGGCGGAGCTTGGCCTGGCTTTCTGGAGGAGCCTGACAAGCTCTGCCACACGGGTTTCCTTGGACTCAGCAATCCTACAAGTTCAAAAGGATGCCAGGCCAGGAGTGTTTATCTCCACATCACTTTAATGAAAGTAAAAATTCAGAATCTAAATGTACGCTCATCAGGAACTGGCTAAATAAATATTACAGCACGCTCTGCAGGCAGCACAAACCATCAAGTTAATGCTTGTTGACAAGTACAGATAAATATAATATATCATTAAATGCAAAAGAGAGAGGATAAAACAACACTTAAATGTAAAGCTTATTCATGTAAAGAAATTGCCAGGAAGGCTCACACCCAAAAGGGTGTGAGCATTGCGGCTCCAAGCACAGGCTGGAGTTCACTCCTTGATCCCAACAGCGCAGCATTACCTGTCTCCGCAGGTGAGCTCGTTGGGGCCAAGCACCTGACTGTGGGCCCCTAGCATGTTGGCCATGACCGCCTGTTGTAGGCAGAGGAGGGAAGCCAGGTATGGGCGGTGCTCAGTTCAGGGGCATCTTTCATTATCTTCTTTGGACTATTCTGCATCTTCTAATTTTTTTACATTAGGAAAGGGATTTTTCAGTCCTTTTCTTACAAAACTCAATCACGTCATTTCCAAACAACAACAGTTTCTCCAGATTCTTTCCGTCTTTTTGCCCCCAGGCCACTTCACAGCAAAGGAGAAGGTGGCCCCAAGCACCCCCAGGAGTGCGGTTCTGCCATCCGTGGGTGGCTTTCCAGCATTTTCTGTCCTCAGCCAGACTAGAATCTGCACTTTCAAGTCCCCAGTCCGGCCCTGGTTACTCGTGTCTCCATCTCTGGGTGTCACACCGCATCCACCACCCCAGGCCCCACCTGTGCTGTCCCGTCAAGTTGGCCCCATCCATTTACCCACCAGGAGGGACATAAATCAGTCTGGGTGCTGGGCCCTACTGCCTGGGTTTGAGCTCTGGTCCCCTTATCAGCTGTGTGACCCCAGGCCAGCCACTTAACCCCTCAGCCCCTCAGAGTCTGCGCTGTCAGATGCAGCTGGCCTAAAAGTACGTGGATTATTGTCACACCACTCAGCATGATAGATGATACCCACTCACAGTAGAGATGCCATTAAAATCTACCAGGGAATGCCTGGGGCCATTCACTAAGCCTTTAACGAGAATCCTGCCAGGGGCAACAGCTGCAAGAAAAACAACTCTTGCCAAGTTTCATATTTTGCTCTTTCTACAGCAATTTTTCCCAAAGAAACTGATCAGAGAGGGAAAGAGCTTTGTCCTTAAAGTCTGAGGAAACCCACCACTTCTACACACCTCTGAGCTGCTCTGGTCTTGGCCTGTGACTCTCACACTCTGTCCTAAAGGATGTCACCCTGCCAGGTTGCACCTGCTTACCCGAGGACATCTGGGGATAGGTGTTACTGATGTGAGCAGTTGCCTCCTTCAGCAGCCAAACATTCATATTCCAACATAAAGAGTGAGAAGATCCATGGAAAGGAGAAGGAGGGCAGTCAGGGTTGCCCAGAGCCAGCCTGTGAAATCCAAGCAAGGACAGGCAGCCTCTGGCTCTGCCCATGCACGGGAGTGAGGCCCACGCAGGGAGAGTGGGAGCAGTGCCCACAGCTGCCAGGTGCCTTGGACACCTGCAGTGGCTCAGCAATCACTGATTTAACTCTAAAACATTCAGTCACCGGGATGAGTCAGCTGCAGCTCTCAGCGAGAACGCTCTCAGAGACTATAAATCAAACAGCCCTCACCAATCTTGGAGGTGGCTGCCATTGGATCACCAAGGTCTTCAGTGGTTGCAGTAAAAGCCCCTGAAGAGACGAAGAGCCATTAGCCCTAATGGGAGAAGGGCTGGCACAGAGCCATCCCCGACAGCCAGGAACAGGCCACGCGCAGCTGCCCCAGCGTCTCAGTTCTGTTCCTCTACCCCGACATGTGAGGCAGACCCAACCCACAGCCCCGTTTCTGTAACACTGTGGTCCAGGGGGAAGAAAGCCCTGATCAACGGCCAACCAAGGACCCAGATGCAGATGCCCATGGACTCTGTGCAAACAAGACAGAATCAGAGGGCAGGGCCAGCTGAGTGTGGTCAGTGCCAACCAGGCAGAGCCCCATGCTGCTCTGGGTAGTGCTTCTCACACCTGGAGAGCCAGGCAGAGACCGTGGGGGCACTTGGGAGCCCAGACCTGAGGAGATGAAGTCACACCACCTTAGTGAGAGCCCTGGAACACTAAAATGGAACACTAGAACACCCTCCAGTGTCCTCTCCAGTAACAAGAATGTGCAACCGAGAGAAAGAGGACTGAGCGGTGCACCTCAGGACAGGTAAGCGCAGAAGTGTGAAGACTGGAGCACACACACCATGCCAAGTCACCCCTGAGACCATGGCTACCAGCTTCCTCTCTTCAGGTCCTGCCTGCTCCAAGGTTCAGTTTCCCATGTCCCCAGCCAGCTCTACCCCCTTCACCTAGGAGCCCTGGCCAGGCCCCTGCACAGCCGGGCGGCCCTCTCAGGGCTCCCATGCTGTTTCCTGCCCTGAGAATTCTCCAGCAGCCTCAAAGAGCAGCAGGTGGCCTCTGCTCACAGCTCAGACCTTACCTCTGCAGGTCCTTAGTCTCCCAAGGACAGTTCATTCCCAAGAGAACTCTGGGGCTGGGGTGAGGATGAGGAGCTTGAGTCCTGCTCAGATGAGAGAAGGACCTCAGGAAACAGGGTGCTGTCCCATCTCTACTGGATCTCCAGCAGCTTGCAGAGCCTGTCCCCCCAACCTACCCGCAGGGGGCTCTGAACAGCCTCCCAGGCAAGAGCTTGCAAACACCCTCCACAGAGCTCCCACCAAAGCTGTCTGCCCACCCACAGGGGACCCCCAAGAGCAACATGAGGCCACAGACACAGATTCAAAAGGACCAAACATACACGTGCACACAAGCACATCATACCTGCCCACATGCAGCAGAGACCATGGAACCGGGTGAGAGTGGAGGCCACGGCGGGCAGAGCCCCCGTGGGTGCCACCCTCCTGCCTCACATCAGGGCTGCTGAAGGCAACACATGGGCAAGGAGCAGTCCTGCCAAGAGTGAAGCTCCAGAACACAGGTCAGCCTGATTTTCTCACCTGAAAGGTCCCAGAACTGTCAGCAGAGTGTCCTTTTCAACCATGTCCTAGAGCCCATGGCCAGGTCCAAATGTTAACCGAGTCCAAGCCCACCATGCTTACCACACAACAGGCCAGTGAATCCAAGAGAGGTGTTGAGACAAGGAATATGACTTTATTCAGACGGTTGGCAGATCAAGAAGGCAGACTAATGTCTCAAGATAACCATCTTATGGGGTTTGGATGCCAGGTTTTTTTATAGAATACAAGGGTGGGTGGGTGGGGTGGTGAGGAAATAAAGTAAAAGAGGCAGAACTGGCCTCTGGCTCTCCCTCCTCTGGGTAAGGCTCTCCCTGAGATGCCCTCTGGGGATTTGTAGGGCCTGAAAAATAAGAGTTGGATTTGGTGTTGCAGAATGATACTTAATAACCACGTGAAAATTAGGTGAGTTTCCAAATTGAGGCTTTAATTAAAGCAAAGACTCCTTAGGATGGTTACAATAAAAACAAAAACAAACAGAAAACAGGCATGGGTGAGAAAGTGGAGAAACTGGAGCTCTGGTGCCCTGTTGGTGGGAATATGAAATGGCACATCTGCTATAGGAAACAGGATGGAGGGTCCTCAAAAAATTAAATACAGAATTGCCCATGATCTCTTAATTCTACTTCCACTTATACACCCAAATGTACTGACAGTGAGGTCTCAAACAGGTTTTGCACACCGACATTCAGGGCAGCATTATTCACAAGCCAAAGGAGGGAAGCACCCAAAACATCTACTGATGAAGCAAGTGTGAGATACCCATACATACAGTGCAATTATATTCCGCAGCAGGGATATTAAGCGAATATGCCTCAGACACCCCCAACCTGCCGCCCCTCCAAGGTGACCCAGCCAGTGACACCATCACCACCCAGCACTGCAACTGCACCCGGGGTGCCATGAGCCAACAAGACAGTCACTCAAAGGTGTACAGAGCTGGAACTAACGAGAAAACACCAGCATCTAGGGATACTCAGCCCTCAATCACGCCACAGCTCTTCTCTCCAGGACAGGAAAGTGACAGAAGTAGAACAGCACCCCTGCACGAGGAGAGAGGTGAGGGTGGGGGGCATCTGGGAGCACCCGAGACAGCACGGGAGCACCAGGAGCCCCCTGCCCTTCTAGAACCTCTGCCCCCACTGACTCGGCCCTTCCTCCAGGCTCACTCCCCGGAACCGACATCTGCAGGTGGAGAACTCGCATAGCACTGCCATGGATGATCACTGTGGGAGCCGTCTCTAACTGAGCTCCAAGATGGGCCAGACCTTGGCCGGGAGACATAACGACACTTCTGAAAAGTGGGCTCTGACAGCCTGCACAGCCGGCCAGGCCTATCCCATGTCCACTGGTTCCCATTCCACAGCTACCCCATCCCCACCACCAGCTGGGGAAGCTGAGTTCAGGCAGGGTCAGGGGCCATGGTCCTGGTGACAGTCAAGCTGCTGGAGACTTCAAGAAGTGAGGATGTCAGCAGGAAGCTTCTGGCCACCTTGTGGACTGAGGCTCACTCTCCCCACCAAGAACTCCCGGCCACACACTCCGGGTTGACAGAGACCCACGGTCAGGGGAATACACGTCTGGGTGGGTGGTATGTGTAGTGTGTGGGGGTGTGGGGATGCGTATCTGTGTGTTCTGAAATCGAGTAAGAGATGATTGAGAACCCTGGAGACCAGGGCCAGAGCTGGAAATTGTATTACACACAGACACTGCTGGCTAAAAGGGGGAGGTCACAGTTCTCGTGGTTTGCTGGGAAAGATTTCCCTCAGGGTAAGGTCCTGGGTGGTTCAGACAGTAAAGGATCTGCCTACAATGCAGGAGACCCCGGGTCCGGTTCCTGGGTAAGGCAGATCCTCTGGAGAAGGGAAGGGTGACCCACTCCAGTAATTTTACCTGGAAAATCCCACTGACGGAAGAACCTGGCAGACTACACAGTCTCTGAGGTTGCAAAGAGTCAGACACAACTGAGCAACTAACAAGTTCTAGAAAAAGTTTCTAAGGCAATTTTTACGTGAAAAGGGACGATGTCAACAGCACCTCTGGTGGAAATTATAACCATTTCCAAAAGCTTGTTCCTGCATTAAACCCACCTCTCTCATACAAACAGCTAAGAGGACAAATTCCAACCCAGGGAGGGCACTTCTACCAAAATCCAAGTTCACAAAGTCCAGGAGTACAACATACTGCAGACCCAATCCAGTAAGAATAGGTAGGATAGGGAGGGGGAGCTGGCGAAATACTCAGAGCCTCTAACTTTCAGGAAATGTCATAGAACAAGCTAAAAACATCCATAAAGGAAATGAATCCGTTGGCCTTGCTTACACAAAGCTAAACTAGAGCTGCACAGATGCTTCTCAAAATCCATGGCCCCACTGTGGGGTTAAGATGCTGAACTCAGTGGAAATACATAAGCTGGAATAGATGTGCTCCAAGTCCTGAGCCACAGCAGAAGAAGGGGCTCAGATCTAAAGTCCAAGAGGGACAGTTCGTTGAATTAAAAGGTCAGTTGGCCATGCAGAAGTTCAACTGTTGAGGGCAAGGGCACACAAGAGACCTGTGACAGGACATAATCCAACCAGAGGCAAGGCCAGGACCAGGAGCTTGCGGGTGTGGGGTCGGGGGAGTGGCTAGCCCAGAGCCAGGCTGTGGGGCTCCTGAAACCAGCAGGCACCCAGCCAGCAACGAGGCATGGGGAAGCTCCTCCTCCTTCACACTGTCCCCTGTCCTCTGTGTATCGTGAGCCCAGGGCTCACAGCTGCTCACCTGGCCCTGAACACACGAGTGTCGCATGCACGGCGCACGCCTGGTCAGGTCCCTGGGAAGGGACAGGAGACGACTGCTCCTGCCCTCTCCGTGCAGCTCAGGTCCGGCAGAGCACCAACACACTTCCTACTCCCACCCTACCAATCCCCAGACACACCACCTCCTCTTCCCTCCGTTAAATCCTACCCTCCTCTGCAAAGGGCTTCCCTGGTAGCTCAGTGGTAAAGAACCCACCTGCCCATGCAGGAGACATAAGACATGTGGGTTCCATTCCTGGATTGGGAAGATCCCCTGGAGGAGAGCATGGCCACCCTCCTGCCAACTCTGGAGGAGGGCATGGCAATCCAGTATTCTTGTCTGGGAAATCCCATGGACAGAGGAGCCTGGCAGGCTACAGTCCTTGGGGCCACAAAGAGTTGGACACGACTACAGTGACTTGGCATGCACGCACATATCCTTTGCAAGCCAGCGACTGACACTCCCTTCTGAGCTTCCCAAATCCCTGCAGCACCCGTGGTCTAGAAGGTGATGCAAAGATCCATGCCAGGCTGGCAGGAGTACCAGCAGAGTCCTGTCCTGTGGGCACATTCTCAGCCCTCCACAGCCCTCTGAGTTTGCACAAGCTATCTCTGCTTAGGCCCGCCAGGTGACATGATGCAGTTTCACACTAAATTTTACACTTTCTTTGCTGCTTGATAATGGTTTCATTTATCTTGTCTCTCTAAGTGACTGCGAAACTCCTCTTGTTACCGAGTCCAAGCTTGTTCGCTGACCACACGACAGGCCAGTGAATCTGAGAGACGAGGTGCTGAAGCAAGGAAAAAAACTTGCTGGCTGAGAAGATGGCAGACTAGTGTCTCAGAGTAACCATCTTGTCTGGGTCTGGATTACCAGGTTCTTTAGCAGAGTCAGAGAGAAAGAAGCAATAAGGAAATGAAGTCAAAAGGCAGACTAGAGAGGGAGAGGCAGTGGGAAGTAAAGTGAAAAGGTCGTCAGTCTCTCAAAGCATCTCCAAGGGACTGGCCAGCCTTTGGAAGGGGTGTGTTAATCTCTTCTTTTTGGTGTAGCTATTCACAGGTGGGCATGGTCAGATTATCTATGAGCTGAACAAAGGCACTTTAGTTTACAGTCAGGCAGAGGGGCAGGGTCCTCTGAGGTAGGCCATTATGTATGACTGTAATAACAAAAGCAATGAAAATCGAGTCAAACAAACAGTTCCAACATGGAGTCAGAACTGGCTTCTTCTCTGCAATACTCTGAGCACAAAGCCACATCTTAAGGGACCCACATGGGTTTTCTATGGCTGCTTAAGGGACCTACATTGGTTCTGTACGGCTGCCGTAAAGTTTCACTAAAAACTTGGTGGCTTAGAACAGCATATATTTGTTATTGCAACTGTTGATCAAAAATCTGACATGGGACTCATTGGGCTAAAATGGAAGAGCTGGCTGCATGCCCTCGGAAGGCTCAGTGGAAAATTGTTAGCCTTTTCCAGCTTCCAGAGGCCTCCTGCATTCCTTGGCTCCAGGCTCATTCCTTTACTGTAAAGACAGGACAAAGAGGCCACCTGGGCATAAGGATTCTTTTGAGCTGAAGGCAACTGAGAACAGCAGATGCAAGAAGAGTTCCCTGCCCTCCTCCATTTGCCTAAAAGCAGGACATAAATTCTCTCTGTAAAAGTGGACCAGAGATGACACTGAGTCTGCATAATTAACCTTACTAAGCATCCTATATAGGCTTCTTAGTCATCTTCCCACAATTTACTGTCCCCAGGAGCCCAACCCCTCTTTCGTCTTGTCACTTCAAAATTGACTGCCCTTTGTTAAAATGATACATACGCCCCAAGCCTACTGTGGTGACCCAAGGATGAAAGAGCAGATAAAACCAAGAGGGTCTTGGAATGCAGGAATGGAAGAACCAGACCCTTATTGTCCTCCCCTCCCCCAGGTTGTAACTATTAATGGAACAGTATAACCTGTCTCCCCTCCTACTCTAGGGAGAACGTATTTGCCCTACTATTCCCACAACCAGTATACAAGCCTCATCCAATCAGCAAATGACCTGTAAAACCCCAATCCCACTCCTTGTACCCTGGGTATAAAAGTGGACTAAGGACCCCTGTTCAATGTCAGTTCCCCGTTGAGCTGGCCCGCTGTTCTAACAGCGTCTCCCACTCTAATAAACTGTATTCTCCTCTCATTCTGCCTCATGTCTGGAAATTCTTTTCCAACCTGCACCCGGACCACGACATTTTTGGTGGCCTGTACGGGGAACTTGGGGTCTCTTCCCCACCTCATTTCTCCTTTCTCATAGAGACCCTCTGCGAACAGGCAAGCACTGTGGAAGCAACTGAGGAACTCTGGCCAGGGTTACCCTCTGGTGTGTTTCAAAGGCCCCACTGCTTACTGCGTCCCAGTAGCTGCCTCCCAAACAGGTGAGGGTCTCTCTTGTGTCTTCTTTCCAACTGAGGACTAGGCCAACCAATATTGTATGGGCACAGGTCAGGCACTTAAAAGCCATTAGGGTGCCATGAAGACTCCCATGTGAGGATAAGGGGGACACTGAAAGGATCAGGCCACCAGCGCATCTGCCCCTAGCAAGACAACTTCCGTGCACCCTGTCAGGCACATAGTGGTTGAAGCAAAACAGAGACCACTGTTCCCTGGCCACCGCCTCCCTGATAGGATTGTAAGGCGGATTCCTCAGCCTTCTTCCCTGTCACTTTCACTTCTTCCCTTTCGGTCCAGATGGATTTACAGGAGCCTAGGTGTTGCCCTGAACCTTCAAGAGAGCCTTCCACAGTTCAGGGAATCGCCAAATGGTGAGTCACCCAGTTGCTCCCAGGAATCTCTTTCTCTGCCCGGGTCACATGGTGTCTTAGCCACATGGTTCTCAGAGGTCACCTCTCACTGTCAGACGTGACTGTTGGGACAGTTGGTCATTTCTGTGCCATTAGTAGCACGGAGAGATCACTGGGACCAAAGGGACACCTTTCTGTCAGCCAGAGACTCTCAGTATCCCCACTCTATAGCAGGTAGGCTAAAAGTGGGTTCTGATACATCCCAGAAGCCTCTCTCAGACTCACCCCTTGGCTATATTCTCAGAAACTGGAAAATGTTGACCCTGCAAAAAGCCTGGCCCCAATACAAACTGGGCCTCTGAATGGCACACTAGCCTTTGTCAAAAGCAGGGAAAGGACTCAGAATTTCCTTACATTCAGCCCTCAGTCAGAATCCAGATTTGAGGGAGTCATGCTGCATGTGTCTTTCTGTTGCCTCCCTATATCCTGTCCCCCCATTTCTCTCCATCAGATTTCCTGGATGAACCTTCCTCGGCCTTTCATATCCACACGATCTCTAGGAAAGGATTCTGAGGGTCCCTTTGGTCCAGGTCTTTCTCCTATGATTAAAAGGCTGAAGGATCAGAAACTCTCCTAACATTCTAAAGAATCCCATTCTAACTACGCTTTTCTCTCAGGTGAAGCTTCCCCTGAAAGTGAAAGTGAAGTCACTCAGTCGTGTCTGACTCTTTGCGACCCATGGACTGTAGCCCACCAGGCTCCTCCGTCCATGGGATTCTACAGGCAAGAATACTAGAGTGGGTTGCCATTTCCTTCTCCAGGGAATCTTCCCGATCCAGGGATCGAACCCAGGTCTCCCACATTGCAGGCAGACACTTTAACCTCTGCACCACTCCTGCAAATTCCCTTCACCCTTCAGATTCTTCTGATGGGACAAAGATCTCACTTCCCACTAGAGGAACGATCCAATATTTTTATCAGCTGATCTGCCCCTGATATCAGAGTCAATTTGAACACTATTTGGTCTATAATTTAGGTATAAAACTATGACTACAGAAAGGAAAGACGACTTTTTGACACAATTTGGCCATGATATTCTTTAGACCCCAGAGAAACTGGTTAAAATGAAATTTTTTTACTGGAAACTGCAAAACCGGTTCCTTTCGCATATGCAATAAAAACCAACTAGCTTGTTAAAAAGGCTGCCTAGGGAAAAGCTTGCAGTTAACCCTTTCCATGTCCCTGAAATACACAGCCCACCTTGCCTGAGACCTCAACCTTGAGCAAATTAGAACTTCAAAAAAAAAAAAAGAAGAAAAAAGTGGGGTTGGGGGTGGGTCAAAGAGAAATTTTAAATCTCAAGCGGAAAACTGTCTGTAAGGATTTTTGTATGTCTCAGTATGTGTCTTTTTTTGTTTTTTGTTTTTTTTTCAATAATACTGCTGAAGTTGTAAATGAGTTCTAATTTAATTAGCCTAAAGAAAAGTAGTCAATAAAGCAGAAGTAGATGTTTTTCTGGAACTCTCTTGTTTTTTCAATGATCCAACAGATGTTGGCAATTTAATCTCTGGTTCCTCTGCCTTTTCTAAATCCAGCCTCAACATCTGGAAGTTCATGGTTCACATACTATTGCAGCCTGGCTTGGAGAATTTTGAGCATTACTTTGCTACAGTGTGAGATGACTGCAATTGCCCCGTAGTTTGAGCATTCTTTGGCATTGCCTTTCTTTGGGACTGGAATGAAAACCGAACTTTTTCAGTCCTGTGGCCACTGCTTTTTCAGTCCTGTGGCATATTGAGTACAGCACTTTCACAGCATCATCTTTTAGGATTTGAAATAGCTCAACTGGAATTCCATCATCTCCACTAGCTTTGTTCGTAGTGATGCTTCCTAAGGCCCAGTTGACTTTGCATTCCAGGATGTCTGGTTTTAGGTGAGTGATCACACCATGGTGGTTATCTGGGTCATGAAGATCTTTTTTGTATAGTTCTTCTGTGTATTCTTGCCATGTCTTCTTAATATCTTCTGCTTTTGTTAGGTCCATACCATTTCTGTCCTTTATTGTGCCCATCTTTGCATGAAATGTTCCCTTGCTTCTGCTTTATTGACTACGCCAAAGCCTCTGACTGTGTGGATCACAACAAACTGTGGAAAATTTTTCAAGAGATAGGAATACCAGACCACTTGACCCACCTCCTGAGAAATCTGTATGCAGGTCAAGAAGCAACAGTTACAACTGGGCATGGAACAACAACTGGTTCGAAATCGGGAAAGGAGTACATCAAGGCTGTATATTGTCACCCTGCTTGTTTAACTTATATACAGAGTACATCATGTGAAATGCCCGGCTGGATGAAGCACAAACTGGAATCAAGATTGCCAGGAGAAATATCAATAACCTCAGATATGCAGATGACACCACCCTTATGGCAGAAAGTGAAGAAGCACTAAAGAGCCTCTTGATGAAAGTGAAAGAGGACAGTGAAAAAGTTGGCTTAAAACTCAATATTCAGAAAACTAAGATCATGGCATGCGGTCCCATTGCTTCATGGCAAATAGATAGGGAAACAAAGGAAATAGTGAGAGACTTTATTTTCTTGGGCTCCAAAATCACTGCATATGGTGACCACAGCCATGAAATTAAAAGATACTTGCTCCTTGGAAGAAAAGCTATGAGCAACCTAGACAGCATATTAAAAAGCAGGGACATTACGTTGCCAACAAAGGTCTGTCTAGTCAAAGCTATGGTTTATCCAATAGTCATGCATGGATGTGAGAGTTGGACTATAAAGAAAGCTGAGCGCAGAAGAATTGATGCTTTTGAACTATGGTGTTGGAAAAGACTCTTGAGAGTCCCTTGGACTGCAAGGAGATCCAACCAGTCCATCCTAAAGGAAATCAGTCCTGAATATTCATTGGAAGGACTGATGCTGAAGCTGAAACTCCAATATTTTGGCCACCTGATGCCAAGAGCTGACTCATTTGAAAAGACCCTGATGCTGGGAAGGATTGAAGGCAGGAAGAGAAGGGGATGACAATGGATGAGATGGCTGGATGGCATCACCAACTTGATGGACATGAGTTTGAGCAAGCTCTGGGAGTTGGTGATGGACAGGGAAGCCTGCGGTGCTGCAGTCCATGGGGTTGCCAAGAGTCAGACACGACTGAGTGACTGAACTGAACTGAAAGAAAAGTAAGTGCTTACAAATCAAACAATTCTAAATACAAGAGAAATTAACCTAAATGAATTTTAGGTTCATGTGAACTGGAAAATATTCAATATTAAATATCTAGTATTAATGTTTGTTTGCTAATCTAATATAGACATGTTTAAGAGTCATTAACATTAAGCATAATATTTTCATTGTGCCTAGGTTTATTATAAGTTAAATATTGTTATATCTGTTACAAGTTTGTCAGCAAGGAAAGTATCTCAAGTGAAGAAACTTTCAAAAAAATGTAAATGAGATATGAGCTTTTAGATAAACTCTATTAAGAATAATTATACTTTAGAACTGTCTGAAAAGTCTGTCTAGATTTTGGTAACCTGAATTTCTAGGGTTGTGCTAAACTAAGTGACAGAAGTTTATTGAATAGCTAGGTCATTTCCAAATAAAGTAAGATTCTGAAACATTCATTACTAAACACTAACTTCCTCTTACAGAGAAACTAGAGATTTTGGACTACTAATGAATAATGTTTGATGCCATCCTGAGATGTTCTTTAGAATTTTTTTTAGAAATTGTCACTGGTATGTATGCTCACCAATCTATAGACTGCTAATATAAAGGTCAGTTCTTGGTTACTTAAGGAAAGTACAATGTGTATTTTCAGTAAAGAAAGTATGAGGAATGAAATTACATTTTATGTAGGGAAAAGGAAGTAGGTCTGACTTACAGGTGGCTGTTTCAGGATGGGAGAACAAAGTAATGAGTACAGAACGTGCTAAGAAGGTTTTATGGAAAGTGGACCCCAAGGGAAGAATTTTGTGTATAAATACAAGTTTTCTTGAGATGTCGAACTGTCTTTGATAATGGATTTTAAGTTTCTTTACCTCTGAAGTGATCTGTTCTATGTTTACCTTTGAAATCTTCTTTGTTACTTTAGCTAAGTGAATATATTGTTTTACAGTGATCTATATGATTTTATCTGACTGAGTGTTATAAACCCTTTTGATGTTTATCAACAAAATCTCCTAAATAACTTGACTTCTAGCTGACTTTGGAATGCTTCAGAGGGCCCCTGAGATATCCCAAAGTGCTATTAAACTATTTTCTGAGTTCATTTGACATGTTAAATTACATGGGAAGTATTTTTAGAGGAGTGATGAATCTTCTCAGGTTATACTGTATGGTTGATGTTACTAATATAGATATCCTAGAAATTATGTGAAATTCATGAAAATCTGGTATGTCCTGGTAAAATGTTGTAAGTTATAATTCTAGCTATCATGTTAAAGTGTTACAAGTCATAACAATGACCAAGTTACTTTGTCAACTGCAGTTTAATTAGATTTTAAACATGCCTTCTATGGTTTCACTCTGATGCCTTTGCAAGAATACTGCTACTTCAAGATTTACAGAAAAGACTTTTCTAAGATTAAGCAATAAACAAATTTTTTTTGTTCATTATCTGGTACACTGGTAACAGACTGGAATTTAGTCTACTTTATGTTAAGAGAACAAAATTTTCTTAGAATGAAGCTTTCGATAACAGATTATGAATTTCTTTGCCTTTAAGAGATTTATATTTGTTTTTAAAATCTTTTGTTACTTTGGTAAAGTAAATAAGTATTACTTAAGATTATGGTACATATAAAAATTCATTCTACTTCTACAAAAAAATAAACCCTCCCTGTTGGATTTTTGCTATTCTGATGTCCTTAAAACATAGCAACAGTCTACTCCTAAATCGGGGAATTAAAAATGGGTGAATGATAGCTGTAAATCAAAGAGTCAGGGCTATGGGAAATCCAAAATGGCCAGTTGGCTTTTCCTAGCTCCCTGAGAAACCTCATTTTTATTTTATGGGTTAAAGCCTTCCCTGGCTACAGGGTTAATGCCCTCATAATGAAAAAATTATGTTTCAATGAATATTAAGTTTTGTTAATTCTTAAACTAAGTTTCTAGTATTGGTAACTAAGGTCTAGTGTTTACTAAGACTCACTTCTGAGATAGTCCCTTGTTGTTAAGTTATATTGCTAAAAAGTTTAATTAAGTTATTAAAAAGGACACTCTAAGTTTGTTTTTGAAGCTTATCTCAGTAAACAATCTTTGGATAAAGATCAGATGCTCCACGATGTACAACCAGGAGATTAATACCAGCCTATAGTCATTTGACAAACAAAGTCAGATGACCTGGGGTATACTGGACTCTACCTAATGAAAGTTCTTGACTTATAATTCTTACTCGTGACCTTACTAATAACCGCTAGCTGTATTATTCTCTATGTCACTTGTTTCAGAAGATTGATTCTTACATTACCAAATGTGTGACTGATCCTGTGATAAAATGCTGATATGCAGTTCCATATGAGATCAATGACTGTAATAATGTAACTCTAGAAATAGGAAGAAGCAACAAGAGGGAATATTTTCCTGGACCAAGAGGCTAGTAAGACAGGTATAGTCCAGAGATTTCTGCTACTCGCAAGGCCTGGTCCAATTAACAGCTCACTGAGTGACCTGTCAATGGAATCTTTGTTAAACCTTAAATGAGCCTTCCCAGCACCATGGTATACAATAGCCATGAAATGCCCCCAAAGCATGGTCAAATATGTGGCTAGGAAGGGACCCTGCTGACTGGAAGTTGGCACCTGCCAGATGCCTCTACAAAGATTGCATCATGACCACAGCAAGCTGCTGACCTTCAACAACTCCTGAAAGGAGTTCAGGGCGGAGGTCAGAAATAGGGCACTCTGTGCTCTGGGAAGAACCCAGAAAAACCGGCCTTCAGATTGCCAGGTGTTTTCAGGTAAAGATTTTATGAACCCAAATTCCTGCCTCTTCTCGTACCCAGAGAAACACTAACGTCACAAACTAAGGTCTGGGCCTGGTTCTCCTGGCTAGCCCCTGAGCAGCTTTTCTACTTCTATTAATCAATCTTTGGGCCACATACCTTTAACTTTCTTGTTAAGTTTGTTTCTTCTAGAATACACAAATCTCCAAGTGGTAGTATGACAAGAATATTCCCTGACCAACACCTAGACAATGCTGAAACAAGTCACCTTATCATTCCATGCACTCTCAGCTCCCTCCATAAATGCACCCTGACAGAGAGCAAGCAAAAGGAACCCAGAGCCCCATGACACCCCTGTACAGCTTGAAGAAGTCAGAGCAGTCATTGCCCCTTTTCCTTTGAGACTGGGTTCCCAAATGCCTGAGAAGGGAAATCAGTAGATTGTTAGACATGAGCAGGTTATCAAAAGGGGCCAAAAAATTGGCCCTAAAAATAAGGAGAGGGAGGAACGTGGTGACCCAAGAGGAAAGAGCAGATAAAACCAAGAGGGTCTTGGAATGCAGGAATGGAAAACGCAGACCCTTATCGTCCTCCCCTCCCCCATGTTGTAACTATTAATGGAACAGTAGAACCTGTCTCCCCTCCTACCCTAGGGAGAAGGTATTTGCCCTACTCTTCCCCACCCAGTATACAAGGCTCATCCAATCAGCAAATGACCCGCAAGACCCCAATCCCACTCTTTGTACCCTGGGTATAAAAGTGGACTAAGGACCCCTGTTCAATGTTGGTTCTCCCTTGAGCTGGCTGTTCTAACAGCGTCTCCCACTCTAATAAACTGTATTCTCCTCTCCTTCTGCCACATATCTGAAAATTCTCTTCCAACCCATGCCCAGACCACGATTCCTACTTGCTTCTTGGGGTTTTTACTTCTTTTGTGTGAAGCCTCTGTGCATATAACAACATTAAATGTGATATGCCTTTTCCCCTGTTAATTTGTTGTCAGTTTAATTCATAGGCCCCACCTACAGAACCGAAGAGTAGAGGAAAAGTTTTCCTCCCCTAGACCAGCAGCATAGCGTCTTCTCTCTGTCCTCCTGGCTCTTTCACTAGGAACCTCATGATTATATTTGGGGTCTACCCATGAGGTCAAAAGGGCTTCCCTGATAGCTCAGTTGGTAAAGAATCCCCCTGCAATGCAGGAGACCCCAGTTCAATTCCTGGGTTGGGAAGATCCGCTGGAGTGGGGATAGGCTACCCACACCAGTATTCTTGGGCTTCCCTTGTGTCTCAGCTGGTAAAGAATCCTCCTGCAATGCAGGAAACCTGGGCTTGATCCCTGGGTTGGGAAGATCCACTGGAGAAGGGAAAGGCTACCCACTCCAGTATTCTGGCCTGGAGAATTCCATGGACTGTATGTACAGTCCATGGGGTTGCAGAGAGTTGGACAGGACTGAATGACTTTCATGAGATCACAAAGAGACACAACTGTGACTAAACAGTAGCAGCAGCAGCAGCTGATAAACCAGAATAATTTCCCTATCTCAAGATCTTAACTTAATCATACCTGCAAAATCCCTTTAACATATTCACAGGTTCCAGGGATTAGAATGTGAACATCTTTAGGGACTTGCAGACTCCTACTGCCATTCAGTACTGAATAGGTGTAACTCTTTTGACTTTTTTCCTAGAAAAAAAAATTAGAATTTTAGGTGGTATCCTAATTTCTTGACACTGAAAAATAACTAAGATATATATTTTTTTATCCTGGGAAGTCCAAACAAGACCTATCTGCCTATAAGGGCTGAGTTAGCCAGCTGGCCTGAGAGCCAGGCGTCCACATGGGTGCCGTGTTGAATGGGGGTGGCGGAGAGAGGAGACCATCAGTCCTGCACACTCTCCATGAAGACAGACAGGGTGGGAGATGCCAATCAGAAGTCCAGGCTAGGAAAAGTCAGGATGAGGGCAACCATAAGGTAGCATTAAGAATGCTGGTTGAATAAAAAATGCAAATGATTGGTAGTAGGAACTGAAAAATAAGAAGGAAACCACACATTCCAAGGCAATCTTGCCTTGATGAGTCATTCAGATGCAAATTTTATCCCAATTTTGGAAGGATTACAAGCACCCCTATTCACAGCCCTATTCCTATGTTAATTCTAAACTCAGAACTCCCTCCACAGTCCTCAATCTGGGCACTTTCCTGCCACTGCTTCTTTTTATCAGGCCCCTAAGCACTGAGCTTTTCCAAGCTGGTATGCAGAGTTTCTGGTGTGTTTCTGGCTCTCTCCCCAGCTCCCTCCAACCCTGGCCCAGCAACCCCTCCAAAATATAGCAAGCATCCTCCCCAGTTATTGGACTTCAACACACTTAAGTTCTACTGGACTGAAGGCCCATGACCTTCACACACTACTTACCAAGCACATATGAAAGCGAGAAACCAAGAGACCTAAGCTATTCCAAACAATAAAGGGAGGTGATGAACACTCCTGGCCCATGCCCATATTATGATCCATCCACAGGGATCTGAATCAGCTGCTCAAGAAAAAGACCCTGGAGCCTCCCCTGGCCAGCACAGTGCCTGTCCTGAATCAGAGTCTTAGCCCTGGATACTTGCTGACCTGCTGGACAGACAGACGCACTTCTCTTAAATAAACTCCTCTGGTCCTCGTGAAGGGTCATCAGTCACTCAGGCCCTGGTCACTCGGGTCAAGGGACAGGACAGCTGTCTGCTTACTCAGCCCACTCCTGTTCACCTGAGCCATGAGAACTGAGAAAACAAAAACCCATCTGCACAAATAATAAAAAAATGCTGGTATGGGCTAAGTACTTGGCCTTGCTGTACACATCTCTGTGTCAATGAAATGGGGATGACTGTAGGTCATCCAATTATTCAGAGGGTTAAACAAGGTCTCACGTGGCAGGCACTCAGAATACTCTAGTAGGAAATAAATCATACCATCGGGAAAAAAAGAAAAGAAAGTGCTAGGCTTCTTGGCAGCAAACCCTAAAGAGCCAAGCCCCTGCTGCCCCGCCCAGCGGCCTTACCTCTCCTGGGGGCCTCACTCGCCGACAGGCTCCCTCATCCCGTGCTGGTCACGGGGGAGGACGGTGCTCAGGACGCAGTCTGGCCCAGCCACCCTGTCCTCACAGGGAGCTCTGCTGCCCAGAGGTCTGTCCTGACACCTCGCTCTCCAGGGTGCAGCCTGGGTGGGGCCACCGGGACAGGCCATGGCAGTGGGGTCCACCGGGGCCACGACAAGGAGCCGTTCAGCAGGGGGACAAGGCCGCCGCAGTGAGCCTCCCTCAGGCCATGGAACACGCTTGCCCCATTCTCGTCCCTCTCAATGGCCAGCTGTGCGCCCTCAATGTGGACCCAATTGTTCTCCTGTGTGGGCTCATTCAGGGGCACGGGCAGGGCCGGCTCAGGCCGAGGGAGGAGCCAGGAGCTCCTGTCCCCGAGGAGAAAGGTCCTTAGAGATGTGCAGGGAGGGGGAAGGGGACCAGGCCCCTTGGTGTCTCCAAGGATCACACAGGCCCAGCCACAGGGTGAGGGCCTCGGGCTCCGGGTCGTGAACAGGGAGCTGCCTTTCATCCAGGCTCTCCTGCAGGGCCCCAGCCAGCCCATGAGCCTCTCCAAGTATCAGCGTCCAGCCTTGAAAACAGGGAGAGCCACAGCATCCGGTCCAGTCATGGCTGCAAGGTGTAAGCAAGGGTGAACAGGGATGTGATGTGTACAAGACACCTCAGCACTGCTGCCCCAAAACAACTCGGGAAGAAGAGCTGGCAAAGGAGCGCCTCTTCTGCCTCCTGACTATGCTGCCCATCAGGACATCCTCCCGAGAGTGGGCCCAGCCCGCGGGCCACCACGCTACCTGCAGGGGTGGCTGGATGGGGGCACACGAGTGCCAGTGCAGCAGTGGCCAACCCTCTGTGGGGCCTGGAATGGGGCACAGCGTGAGGATGGTGGGACCCACATCTGGTCATGAACCATCCTGAGGAGACGGGCAGACACCACAGGCTCAGCCCCACCAGACACGGCCTCTGACCAGCACCCAGCACCACCCCCAACCTCTCCCTGCCCCCCAAAAGCAGCGCCTACAGCTCTACCACGTGCGTGCTAAGTGGCTTCAGTCATGTCTGACTCTTTGCGACCCCAGGGACTGTAGCCCGCCAGGCTCCTCTGTCCACAGGATTCTCCAGGCAGGAATACTGGAGTGGGTTGCCATGCCCTCCTCCAGGGGATCTTCCCGGCCCAGGGACTGAACGTGCGTGTCTTCTGTCTCCTGCACTGGCAGGTGGGTTCTTTACCACTAGCACCACCTGGGCTCCACTGCTGCCATGAAAAATTCCACACTCCATGATAGGAGCACCCGGTCCCGGACACAGCAGAGTTTGGTGACAATAGGCACTGACCCTCATGTGCTGCCTGCAATGGACACAGACTCCTGAGGTCCACCTCTGGGCATCAGGACAGAGGACTGGCCAACGTGTCCAGTGAAGGAAGCCAGGCCGTGGGGTAGGCAGACATAGCCGTATGACTGCCACAAACACCGGGTGTCTGGGTCTTGGTAATAAGCAGGATTGAGAATGGCTGCACCCATCTGATGGCCAGAGCCATGCTATACGAGAGATCCATGCCCTGACCCTGCAGGACTGAAACTTGTTCAGTCTCAGACCTCAAGTCTAAAATCCCTTAAACCCAGCAACCAGGTAGGTCCATCCCACCTGCTGACCCAAACACCGTGCAGGCAGGGGCAGCATGCTGGTCTTTGCCCTTTCTAACTGGAGGGTTCTAACGAGCCACAGAGGTGGCGGGAGACAGTCAGTGCGCGTGGGATGCTGCAGGACTGTGACAAGAGGTGACAATGCAGACTCTGCTCCCAGGAGTGGCTCCAGCTGCTCCCAGGCACCTGTCCAGTGACCTCCTGCACCTTCCTCTCCCTAGGAGGCTTTGGTGACAACGCCCTGGCTTGGAGACAAGATGCAGAGAGGCGGGACAGACATGGTTAGCACTCAGGTGGGCTCGGTGGGAATGCCGTGTCCTGGGATGGCGTGGGGACGACTTTCAGAGCTGCCTGGGGCCTCGTGACAGTTCTCATCAGATGTCCAAGCAGGCATGCTCCGTGACTTGGCTGAAGGTGCCAGGTAATTGTGACCCTCAGTCAGTGACAGAGCTGAGCTCATGAAACTAGAGAAAATGTTAATCCATCCCTTCAAGAGTTAAAAGCCGCTTCTCCAGTAAAACCAGCATTATGAAAACACTTGGATGTTTCTGGCTTTCAAGGTATTTTGAGGCAACAAATTGAAATATTCTTTACATTCATTGACTAGAATTATATATAATTTATGTATTTTAAGACTTTCAGAAAATAGGCAATATGGCTTACAATTCTAAAATATTTTCATAAATTTATAATATATGAGCCACCTGTTCTAAAAAACAGAGTTTCTTTGATTCCCTTAAGGTCTAGCTGCTGAGAGTCAAAACCACTCTGGTCTATAAACTGCCTATGAAGACAATTAGCTCTGAAGGCAATTTTCTTAAAGCGACAGTAATATTTAAAAAAACACTTGGGGTAACACTTTTCTTCTGTGATTAAAGATTTCACCCAAAAATTAAGGTACCAAACAGAGGCTCAGGGTGTCAAACACCAGCCTTCGCCATCCACAAATAATAAGATGTAAAATTTAATTCAGCTTCCACTGCAACGGTGCTCCTCGGATCAGCAATAGCTCAGCAGACCCATCTCCAGAGCTTTGCAGCCCACTGCAGACCTCAGGACTCAGAGTGCATCAATGGGTCAATTCAACTTGCAGTAAAAAGCAAGAGAAGTGTCTATTTTAAAAAACCTATTTACACATACTTGCACTTTTAAAAAAAGTTAGCAAAGAACCCACTGCTTACATTTTGGTCAAATGAAAACCAACTGACCCATGTTCAAGCTCACCACATCTTCGCACCAATTTTAAGCATGAATTCAACCTTATTTGGCTCTAGAATGCACCACGTTAATAATTCTCCAGTTAGTGCACACCCTTGGTCACAGCTACCAAGTGTCAAGACAGTATGAGGAAAAGCTCCAGGGACAGACCAACCAGACTTCAGACTTACCAAGAACAGTTCAGATGGACAACAGAGGTCCAGTGGTTCTTCACCTGCCCTCTGACCTGACCCTCATTTTGTGGGCCACCCAGGACATGGGGCTTCTCTCCCACTGCCCCTCGCCTGGACACACCATACACACTGTCCCCAGCCATGCTGGCCACCTTGGGTCTGTCCTCTGCTCTGGCATCTTCCACCAATCAGCCACTCAGGGCATCCTCCACACCCTTCAAATGTGCCCAGGCCCCTCTGGGTTACAAGCTCATGATCTTCCAGGAAAAAAAAAAAAAGTAAGGGACCACGGATAGAGAGATAATCGTGGGGGCTCTCGGGGTGGGGGCTGCTTTGTGGACATGCCATTTTAGGTACTCTCAGGGGTTGGGGGTTGGGGGGTGGGGTCTGTGCAATGGACAGGATCCCCAGGGGACTCATGGAGGTATGCGTGGTAGATGGGCCATTTTCCAGCTGGGGGAAACAAGTTGCCAGGCAGAAAACCCAAGGATGCTGAGACAAGAGCCCAGCATAGTGGGTCCAAGGCCAGAAGAGAGATATGGGAGAGTGCCGTTACTGGCAGGATGACCCTGGGCTCTGACCACAGCGTCAGGATGCCCTGGCCATGAGCAGGGGGCAAAGGTGGCCCAGAAGCAGGAGCAGTGACAGGGCACCAATCACCCACCTCCCAGAACTAGAGACTTCTCCTCAGGACTGCAGGGTTCCAAATGCCCGGCCCCCTTGGCCCACTTGCCATCGGGGCTGCTTTCTTTCTACACAGCCCCTGGGTCCCTCTCACCACTTTCACCTCCACACTAGGCCAGCACTTTCTGTTTTGCTTCCTACATGGGCCTGCACTAAAATCCAGTTAAACTGTGGACTCCGATCAGAAACTCAATGCCAGACTCCGCTGTTAGGACGAAGGATTGGGGGCTGGCCAGAGAGTGAGCGCCTCATGCAGGGGACCATCACCCCACAGGGCAGGGAGGAGGTGGACATGGGGGGTTGACAGCGCCTCTCACTTCCCACAGCTGGGTTTTTAAACCTCTCTTCTCTCTTCCCTATTGGGCATGCAACTCTGTACACGAGCCCGAACTGTGCAGGCAGGGACTTGCAGACTGACACGGGTGAGGCTGGTGAGCTCGTTTGTTACTGATGCCCCTTCCCCAGCCAGGCCATTGGAAACACATCACACATCCTTCCCACCCCTGCTGGCCACGGACCAGCCCCTGACTCGGTCTACTTCCCCTGTGTGGCCTGGGTCACGGTCACCAGAGCAGTGGGAGGGGCTCCTTGGGTTGGAGCCGAAGGGGCTGTCCAGTGCCCAGCCGCAGCCCCACTGCCGTGGAAGGCATGGCCTCATATATTCAAGCTTCCTGGTGTCTATTAAATGCAAACAGCTCTGCAAGGCACACTGAACTCCTTGCTGAGTTGCAGCAGCACATGAAGTTATAAGGAAGCCAAGTCCCTGAGGAATCTCAGAGAAGCAGGGTGCATGCAGCAAGGAAGGGCAGGCGCCGGCAGGATCAGACACATCAGAAGAAACTGCCCGGCCAGGGCCACCTCCTCCACTGGCTGGAAGTACAGAGTCCAGGTGAAATTTGGAAAGACAGATGATTTTCACTGGCAAAGGATCAGCACCATATACCCGTGCCCCTCGAGCTCTCGTGTCAAAACCCACTTGTGGGAGGTTGACAATCCATGCAGGCCTAGAGGGGATCAGTGCTAGACACCGTCCTGCACAACCAGGGTCCTTGGCCCACGCTGCTTACCCCTTCCCAGGAAGGAAGCAAAGAGATCACCAGGCACAGATCCTGGGCCAGCAGTGGGACTTGGTGCAAGCGTGCCCAGTGGCATGCCAGTGCAAATGAAAGTCACTCAATCATGTCCGACTCTTTGCGACCCCATGAACTATATACAGTCCCCAGAATGCTCCAGGCCAGAATACTGGAGTGGGTAGCCTTTCCCTTCTCCAAGGGATCTTCCCAACCCAGGAATCGAACTAGGGTCTCCAGAATTGCAGGCGGATTCTTTACTAACTGAGCTATCAGGAAAGGCCCGCGGTGCACCAGGCCCACCTGCAATCCCCGTCACAGGGGCCAACCCCACGTCTAGAGGACCTGAGTGGTCCACGGGGAACACACCTACCAGTGGGCAGACACCACCCCTGCAGCAGCGCCACCTCCTTCTCCTTCCCTCACGCACAGGGAGGCTCCTGGTTCACCTTCCACTGTCAGCAAAGCAGAGAGCCTCTAGTCACCCAGGTGTCCAGGGAACTAATGAGCCAGCTTGCAAAGTGCATCCTGGACCACCACCCCCACCCGTGGCTGCCACCCGAGAAGCAGGCTGGGCCACTAGCAGCTGCCAAAGGAGGACCTTTGCAAGACAGAGCAACAGGACAGCCCTGAGCCTGAGGCGCCTACACCCACCCCACCTCACGCCCTCTTCTGCCGCACCCACCTTCCTTATGTGAGATAGCTGCTGTCCTGTGTGGGCTCAGGGGCACACAGCTCAAGGCGCCCCTCCACCTGCAGTGTGGGCGGGGCGAGGGCCCCAAGAGGATAAGCACTGCCCTGACCTCAGCAGGTTCCCAGTGTGGGTGGAGCCAGTCCAGCTTGAGCAGCACTGTGGGAGCTTGGGCACAGAGGGCGTTTGGGGGACACAGAGGGCATCTGGGGTACACAAAGGGCACTGGGGAGACAGGGCACAGCAGACCAGAGGGCCCAAGTCAGTGCCCAGGTGTGAGCTCCTGAGGGCAGCTGTTGGACACGGGGTACCTGGGAACGGCAGCATTCATACATGCCAAGGGCACATGCACCCCGTTAAGTGCACACATGCCCCACCACGTGCAGAGTAATAGCACCCATATCCAGAGAACACCTACACCCAAGTCCCCAACACAACGGTGGAGCCAGGGCCGTATGTCATCTTTGCATGATAAACTTTGTTTTCTTTTAGTGCCTTATTCCTTCAGTTCAGTTCAGTTGCTCAGTCATGTCCAACTCTTTGCGACCCTATGGAATGCAGCACGCCAGGGCCCCCGTCCATCAACAACTCCCTGAGTTTGCTCAGTCATGTCCATCAAGTCGGTGATGCCATCCAACCATCTCATCCTCTGTTGTCCCCTTCTCCTCCTGCCTTCAAACTTTCCCAGCATCAGGGTCTTCTCCAATGAGTCAGTCAGCCTTATTCCTTGAATACTGCTACTTCACTTGTTCAATCATCTTGAAAAATTCTGCCTGTGCAGAGGGGTAATTTTACACAGTGCAAAGGTCTTTGTGTCCTTTTTCACCTGGCCCCCTCTCCAACCTTCACCATACCTTCCTGCCTTCTGTCCCTGGCAGCACAAACATCGTGCGTCCACCCACATCTTCCTCTTCCCAGGAGCCATGACACACGTTAACGTGGATACGCAGTCATGAGTGCATTATAAGAACAGTCCTGTAACATCTCATCACACACATAGAGATCAGCAAGGGGGGGTTCCTTTACCAGCTCTCAAAACACACCATACATACAGCTGCTGCCAATGTAAAGTTGGCACATGGAAGACGAACAGGCCAGTGGGATGGATTGGAGAATCCCTTAAGGGAACCAGTTTACATGAGACCATAATATACCACAGAGCTGAAATTCAATTCATTGGTCAAAGGACTGATCACTGAATAATTATTTAGTGCTGGTACACTGGAGGGAGATAAAATTACACTCCCCTCCCTCCAGCATCTTACTCCCTATTATGCAAAAGCAGTTTTACACAGGCTCAAGAGCAGAATTTGTACACAAAACAATAAAACACCTACCAAGAAATCAATAGAGAGCCCATGGAATCTTTCTAACAAATATAGTTATTAAAACTTAGAAGTCATAAAAGAAAAGAGACATTCAACCATATAATGATTTAATCTTGATGGCAAATGACACCTTAGTAAAAGTAATTAGCATACAACAGAACTGGGGAATGAATGTTTTCAAGACAGAAAACCATTCATTCCTATAACAAATGAAAAGCCCCCACAATAGGACTTTCCCGGTGGCTCAATGGTAAAGAATATGCCTGCCAATGAAGGAGACACAGATTCGATCCCTCGGTTTGGAAGATCCTCTGGAGAAGGAAATGGCAACCCACTCCAGTATTCTTGCCTGGAGAATTTCATAGACAGAGGAGCCTGGTGGGCTACAGTCCACAGAATCACAAAGAGTTGGACAAAACCTAGTGATTAAATAGCAACAACATAAGGATAGGAGAGGGAGAAACACTCTAAGAAAAACTCGGGCAAAGAACCCAAATGGCCAGTTCACAGATGGAGGGATCTCTGAGCAAAGATCCTAAACTCACCAGATTCAAGGAGACACATGTCAAGGAACAAAGCTGCTGCTCTGGACTTCTCAGACTGACAAAGTCAGAAAGACCGCTCATGCCCACCACTGAGAGAACCTGTAGGATCAGGGTACACACTCATCCATGCAGGAAAGAGATGGACTGCTAGATCTTTCCAGAAGGCAACCTGGCACGATCTATAAAACAAAGAGACACACACCCTGCCCCAGTGGTGCCACTCCCTGAAATCCATGCCTGAATAACAGCCCATGCGTGTGGCTGGGGTATTTACGGGAGCACTGTTTACACTGGCCATGTTCTTTTCCTGTGGCAGCTCTAACAAATGACTCTAAACCGGGTGGCTTAGGACAACAGAAACCTATTCTCTCAGAGTTCTGGAAGCCAGGAGTCTGCAATCAGTTTCTCTGGGCTGAAATCACTGTGTCAGCAGGCTTGGGCTCCCTCCAGAGGCTCTGCGGGAGAATCCTTCCTGGCCTCTTCCAGCTTTTGGTGGCTTCTGGCACCCCCGGGGTTTGTGGCCACGGTATTAGTCAGCACCCCAGAGAAACAGAATCGATAGGATGTGTATACACAGAGAAGGGGATTTATTCTAATGAATCCGATCACGTGACCATGGAGGTTGACAGGCCCTGAGATCGGCAGTCAGCACGCTGGACGCAGGAGAGCTGACGATGCAAGTTCCATCTCTCGTCCTGATCTGAAGGCAGGAGAAAACCAGTGTCCCAGCTCAAAGACAGCCAGGCAGAGAGAGGGAATTCTCGCTCCACCTTTCTGCTCCAGTCAGGCCCTCAACTGATTGGATGAGGCCCACCCACATGGGGGAGGGCAATCTGCCTCAGTCTGCCTACATATTCAAAAGCTAATCTCGCCTGGACACACCCAGAATCAGGTTTGACCAAGTGTCTGGCACAGTCAAGCTGACACACAGAATTAGCCACCACACCCACATCACTCTAATCTCTGTTTCCATCTTCACACCACCTTTCTCCTCTTATCTTTCACATCTCTGCTGCCTCCCTCTCATAAGGACACTTGTGATGGCATTTAGGGCCCATCAGAGATAGCCCAGGACCACCTCCGCATGCAAGATTCTTAACTGAATCACATCTGCAAAGATTCTATCTCTAGAAAAGGTACCACTCAGAGGTTCTAGGAATTAGAATCTGACTTCTTTGGAGGCCATCCTTCAGCCTGCTACAAACTCAATCCTGGAGCCTGAGTGAGTAGATCCAAGTAGCGTCTGGTCCAAATTCTTAATGATCACTGCTGCTGCTGCTGCTAAGTCACTCCAGTCGTGTCTGACTCTCTGCGACCCAATGGACTGCAGCCCAACAGGCTCCCCCATCCGTGGGATTTTTCAGGCAAGAGTACTGGAGTGGGGTGCCATTGCCTTCCATAACGACCACTCACTAGTCACTAATTAAGCAACATCTTCCCTCAACATGGCTGAGAAGACAAAGAAAAGGACCCCCACCCACCACGATAATGAACACAGCTGAGCCTCTCTCAGATTCTAGTGAGGACCCTTTGCTTCCCAAGGCATTTTCCTGAAAAAAATGAGTGCCCCTTTGACTCAAAGGCATAGGCTATCCGAGCCCCTAGAGAGCCATGTCTTTCCAATGAGGCAGCAAAACAAACCAACGAAGCCATAAAGAGTATCCATAAAGGCTTACACAGAAAGATGGAGGCACTTCCTTTCTAAACTCGCTTCCTGCTCTCCAAACCATGCTGTGCAGAGTCTGCAAGCCCAGCCGAGCCAGGGATGGGGGGTTCTGCCTCACCCCACCCCTGCCACTCTCCCTCCCCGCCTCCAGACACATTAGGACCCCAGCACTCATGCCGAGGGGCTCAACTGAGCAGGACTTGCATTCTCACATGGCACCCACATCCTCTCCTTTCCCATCCAGCCACTTGTCCGAGTCTTACATCAAGTCCCGTCTCACCCCACAGGCCCATCCTTGTGCCCCGCACAGGCCAGCCTCACCTGATGAACACAGGGTGGAGGGACGTCCCCAGGCCACGCAGCCTGCCCTCTGGGAGTTGAGCTGGGACCCACCCCTCAGGGCCACCCCTTGGACATCTCCCCGACTCCAAGTGTAAGCTCCCAGGACTTCCTCCCCTCCAAACTTCACGTGCCCCAACCATACTCCCCCCTAGACAGTCTGCGTGGAGGTGGCCTGTAAGTGGACCCTCTATCCTTCCAGCTGCTCAGCCAAAACTTCAGTGCATCCTCAGCCCCCCACCCCACCCGAGATCCAACCTGAGGCCAGTCCCCTCAGCTTCACCTCCAAATAAATGTCCAATTGGGCCATCCTCCCACCCCTACTGCTGCACTCTGGCCCAAGCCACCACCGCTCCCCCTGATCACCTCACAGCCTCCGAACAGGGTGGCCCATCCTACCTTCCAGGGTCCATTCTTCCTAGATGCCAGCAGTCCTGTCCAAACCCTTGCCTTCCAGGGCTCCCATCTCAGCCTCTCTGAGCACCAGTAAGCTCACCATCCGCCTACGTCTTCTCCTCTCACCTGCCCCTCCTCAACACCTAAGCACACTCCTGCCTCAGGGCCTTTGCACCTGCTGTCCCCTCTGCCTGGAACACTATTCCCGAAACCAGATCCAGATCTCATCTTTTCTCAACTGCCCTTTCTCTGCGAGGCACTCCCGGGACCCTTTCTCTGCTTACTTTCTCTTCTTTGCACCCACCACCGCTTCACCCCCATATCAGACTTACTGATCTCCTTTGTGGTCCATCCTCCCCAACAGTAGAAAGCTTCTCCACTGTGGAAGGCCAGTGCCCGGAGTGTATGGAGCACAGCTCAGGAGCTCAGTGCACCGTCAAAGTGATGGGGCTTAAAGGGCGACAGGGCTCCACGCCCTGGGGCCAGCCACGCGCCCCAACAGCAGAACGGGGCCACAGCTCCACCCCAGCTCCGTGTGTGCACATGCACCAGAGCCCAGGGCAGATCTGGAACCCTGAGGCCTGTGCATGCCCCAAAAACGTGCCGGACACACCAGAAAATCATTTACTGAAAGGCTCACTTCATTGGCCCTTGCATGCGACAGCATCGCCGCATGCCCACCCTTTTCAGAGAAAAACAGGCCTTTGTGGGACATAAATAGCCTAGCCAGATGTGAGAAGGCCTGCGGGGCTCTCCCGGCACTCGGGCCACGTGCCTTGCAGCTGCTCAAATGGCAGCCCCCATTCAGCAGATCGTTGGCAGGGCTTCCAGGGGCAGGAGAGGGTTAAACGGTGGTCCCTCCCCCACATCAGATCAGTGGCAGGGATTCACCAAGGCCATCGCTAACTCACAGGCTCAGCACGCCATACAGCATGCACAGGCCACACCACAGCTGTATGTGGCAGATCAAGCCAGATGCACTGCACATTTCTTTATCCACGAAAAAAAGGGAAACCAAAGCCCAGACAATGGGGAGCTTGGATAACAGGGAGCCCAGATAAAGGGCAGCATGATCAACAGGGTGCTGGGACCACCTTTCTGGGGAGCAGCATGCTCACCAAAGCTGACTGCTCGGTTCCCTGTGCAGGAGAAATGCCATCTGAGCACAGAATCTATTTCTTGGCTGAAGCCTGGAAGTCCCTGTGCAGCCTAAAGTCCCTGTGCAGTCCTCGTCGGCAGAAAGGCAAAAATAACTGCACCTAGAGCTGGCTTCGAGGTATTCTCAAAGCCTGACAGTTTCTCATCCTTTGAGTCCCTAATCTGTGCCTCCCAGCCTGTGGGCCCGGCCTCGACAGAAGGGGAAATTCAAATGCAGAGGGCACAGTCTAGACCTGTGCCTCCCAAAGAAACACCAGGCGGGTCGCTCATGTGAGCCACATGTGTGATCTCAGATCACATGTGTGCCTACCAGTCACACTGAGAGCGAAAACTAACAGGTGTCAACAGCACACTTGTTTTAGCCCAACACACAGCCAATCCCCTCAACACATAACTAATAGAGTCGTGGACAGGACATCTTCCCGTCGCTTCTGAGTCTAAGGTCTCCCCAGGCACCACACCGCCCGGCTCTGACCAGCCACGTGTGGAGTGCTCCTCGCCCTGAAAGGTGTCAGCCACAGTACTGGACAGTGCGGGTCCAGGGGTGGCTACCAGTGTAGAAGCTTCCACTCACTATAAAGGGGCCCAACAAGATCAGAGTCGGGTGACGGCCATGGAGGGAGGTCCTAGACACAGCCCTCTGTCTACCCCGATCCTGGCTCTTCAGAGCCCCGTCCGCAGCAGGACAGAGGGGCACCAGCGCCTGCAGACTGTCTCTCTCTAGAGACTGACCAGGGTGCCCCTGAGCTGGGTGGTGCTCAGGGCCCCCCATCATATTACAACAGCTTTTGGACACACACCACGCTGTGCAGGCCTCCATGTGGGTGACCTGTTTCTCCTGCAATATAATCCTTACTGTAAGCCTTAAAGGACACATCTGAGCTAACATCATGCGCACATCAGCATTAGAATGAAGTGAGTCGTGTATAGTTTTTACATTAACGAGTCCCTCAGGCCATTCTGTGAGACTAAAAGCTCAGACCACTCATTTTTGGTTACAGCAGCACCCCAGGACTCTTGCACACCCTTGGGAGGTGGTCCTGGGAGCTTGACCAGGTGACAGCCTTACAAGGCCTCAGCTGGTGGACCGGAGAGCCCTCCCAGGCCTTCTGACACACACAGGAGTAATTAACTCCCATTCCAGTGTTGCTTAATTACATCTGGTCTTCCCAGTGGTCATGTATGGATATGAGAGTTGGACCATAAAGAAGTCAGAGTGACAAAGAATAGATGCTTTTGAATTGTGGTGCTGGAGAAGACTTTTCAGAGTCCCTTGAACAACAAGGAGATCAAACTAGTCAATCTTAAAGGAAATCAAACCTCAATACTCGTTGGAAGAACTGATGCTGAAGCTGAAACTCCAGTATTTTGGTCATCTGATGCAAACAGCTGACTCAGTGGAAAAGACCCTGATGCTGGGAAAGACAGAGCAGAAGAAGAGAGTGTCAGAAGATGAGATGGCTGGATGGCATCATCGATGCAATGGACGTGAACTTGGGCAAACTTCGGGAGATGGTGAGGGACAGGTAGGCCTGGTGTGCTGCAGTCCATGGGGTCACAGAGAGTTGGACACAACTGACCAACCAAACAACAATTACATCTACAGTCACGTCACTCTCAGCTCTGCAAGACACTGAACGCCACGTGCTAAAAATAAAAGCACACCTCTTACGGACAGGTGGCCTGCCTCTGGGGGCCACCCTGGTTACCCAGGCAGCACTCACAGGGCATGCCTGGTAAGAACAAGACTGTGTGATTGTTAAGTAGGCATCACTAAAACCAAAATACTCAGAGTAATTCACTTCCTTTACCCAAGTTCTCACTAGAAGCAGGAAATCTTTAGGAGTTTGAGTCTAAGAAAAAAAAAAATCACAGGTGAGATATAAAACTGTACCCCCAGTCAGACATCCACATGAACCCCATCCTGGGAGGCTGCAGACTCGCTCATGTCCCTGCTGTTCCATGCTCCGGGGAAGCCCACAGGCAGGTGATACACCCAAGGTGGGCACTCCAGCACCCCGACCATCCCACACCTTGAAGCTCGATCACCTGGTCCCTGCTCTCATGGGAGAACACACAATCTCAGCAGTCAGCTCCTTGCAGAGGCTGCCCTTGGTTCAAGCACATCCCCAAGACTCTCGCCATAGAGACGGACAGGCCCACAGCAGCAACAGAAGGACATACTTACCCCATCTGCAAACAAGAGACCGTGCCAACCCCACCAGTTTCTATCTGAACAACTTCAAAGCGGCAAAGCTGATCACGGAAATGAGTCGTTTTCTTCTCTTCAACACAGGTTCTAGAATACTTTTTAATCTTCCTAAGCTTTTCCTTTTCAATTATCTTTTGTAAACCATCTGTTTATAATGTGAAAGGTAAAGCCAGGGGGAGATTCCTAACAGGGGGGTGGTGCAGTTCCCAGAGTCAGGGAGGCAGGGCTGGGCCAGGAGCCAGCCTGGGGACCAAACCCTGAAGGCTCTCTCAGAGAACAATTCAGCCAGCAGGATGGGTACCTGGAGAGGACGCAGTACTTAAATGTCCTGTGTACACACTGAAAAAAAGTTACTCCTGGAAACTCCCTCTAACGCAGCACGTCTGGACAGACGTTTATTCCAGCTCTCTCTCTGGGACACACACAGATGTCTGCTGGTCTGAAGTGGCCGTGGCCCACCCCCTACCCCCCCCCAGCTCGGGGAGTGACTGACGGGGCAGGCACCCGACATTTCCACCACCCTCCTCCACTGCTATGTCTAGAGCTGCCAGCTCATAAATTGAGCTCTCTGGAAGCTTATTCTTGGGCTGCTGGCTCCCAGCCCAAACAAATAGAAAGGCTCCCTCAGAAGCCCTCTTCTCTCCTGGCTCAATCAGAGCAAGTAAACGCGATGAAAGCTCAAGATGGAGCCCCAAAGTGGACCCTGAGCTGAAGACGGCCCTCCAGGGCCATGGTAGGTACCAAAGCTTCAAATCCAGTTGAGGTATGACTGCCAGGGTGTGGGGATAAGGCAATAGCACCCCACTCCAGTACTCTTGCCTGGAAAATCCCATGGATAGAGGAGCCTGGTGAGCTGCAGTCCATGGGGTCGCGAAGAGTCAGACACAACTGAGCAGCTTCACTTTCACTTTTCACTTTCATGCATTGGAGAAGGAAATGGCAACCCACTCCAGTGTTCCTGCCTGGAGACTCCCAGGGACGGAGGGGCCTGGTGGGCGGCTATCTATGGGGTCGCACAGAGTCGGACACAACTGAAGCGACTTAGCAGTAGCTGCAGCAGCCAGGGTGTGAGACTGGAGGTCCTAAGATGCTGCCCACCTCCTAAGACAGTCTCATCCCTCTGTGATGCAGCAAGGGAGCACCGCACAGGTCTCAGACAAGATGGAAGCCACGTTCACCTGAGACAAGGTAAAACACAGGCCCCCCAGTTCCATTCTGGGCCTCGTCCAGGATGGGCTGAATGGTCATCCCCACAGATCAACCAGAACTAAACACTTGTCACCCGCCTCTGCTTCAGCTTCTCCTCTTCCCCCAGGCCTCCCTCGACCCACAGCCAGGCTGAGCCCTCAGACAGCCCCCATGAGAACAGGCTGGCCTTGGGGGACACATCCTCCAATCTATCAGCCCTCGCTCTTCATCTCACTGCCCCACACCTGGGTCTTACAGACTGTCTACACCTCCCTACGAAGGAAAACCCCAGCGTCAGCGTGCCTGATCCCTGCTGTGCCTGCCCTGGTCATACGTCTCTCCACGGCAACATCTGTCTCCCGTACATCTCTCTCCCTCCCTGGCTCCCCGACAATAATCCTCTCAAATAAAGACTCTTACTAAGCCTTCATTTGACAAATGAACTGATTACAAATGACCTGAAGCCCAAAAACACATGGATCTGACAGACAGGTGAGACCTTTGATTTCCACCTCCCTGAAGACTCTCAGGGTTCCCTAAGGTCTCACTAGTTCTGGCTCAAAGTACACACAGGGACTGGTTCAAGAACCAGCTCAGAAGCGTGTCTGAGACCTTAAGCCACAGATGCTCCTGGGGGCTGGCAAGCAAGAGAAACAGGGGGAAGCGACATGAAGGAAAATCAGACCACTCACGTATGTCCGGTGTCCTGTTCACTAGGGAAACTGCGCTTCCTTGGAAACATCACACACAGCACACAGGGAATTTCCCTGGTGATCCAGTGGCTAAGACTGTGCTTTCAATGCAGGGGACCCAGGTTCGATCCCTGCTTAGGGAACTAGATCCCACATGCCACAACTAAGAATTCACGTGCCACAATTAAATATCCTGCATGCTGCAACTAAGACCAGGCACAGACAAACACATGAATAAAATGTTAACAAACAAACAAAAAAACAACCACAGCACACAGAACCTTTTGCTTAAGCTGATACCTCTCCAGGAGGCCATCAGGTCTCCAGGAGGCCATCCAAAGCATAACACACAGTGAATCCAGGGCCCCTGCTCCCCACACTCTGCAGGTAGAGAAGTTCTGGGTAGGGAACACTCCCACCACCAACAAACCTTTTACTCTCATTCTCCCAGCAGGGGGTGAAGGGGTAGCGGGTGGGGCTCATTGCTGAACCTTCACTGATCTCCCGAACAGGAAAGATTCTCTTTCAGTCAGTAAAGAATCTGCCTGCAATGCAGGAGACCTGGGTTCAGTTTCCGGGTCAAGAAGATCCCCTGAAGAATGGCAACGCATTCAGTATGCTTTCCTGGAGAATCCCATGGACAGAGAAGCCTGGTAGGCTACAGTCCATGGGATCACAAGAGTTGGACACCACTTGGTAACGAAACCACCACCACCACTCTTTCTAAATATGCTGCTACCAAATGTGTGAAAGGAAATGTTCATCTCACTGCTGATCAGAAAAATACAAATTAACACAAGATGCCATTCTCCCCCTACAGAAGTAACAAAGAAAAAAAAAAGATAAGGTTCAAAGGTGGTGAGGAGGTGTGGGCCCCTTCCCAGGGTCAACAGGAAGTCTTTTCTAGAAGCAACATCCGGAACCTTCCAAATCAAGGCTAGCTACAGGTAACAATGTTCTCATCTTGTATTCACATACAGAAGTTCTCATCCAGTAGCTTCTTGATATCATAAAAACAGAAAACATCCCCAAAGAGAGGATTAAATGAGTATCTAAAGGACCAGGTTGGTGCCAAAGTATGGGTATGGTCTTTCTGGACTGCTGTGGTTTTGAGTCACACCTCCTCAGCCAACCCAGGAGGCAATGGGGACACCCACTGCCCTACCTGAGGCACGTCAACACATGAGAAAAGCCATCAAAATAAACTGCTGAAAGTTGCATCCATCTGAGTTTTGTTCCCACCCCAGAGAGCAGCATATGGATAGAAAACCATGGTGTACAAACCACAGAGAAAGTCCTGGGATCAGCCTGTGTTTCTTCGGTAACAAATGAAATAATGAATCAGATTTAACAGAAGGGTAGGATGCATTTTGGCAAACTGCTTTTCCTAGCAGTTGATTAAACTAGGTTTGGGTTTTAGGAAGGGAAACTCTCAGGCTTTGCTGAGATCCAAACTGCAGAGCTAGGTGCTGACATCATACACAGTCCACCCGGGCAGGGATGTTCTCTGCACAGCCAAAGGGAAGTGCTTAGGAACTGCTCCGCACCATTGTGCTGCAAATTCTGGAAGCTTGATTTCTCTTGAACACAGATGTCAGGACATCCCACTAACTTCCCTCCTAAACTTAGATACGGTGCCATAATTCCTCACAGAAACATCATTAGCCATGCGTTTTTTTAATGATAGAAAACTCATAATCTGGTTGATGCAGAGAAGTGGGGACTCCCAAGAGAAGGGGACTCCAAGGGAAGGGGGTCCCATGCTCTCCCCTGGCGACAACACTGATATGAGTGGCAACAGACAGCCATCTGACAGGACACAGAGCTACTGTTTCCTCGGGATAACTCATGTAATATGAGAGTTGTGTTTTCCTTACAAAACAGAATTTTTTGGTACAGTGATGCAATGTCTTAAATCTGAAAGAGTGAAAATGCTCCAAAGTACCAGTCAACAGAAAACAACGAATACCTATCACTTACAAACAAGTCAATGATATAGGTTATACATCTCTTTGATCTCAAAGTCATATTATTGGATGCTCTTGATTAAAAGATTAAAATATGGAAAAGATGAGCACCAAAAAAAAATAAAAAACCAAGTCAACAATACCTCAGTGGAGAGCCATCCTTGGCCATTTACAAAAGCGTCCTGAGTTGGAAATTTTGAGCTCACACCAGCCATCCTGGGTGTAACAATCCAGCCCCCTCTAAGGACAGGGTTTGTCTTTGTTCAACAGGACTACTCCAGTGTTTGCAAACAATCAAGTCTTGACCTTCCCTTTTCTGCTCAAGGTCACAACTACCCGGTTGGCTTTGGACTGCAGGGACAGGCCCCTCCCCGCAAGGCTGAGGGACCGGGAAAAGCCATGGTCATGGAGGGCCAGGTTCCAACCCGAGGTTCCACCGGAGTGAGGGCCCCATGAGGAAAACTGACCAAGACTCGGGCCAGTTATGAGTTCAGTCTTCACACTCCGAGGCTGTGCTTTAGGTCTGCCAGGAAAACGGGGTGCCAGGGAGTCCTCAGCTCCTGGGGGCAGGCTGGGCCAACTCCTGGCCATTACCATGGGGCCCGGAGTGCTCAGTGGGTGAGAGTCCTGCTCTCTGCTCAGCTGATGCTGACGACTATCACACAAGCCTGCGGCTCCGAAAGTATGGAATTTATTTCTTTATTCACTGTATTTTTGTTCTTGGCACTATGCCCTCTCCACAGCTAAAAACATCTGGCTTGCACAACACAGCACTGGACTTGTGATAATTAATCAGTACATGCTGACTGACCCAGCAGGGCCCAGAGTGCCAGCCCAGAAAGACGAGTTCTTTTCAAAATATCATCCAAGAGCCCCAGACAAGACTGGGAATGTCCACATATGAAGTACTCACCTACGCTCCATGACCAAATTCTCACTCTAAAAAAAACCCCAGCCCATTGCATCCCACAGAGGGCAGACAGGAGGTGCCAGAAGCCACTGGAAACCAGCACCACCCAATGAGAAGGGCTGGCCACTCAAAGAACTTCAAATTATATAGGGTAGGCTGAGGGAGGAGGAAAGGGGCTGACTGCTTGGTGGTACAGTGTTTCTTATTGAGGTGACTAAAAGTTCTTAGAACTATGACACAGGGGTGGTTATACACACTGTGAATGACCTAAATACCCCCAAGCTGTTCACTGCAATGTGGCTGAGATTATGTTATGCTCAATTAAAAAAATATACATTTATATAAATATAAAAAAGGAAATTGAAATGAGCTTCCAATGGGCACAAAACTGGATTCTTCCATGGGAGGAAGACAACCACCCCGCCACTGGACAGAATCCATTTGCCTGTCTACAGGCGAGGACTGTTTGCATGGACATCAACTCCATACAACTTACAGAGCTGTATCAAGACAGACAAATCCCACAGGTTCCAATGTGCCATCCAAAGGCTGCTCACTCCAAAGTCTAAAGACAACAGAAGGGAGAGTGGAACTGTGAGATTCAGGAGGGAAGGGGGCTCAGGACTGGGCAACAGGACAGACGGAAATGAACGGTGAAGTTGCACGAAGGATGCCTGCATTTCTAGAGGGGGGTGGGCAACAGGGAGAAGATCTGGGGGGCTGGGAGTGAGAAGGCGGCTTGCCCCTGATGTCAAGTAAAGCATGGCTGTCCAGTGAGAAGCCTGGCAGTGTCCTAGCAGCAACCCCTCCCAGGCTGTGGAATGGTCCCATAAAGGAACCGCAGCTGCCTGGGGCATGAACCAACGGAGCCCAAGCAAAAAAATGATGAATGATAAGACTATTCCCCTTATGCAAATGAAAATACACGGGGACCACGCAGATCTGTGCTCACACAGCCTTGAAAATAAGGAACAGGGGTGTCAATTCACTTTCAGAAATGCCCTTTGTTTTTCCTGCCAAACAAGAATTCTTGCCATGGTTTCTCAAACATCCCTAAGAACCTATAAGGTCAGAGAGAGGGGGCTGTCTTGGGCCCTCTTCTTTGAAAAGAATCACTGCTCTAGGATGACACCTGTACTGACCCCAGGTGTGTCCAACCTGAAGACCCCTTCCAGCCTGCACAGCCCTGTTCGGACACACTGATACCAAGCAGCCCAGTCCTCAGGGGTCAGTGGCCACCCAGGGACCCTGAGGTGCCTCTTGCATAGAACACACAGTGTCTTGTCGAGACAGTACATGCTTCTGTCTCAAAGCCCAAGTAGATCACACACATGCACGAACTCCTCAACAACAGCCAAACTGTGCTCTTCTCGCTCATTAGTCAACACCCCCACATCTAGTCCCCGGACAGGACACAGGTCTGCAGTCCTGAAGGTGGATGTTTTCAGGTGAGGTCTCACGTGACACCAAGGGAGGTAACTGCCAGGACGCAAGGACTCCTTGCTAGGTTCACGTGACGATGACACGTGAATACCACATCCGTTACTGGAACCTTCTGCAAGGATGCTGCTCCACCTCCACTGCCCTCTCGTTACTGTGTAACTATTAGGTTCTAAGCCACAAGCCCCAGAAGACATGGTCCAAAGGGAGGGGGGGGTTGTTATTCTTTTACGAGCAATCAGAACAGAAACTAAAATGTCAGCAAACAACTGGAAAGGAACAGAATGATTAATCTCCAGAGCTAACCACCACAGTGAAGAATTAACAGAGGTGCCCCCTCTCAGCTGTCAAAGCCGAAGGCTCTCTGTGAAAAGAAGTGGGCACGCCTTCCCCGCCATATCCTACCCGCGCCCACCTCTATCCTGGCAGCCACGTGCAGACGAGGACAGGACACAGGGAACGCAGTCCTGGGACAGCGCTCACTTTCACACCCTCACAGCCTGGCTGCCCATCTTCTGAAACCTCAGAACTAGATGGTCTTGGAAACCTCACGAAAGACACCACGCCAGCATGTGGTCCCTACAATTCAGATCCAAATGAGTCTAGGGCTGCGGGGGCTAAAAGGAATGTACACCCCAACTCCCCCAGAGGATGGGATGACTTTAATTCCCCTCCCCTCTATACTTCCTGGGCTTCCCTTGTAGCTCAGTCGGTAAAGAATCTGCCTGCAATGCAGGAGACCTGGGTTCGATTCCTGGGTCAGGAAGATCCCCTGGAGAAGGAACTGGCTACCCACTCCAGAATTCTTGCCTGGAGAATCCCATGGACAGAGGAGCCTGGTAGGTTCCCAGTCCGCAGGGTAGCAAGAATCAGACACGACTTAGCAACTGAACAATAACCCGACCTAGTGTTCTGGCACCCTGAGCAGATGTCTAGCATTCAGGATTATGAGAAAGAAATACCAGCTGCTTAGAAACCACCCCAGTCTGCGTTATTTTTTATAGCAGCCCAAACCCCAGAGTCTTCATCGTTCTAAAAACAGGTACTTTAGGATTTGTGACGAAGGAAGATTAAGCCTCATACAGAAGGATGTGCTACCAACTAGCTTGCATCCTCAACAAATAAACACCAATCAATCTCCGCTTAAACCCTGACTAAAACTTAACACTCCATTGGCCTTAATTTACTATGATTTTCAAGATGACCCAATTTGTGGCCTTGATTAGCAATAGATGAAACATAAATTAGTACTACAGACACACCACTCAGAACTGTCCCCTTAAACACCATGAACAAGAGGGGAATCTCTTCCACCCTTTAGGGAGATTCCTACCACCCATCTCCTGCCCTGCCATGTGAAACTGCTCCTTGGCAGCAAACTGATATTTCTAGAAACACATGAAGACATGTAGGTCACTGGGGTGCCGTGTATTAACTTCCTACCCCTGGGCACCAAATGCGGACCCAGATGCTTCAAAGCTTTAGTGTTCCTCTGAACAAACCTCATTTGCTACTCCCTCTGGATACTACAGGTACCCCAAGAATCCAGTCAAGGAGATGGGGCAGTGCCTTCAGCTAGGATGCTGGCCCCACTCCAAACAAAGGCCGCATTTCAGACACTGGATCTAATACATTCCCAAGTACCAGAACCAGGACAGAGCGGTGTGCTCACTGCAGACCCACAGACAGTAATGGATAACAAGAACACCACGAACAACTATGTTTATAAGAAAAGTTAACAACATAGAGGGAATGATCCAATCTGTCAATCACCACAAGCTGTCACAATGCACCGTGATGAAATAAACAAACTGAACAACACTTTAGAAATAAAATTCATAGTTAAAAACCCTTTTGAAACAGCTATCTCCAGGCCCAGATGATTTTATCAGCAAATTCTACCAACGATTTAAGAAATAACAGCAATTCTACATAGTGATAATTGTTCAGTCGTGTCCGCCAACTCTTTGTGACCCCACAGACTGGAGCCCACCAGGCTCCTCTGTCCATGGAATTCTCCAGGCAAGAATACAGGAGTGGGTTGCCATTTCCTTCTCCACAATTCTACATAAAGCTCTTCCAAAACACAGAGGAGGGAAAAACATTTCTCAACTTAAATGAGGCCAGCATTACCCTGATAACTAAACCAGGCAAAAACAGCACAAGAAGACTGCAGACCAATATCCCTTGTGAACACAGATGCAAAAATCCTCAACAAAGTATCAGCAGATTGAATCCAGTGATATACTGGATTGGTCAAAAAGACTTTTTGGCCAAACCAATATATAAATGTTATACCACAACCACATGGAGTATATCCCAGAATGCAAGGCTGGGTCAATGTGTAAAATCAATCAGTGTAATCTACCATATTAACCATCCACAGAAGAAAAAACACAAAAGCATAACAATTTATGGCAAAAAAATATTTGAAAATACTCAGCATCCAGTCATGATAACTCTCAGCTAACTAGCAATAGAAGGGAACCCCAACAGTCTATTAACGAATATCTATGAAGAAACCTATAGCTAACATGATACTCAATGATGGGAGACTGAACGCTTTCCCCAAATGACAGGGCCAAGGCAGATGTCTGCTGACACTGCCTCTATTCAGCACTGTACGGGAGCCCTGGCTAGTGGATGAGGTGAGAAAAAGATATAAAAGGTAAACAGATCAGCAGGGAGGAAATAAAACGACCTTTTCACAGAGAGCATGATTGCCTCTGTTGAAAATTCCCGAGAACCTACAACAACAACAAAAAAGCTCTCAAGACTAACAAGACAGTTTAGCAAAATCACAGGATCCAAGATCAGTAAAAGAAAGTGAACCATCTTTCCATGTACTCCCTATGAATGATGGTAAATTGGTAGGTCAAACTTCATCACTACTAAAATGTTGCCTTCTGTGAAAATCTTATTATAAGAACTGAAAGACTAGTTGTAGATGGGAAGAAAATATTTGAAAAAGCCCAGCTATGACAAAGAACTTATGTTCAGGAAAAATTCCCAAAATTCAATAGGAAGAAAAAAAATCAACCCAATAAAATACAAGATACTTCACCAAACTAGATACAGGGATTGCAAATAAGTTCATGAGAAAATGTTTAATGCCATCAGTCACTAGGAAAGGCAAACTAAAAGCACAAGGAGATATACAGTATGCAAATTAGAATGGTTAAAAAAAAAATAGTGCAGCCACTGTGGAAAACAGTATGGAGGCTTTTCAAAAAACAAAAGCAGAATTACCATATGACCCAGAAATTTCACTCTTGGTTATATATCCAAAAAACCCAAAACCACTAGTTCTACAAGATGCATGCACCCCAGTATTCACAGCAACATTATTTATAACTGTCAAGCTACAAAAGTAACCTAAGTGTCCATCAATAGATGAATGTATAAACACGACATTTTATATATATATATGTATAATGGAATATTAGTCATAAAAGGATGGAACTCTGCCATTTGCAGCAACATAAATAGACTCGGAGGATACTATGCCAAGTGAAATATGTTAGAGAAAAACAAATACTGTATGATATCACTTATGCATGGAATCTAAAAATACAACAAACTAGTGATTATAACAAAAAAGGAGCAGACTCACAGACATAGAGAACAAATTAGTGGTTACCAGTAGTGAGAGGGAAGTAGGGAGGGGCAAGATAGGAACAGGGGATTAAGAGGTGCCTTACTATATCAGGCATACAATAATATAAATACCTTATTACATCAGGTATTAAATAAGCTACAAGGATATATTGTACAACGTGGGGAATGCAGTCAATATTTTGTAAGAACTATAAATGGAGTGTAACCTTTAAACACAGTGAACCACTATACTGTACACCTGTAACTTGGGCTTCCCTTGTAGCGCAGCTGGTAAAGAGTCTGTACTGTATATCAACTATATTCCAATGAAAAACCAACTAACAAAGCCAAGTATGGGTGAGAATGTGGAGCAACTCGAACTCTCACAGGTTGTTGGTAAGAATGTAAAACAAGACAGACACTCCAGACAATATTTTGCTGGTTTTTATAAAGTTAAACATACACTTACCAAGTGGCCCAAAAATCTCATTCATGAGTATTTATCCTAAGTAAATGCAACCAAACCGTCACAGAAGAGCTGACAAACAAATATTTATGGCTGCTCCATTTAAGCATACAACAAAATACTACTCAGTGACCAGAAAAAAAATCAAATGTCTATACACGCAACGACTTGAGTGAGCCTCAGAGGTGTTCTCTTTAGGAAAGAAGTCAATCTTAACAGGCTCTCTACTCTCTGGCTCCACTTATAGGACGTTTATAAACAAGTAAACTACAAGGACAGATTAAGTCAGTTTTCAGTGGTGATGAGAGGGTGGGAACATAAAGGGTAATAAAGCCATACCTCATTTTACTGCCCTTGGCAGATACCACTTTATATAAATTGAAGGTTTGTAGCAACCCTTCTAAGAGCAAGTCTACTGGCACAATTTTTTCCAACAGCACTTGATCACTTTGTGTCTCGGTGTTACATTTTGGTAATTCTCAGAATATTTTAAACTTTTCCATTTTTATTGTATTTGTTATGGTGATCTACGATCAGTGACGTCTGATGTTACTACTACAACTTGCTGAAGGCTCAGATGATGGTTAGCATTCTTTAGCAGTAATTTTTTTTTGCCTTTGTAAACAAATTTTAATTTTTTATATTAGAGTACAGTCGATTAACAATGTTATATTTGTTTTAGGTATATAGCAAAGTGATTCAGTTATATGTATACACGTATCTATTCTTTTCCAAATTCTTTTCCCATTTAGGTTATTGGAGTATTGAGCACAATTCCCTGTGCTATACAATAGGTCCTTGTTGGCTATCTACTTTAAATATAGCAGTGCATACGTGTCAATCCCAAACTCTCTAACTACCCACCCACCCCACTCTTTCCCCCTGGTAACCATAAGTTTGTTCTCTAAGACAATGAGTCTGTTTCTGTTTTGTAAATAAGTTCATCTGTTAGGCAGAAGACCTAAACAGACATTTCTATCAATACAAAGAAGATGGTCAAGAAGCACATAAAAGATATTCAATAATACTAATTATTGAGAGAAACACAAATCAAAACTGTATCAAGATATCACTTCACTATCATCAAAAGGCTATCATCAAAAAGTCTACAAACAATAAAGGCTGGAGAGCGTGGAGAAAAGGGAATCCTCCTACAATGTTGGTGGGAATGCAAATTGGTATAGCCACTATGGGTAACAGTATGGAGGTTCCTTATGAAACTGAAAACATAGTTACTGTATAATCCAACAATCTCACTCCTGGGCATATATCCAGAGGATAATATGGTTCAAAAGGATACATGCACCCCAGTGTTCATTACACTGCTGTTTACAATAGCCAAGACAAGAAAGCAATCTAAACGTCCATCAACAGCTGAAGATAAAGATACGGCTTGTGTGTGTTAGTCACTCAGTCGTGTTCGACTCTTTACAACCCCATAGACAGAGCCTGCCAAGCTCCTCTGTTCGTTCATCTGGAATTCTCCAGGCAAGAATATTGGAGTGGGCTGCTATTCCCTTTCCCAGGGGAGCTTACCGACCTAGGGATCAAATGCAGGTCTCCTGCACTGCAGGCAGATTCTTTACCATCTGAGCCCACCAGGGAAGCCCCAGAGATGTGGTACCCATATACAATGGAATATCATTCAACCATTAAAAAGAATGAAATAATGCCATCTGCAGCAGCATGGATGGACCTGGAGATTTTCATACAAAGTGAACTAAGTCAGATAGAGAAAGACAAATATCATATGATATCTCTTACACACGGAATCTTAAAAAAAGATACAAATAATGCATTTTAATGCACAAATTATCAAATGCATAAAATTTTAATGCATAAATTATGTATACACTGTTTTTTAAGACACAGTGAGACTGCACACTTAATATACTACAGTAGAGTGTGAATAAAACTTTTACATGCCCCTGGAAAGCAACAATTTCATGTGATTTGCTCTATCAGGAGATTCATTGTATTGTAATAATCTGGAACTGAACTTGCAATATCTCTGAGGTTTGCCTGAACCGAGAAAAACTTGCGGGGATGGAATTATTGCATCCTGTGGAAGTGGTTACACAAATCTATACATGCATTTAAACTCCCAGAACTGTATACCAAAATAATCATTTTCACCGTAAAATAATGTAAAATATGAAGGAAAAAGTGAAAGAACTACGCTGATTTGACTCAAATGTTTTTAAAAACACCTTTATTCTTAGCCAGATACAAAGGGGCAATACTCTATATAATTCCATTTGTTTGAGGTGTCTAGTATAGTGACAGAAGAGACAGCAGACAGACAGAAGTAGAGACAGAAGTAAAATGGTGGGTGCTGGGGGAGGGGGTTGGGGAGTTTCAGTTTCGGAAAATGAAAATGTTCTGGGTGTGGAGGGTGGTGATGGCTGCACAACAGAGCGAAGGTACTTGATGCCTGAACTGAACACTTAAAAATGGTAACTTTCACTTTAAAACACTTTTATCAGAAAAGTAGATTTACAAAGGTGTACTTGTATGGAAATAATAAAAGAGTTCTAAAAGCAGGAAGTTTTAACTGTGATCGCTCTCTGCAGATGTGTGCTATTTGGTTTGGCTTGCGGCTTCCAGACTTACCCTACATGAACCGTGCACACAGGCTCCATCACCCGTGGGACAGGGTCTGTTCATACCGTGATCATGGACCAGACAGAGACCCTGAGTCAACCTGTCCAATCCTTTGGACTTTCAAAGTATTATGCTTTTACTTCCCACAAGAGGCAACCCGAAAACTGGTAAAATATATCCACAGTCTGAAGAAGCATCTTGCATGTTGAGCCATACCTGGGCAGACCAGAACTTTAAACAGACAGGCATGTAACAGAGGCCGAGGAGACTCTGGCCCGATTAGTCAGTGACAGAAGTCTGCCCCCTTGTTCCTCCTCTCCTCTTTGAAATCAAGCAGGCAGAGAGAGAAGGGACTTATAGCCCCACGGCAGTGTTTCTGGGTCCCCAGCAGATGCACCATGCTACTCCATTTCAGAAAAGTTCCAGCCAGAAAAGTTCTGCAGCTTCTAGGTAGAGGCCTTCCTCCACTCCCACTGGCTGCCAACAGACTGAACCCCACTGATGTCCAAATGCAAATTTCAGCTTCTAAACACCTGGCATCAATAAACACCAGAAATAAACACCATCTGACTCATTTACGCAGCTCTATGTATCACAAGCTTTCAAATGGTAATTAACCTTCATTTAAACTCTGTGTTGATGATTAAGTCAAGAAATCATTGGCATTTTGATCCAAATAAAACACCACAAAGATTATGCTGGACAAATAAAATAAAAACCAATTTGAATGTTTCCAAGTTCTTAATTTCTAACAATATTCCCTTGTGTACACAGATGAAAGAGCACAGTACATAATCTCTGTAAACTGTGTTTAAATTAGTTTCTCTTTCTCTGTGGTTAAGCCTCTAACCGTTAAACTTCCCCACAGAACACAACCTTCAGCACACGTGGATCATAAACTACATACACTTCATTATCTCTTTCAAGCTTTATGGTTCCAAGAACATCCTGACTGAGGGTAGGGCTTAAAAATTTAAAAATGATCAAATGGCTGTTTCCCAACCCTCTTCCTACAGACATGTTCTCCTCAAAGAAGAGAAAAAAGGCAGAAAGAATGTTTTTTCCTGGCATGGGCTTTCCCAACACACACACATACACATGCACACACGCACACACGCACACACGCACACACACACACACACTCTCTCTCTCTCTCTCTCTCCTCCTCGCTATCATTTCTGCAAGTATGTTAAGACAGCAATCTGGTCTCAGGGCCATCAATGGGGGGCCCCGCAGGGGTCCCAGGTGTGGAGACTCCAGACATACCACTGGGCCACCCAAGGAAGTTCCAGAAGGTACTTTGAAGATAAGCAGCTGGTGCTTTGGAGCCTGGGAGTGGGGACAGGGTAGAGGCTGGAGCTGCCGCACAGCTCTGGCACTCGCTGTTGTCATAGGGCATCTCCAGGGCCAGCTCTCCAGCACCGCAGCTGGCCTCCCAGATGGGAGAGGGTCAGCCTCGGGGCACCACAAAGGCCCTGCCAGCCCCTGAGCACAGAGCAGCCGCACTCTCAGGCATGCCCCTGGCTGCCAGGCAGGCCACACTCTTCTAAGAAATAATGTGACCAGAGGGGCTTCTTTGGAAACTTCAGAGGTCTGGGAGCGGTACACTGTGCCCCACACACCCAGAAACAAGGAGAGGCTGCAGGTTCCCAAAATCCTAGTGACATCCCTCTCTGAGCCTCAGCATCTGGGAAGGCACCAGACATGCCGATGCCAGGCTCAGAACTGACATTCCTTCTGCTGCATGTAGAGATGTGAGAGTTGAACCATAAAGAAGGCTGAGTGCCGAAGAATTAATGCTTTCGAAGTGTGGTGTTGGATAAGACTCTTGAGAGTCCCTTGGACTGCAAGGAGATCGAATTAGTCAATCCTAGAGGAAATCAACCCTTAATATTCATTGGAAGGACTGATGCTGAAGCTGAAGCTCCAACACTTTGGCCACCTGATGCAAGGAGTCAACTCATCAGAAAAGACCCTGATGCTGGTCAAGACTGAGGGCGAGAAGAGAAAGGGATGACAAAGGACAAGATGGTTGGATGGCATCAATGACTCAACGGACATGAGTCTGAGCAAGCTCTGGGAGATGGTGAAGGATAGGGAAGCCTGGCATGCTGCAGTCCATGGGGTTGCAAAGGGTTGGACACAACTGAGCAACTGAACAACAAACTGCCTCCTGAGCCTGGGGTGCAGGTCTGGCACCTGTGCCCCTCGGGCACCCACCTGCCACCCTAATCCCTTCCAACCACTGGGACCAGCCCACTCTCCCATTCATTCATTCACTAGCCTCAAACACCACACCTAATGGAAACAAAAAAGAACCTCCTTCATTAAGGGAACCCTGCAGTGTTCCTGTCTGCCTCCCTCCCTTTATCCACCAAGCAAGTCACTTCCAAGGCCATGCAAACCTGAGGACTAGGCCAAACCTGCCCCAGGACACCACTGTGCTTTTCTTCTGTCTCACTGTGATTATTTATCATCCAATTAACAGGATGGCCCAAGAGCCTTGATAAGAGCATGCCAGGCGGATAGGTCAACTTCAGCGACATGGAGGGCAGGACAGGATGGCCAGACCATGAACTGAACAAAGGTTTCTGCCAGCAAAAGAAAATATCAGGATGCGGAGCACTGAGCCTTTCAGCTAATAAATACTTCCACTGTGTCCATGCCAAGAAATGAAGAATTTCATAGAAAGAGGACGACAAGCAACAACCCCAGAGGCACTGAGGAGCTCGCTCAGCCCTAAGTGTGGGGACAGAGGTGCTGGAATGAAGGCACAATCCCAACGAGGCCACAAGTTAGCAAGCATGGGGCTCAGCCCACACAAGGCCAGAGCCACGCTCCCCATGCCATCAGAATATAAGAAATGTCACCTTCCTCCACACTGGTGCCAGGCCCCATGGCCTCTGGAGATGAGACACAAGCCCTGCCTGCATGCGGAGCAGGTCACCCCTCATCCTTATACATCCTAAACAAGCTCACACATCTAACCCACCACAGGGCTGAGGCACTTGGGGTGTTGATCAGGATGATTAAGTTTACATGTTAACTTGGCTGGGCCATGATGTCCCAATAAATGATCAAACTATTCCAGAGGCTTCTGTGAAGGAATGTTTTGAATAACATCACCATTTAAGTTGGTAGACTTTGAGTAAAGCAGAAAGTGAAAGTGTTAGTTGCTCAGTCCTGTCCGATTCTTTGCAACCCCATAGACCGCAGTCGCCCCCAGGCTCCTCTGTCCATGGAATTCACCAGGAAAGAACACTGGAGTGGACTGCCATTCCCTCCTCCAGGGGATCTTCCTGACCCAGGGAGTGAACCTGGGTCTCCTGCATTGCAAGCAGATTCTTTACTGAGTCACCAGGAAAGCCTTGAGTAAAGCAGATAACCCTCTATAATGAGGGTGGGCCTCATCCAATATGTTGATGGCCTTGGTAGGAAAAATACTGATCTCCCCCTAAGAAAGAGGAATTCTGCCTCCAGCTCACCTTGCAGGTTTCAGACCTGCCAGCCTCCCTAGTCAAGTGACCAAGTCCTTAAAATAACCCCTCCCTCCCTCCTCCCCCACCCCACCCCCCATTGGTTCTGTTTCCCTGGAAAACCCTCACTGATACAATCAGGAACATAGCTTCTGAGATAGCACCCAGCCGGGGCTACCCCACTCTGGAGCAGAACCTTACAGTGGAGAGAAGACCCCCCCATGAGCACACAGCACCTTGTGAAGGGTCCAGTGAAAGCCATGTGTGAGAATCATCAAGGACACACAGCCCAGCATCTGGCTGGGGTACGTAACCGCCTGCTAGGAAAACATGCTACGTTACTTATGACACTGAGATGAACTGTCACTTGTAAGCAAGAGGCGTGGAGGGTGGGGGGGGTGGGGTGGGGCGGTGAGTTTTATCATTTGGCTAAAAATACAGTCAAGATGATGTATGGAAAACTAGTCCTACAAGCCGCCAAGTGGGTAGGAACTCCTAAATCCATGGAAAGCTTTTGGAATGCAGTCCTCCAGTTCTACTGTGCACCATTTTTCAGGAATACATGCACATGTGTGCACACACACACAGACACACACACATCCAATTACAAATATCACCAATTTCTTTGGGGCCCCACCATTCATGGACTTCCCTGGTGGCTCAGAGGGTAAAGCGTCTGTCTACAGTGTGGGAGACCAGGGTTCCATCCCTGGGTTGGGAAGATCCGTTGGAGAAGGCAATGGCACCCTACTCCTGTACTCTTGCCTGGAAAATCCCATGGACGGAGGAGCCTGGTGGGCTACAGTCCATGGGGTCGCAAAGAGTCGGACACGACCGAGTGGCTTCACTTTCCTTTCCACTCATTCATGGGCACCAGGCTTCACTGGTGGCTCAGCGGTAAAGAATTCGCCTGCAGTGCAGGAGGCATAAGAAACACGGATTCAAACCCTGGGTGGGGAAGATCCCCTGCAGGAGGGCATGGCAACCCACTCAGCGTTCTTGCCTGGAGAATCTCACGGAGAGAGGAGCCTGGCAGGTTACAGTCCATGGGGGCGCAAAGAATCAGACACAACTGAAGCAGTCGAGCAGCAGCAGCATTGATGGATGCCACTGTTTGTCCTGTGGCAGGTGGCCAGGCTGGCACAGTCAAAGCTGATTGATGCCTGTCCCACGGCAATGGACATGAGAGGCTTGGACCCCTCAGGAAACCCCAGATTAATCAAAAAAGCAGGTGACGGTCCCATGGGTCTCCAGTCAAAGTTCATCTGTAACTACTAAAAAGTTTATGGATGAAATGCTTTCAAACAGGCTTTTATTTTTTTCCCCCAGAATACTCTGAAATGAAAGAAGTTCCCCAAATCAATAAAATCTGTGAAAGGGAAACAACTCAATTTTCATTAAAGTAGGTGAAGACCAAGGTCAGGTGTTTCAAGGAGAAAATGCAAACCACCAATAAATCACAAACAAGTAATGGGGTCAGAGACCCATGACTTTCCCTTTTCCTGATCACAGTGGTCAGTACTCCACACACCAGAAATGCTCTGGGTGTGTGAGGGAGAAGAAAGGCTCTTGTGAGCTTGAGGGGCACAATAGTGTCCTGGCAGACAGCCTAGCTGACTCTAGTCAAAATTAAAAATACATACACCCTCTGACTCAAATATTTCAGTTTAAGACTCCTACTCAATGGAGTGTGTGTGTGTGTGTGTACGTGTGGGTGGATGTGTGTGTGTTAGTCACTTAGTCGTGTCCAACTCCTTGTGACCCCATAGCCTAGAGCCCACCAGGCTCCTCTGTTCATGGAATTCTCCAAGCAAGAAAACTGGAGTGGGTTGCCATTCCCTTCTCCAGAGGATAGACTCCTATATAAGTATTCACTAGGGTACCCCAAGAAAAACTTGTCAAGGATGTGACAGATGAGAGAGACACCTAAATTTCCACTACGGGGTGAGGGACACAGGCACACGGCCCTCACAGACTCGTGCAAGGCTTCACAGTGTAGTGCAGAGCACACATGTCTAGTGCTAAGTGAAAAAAGTTGCAAAACCTTCTAAGGTGTGAACACATCCTTGGGAAACCACCATCTACATAAATGTCCTATGTATGTGTACACGTGTGTACATGCATGTGTGTGTGTGTGTGTGTGCACGCACACACACACACAAATGGCACAGAGAAGACATACCTTGGGCACGAGGAAGTAACTTATACTCTTTGTTTTCTTTCTTCATTTTCAAAACAATAGAAATGCCATTAAAATAAAGGAAAAGTTAGTCAGCATATCTGACTTCCTGTTCACACTAAAGATTCAACGGGTATTTTTGTAGAAAAGCTACTTAAAAGAAAGGTCCCACAAGCAGAGATAAAAACTCACATAAAAAGATAGAAGGCCCTTTCCTGTTTCCCTTCTGAGTCAATGCAAAATTATTTAACAAAGCAGTGAGTTTCCACCACACTCTCATTTTGATAACTTCCCACAAAGTCAGAAAGTGGCCGCGGTTTCCATTTTCCTGCTGATAAAGCCTCGATGAACTATATCCTGGAGAAGGTGAATGCCTGCCAGCCCCAGCCCACACCCTCCTCCCTGCAGCTGGCCACGAAGCCAGTCCCCGCCCCACCAGGGCCACCCACCTCCTCCTGGCCCCACACGGTTCTTCTCTTGCCTTCTCATGCGCTACAACAGGCAACAAAAGAATGTTCACTCAGAGCTTGAGAAGTGATGTTATTCAGAAAAAGGGACTTGCAGATGTCATTCAGATCACAGAGTTAAGATGACATCATCCCAGGTCACCCGGATGGGCCCTAAATCCACTGACAAAGGTCCTTGTGAGAGCATCATGGAGGGGAGACACAAGAAAGAAGGCCACGTGAAGACGGAGGCAGGTCCTGGAGGGATGTGACCCCAAGCCAAGGGACACCTGGAGCCAAGAGAAGCTGGAAGAGGCAGGAAGAGTCCTATCCTAGAGCATTCAGGAGGAGCACGGCCCTGCCAAAACCTTGATTTTGGACTCCTGGTCTCCAGAACTGGGAGAGGATAAATTCCTGTTGTCTAAGCCACTCACTCTGTGAAGTTTTCTTACGGCGACCCTAGGAAACATGCGTGTAAATCATGATTCAATGAAGTGTAAGCATGTTTCCTTCATGGTCAGCTAAGGAGAAGGCAGAAGGCCTCCCGGCTACACAGTGAAAAGTGTAGGATGAAAACTCAAGTAATTACCACTATTGCACCTGTTATGATTCATACCCCACCCTCTCACCCAGCACCTGTGTCCACCCCAAGGCCCCACCCACTCTCTGGGGGAGCCACTGCTCTGTTCTAGCCATTGCTGCATGTAACAAACCACCCTGGACTTGGTGGCCCAAGATAGTTCCCCACGCTTACAGTCCTTGGGCCAGGAGTCCGGACGGGCCCCAGCAGGACACTTATCTCAAAGTCTAAGGCCCCTGCTGGGGTCCTGATGCCAAGGGCTGAGATCATGTAAAGGCCACTCCCCTCCCAAGTCAAGGCCTGGCGAGGAGGCGGTTCATTGCAAGCCCAGTGCTACATGGCCTTGCGGGGGTCGGGCTTCCTCACAGCGCGAGGGCCGTCAGCCCCTGACTTAGCATCTCAGGGCTCCAAGATCCAAGCAGTCCCAAGGGAGGGCAGACACCACCGCGTCTCAGTGACAGCAGCGTCAATGCATTTACAGCCGCACGCTTTGTTTAAACCGCCACAGCTTTTCTCCCCACTCAGGTTTGGCTATTTCCTGCTGTCCCTGAGTTTCAGCTCAGAGTTCCTAACCCCTTAAGCTCATCCTTGCTGGTCAACACCCACCCCCAACTGTCCCTTCCTGGTGGCACACATCCCCGGTCGCTGTAGTTCAGCTGGAGGCACCACATGCTATGGGCTCTCCCTCATCCCCATGCCCTGCTGCACAACTTGGTGCCCGGGACATGCCAGGCATGTCCCCTCTGCACTGAAGGCGTGAACAGCAGCACGGCTGAGTGACGGTACAGTGCAGCGGGACAGAACTGTGCAGAGAAGAGCCACCACATTTTCATGACCAGGGAGTTTTCCACCAGGCCTTGCTGGGCCTGCCAGATTAGGGGAAGCAGAGGGTAGCAAGGAGCAGGGTGCAGCTGGAGAGACCCCAAGGGGCTAGATGGCAGCAGGGGCGGAGAAGGAGGCCCAAAGCCCTTCCCGGGGTGGGGGGTACAGCTCCTGGTGGGGGAGGGGCTTGGAGCAAGCTGGAGCCAGGGGTGCCAGCGTCTTAAGTCTGAGACCCCAATTCCAGGAGCCCTGTTACAGATGGAGGCAAGCTGCCCTGGGAAGTGGAACTACTGATAATCGAGGACCCCTGGCGTCCTCAATGGAGAATAAAGGGACAAGAATGTTTACAAACCACATTCATAATGGCCCAAGCCAGAAACCAAGCCAACAGTACAGCGAGTCCATGAACTGTGGTGCGCAGCCCAGATGGATGCTGGAGAACTGGGATGAGGAAAGAGCCCCGGGCGTGCAGTGGGGCCCGAGGCCACTCACAGGAGCCGAGGGACATCCACTCGTGCACTGCAGGGTCCAGTGTGTGCAAGTCGAACCCAGCCAGAACGCACCTCCGCTGCGCTCAGTGGGGACAGCATCCTTGGGGTGGAGTGCCAAAAGGGCCTGCTAGTGCTCTGAGAGCCTCACAGTCAGGCTACATTGGTGAGCAAAGCAAGGTCATATGTGCATTACTGTAAAAGTGCAAACATCTCACCAAAGGAGGAGGAAGGAAAATGGGAAGATGAAAATAGAGAAGGGCAGGCAGGCTGGACCTTCTGCTGCTGCCGTTTTGTGGGTGATCTTCCCTTGCATTTCAAGATGGGAAAAGAAGAGAGGCTACACTGAGCTGGGTGAGGGGACCCACTGCTGAGCAACCAGTGGTGGGTAGCCACAGAAGAGGTCAGCCTGAAGTCAGGTGGCCTTTCCCGGGGGACCCGACCCCAACAAGCTGGCCCTGGCCCCAGCATTCAGAGGATGCATGCCCTGGTCCATCGGCTACGACTGTTGGGGCCACTCTCCTGGAAAGAAGATGCCTCAGAATACCAGGGTTGGCCCAGGAACACACAAGGGCACTCGCTGGGGCAGAAAATGACCATGACCCCACAGCCCTAAGAGCACGTTTCCTTCAGCAGACCCATCCCCCTTCAGCTCTGAGCAAATTCAGGCATGGCACAAAGAGCAAAGAGACGCACAGGCCAGGCTGGGACAAGCTCCGGCTCCTCTGGGAAGCGCCCAGCCATTCTCAGCTGGTGCAGCTAACAGCCGCTGCCAAGCTCATGGAGATCACTCTGGGTAACAGAAGCCACACCACAGCTCCCCAAGCTCCCGGCCAGCAGGCTGGAGAGACTGGCACCTGGTGTGGCTAATGAAAGGAGCTGTGCTTGGGAAAGTTTTTCTGTCTTTAGGGACCGCAACATAAATGCTAGAAAAGGCCTGAAAATAGTCCTGACACAAAACCTCTTAGCAGAAGTCTGGGCCTTCGGAAAGAGCTGGTATGTGTACATGCTGCGTCCTCTCCCAGGAAGAGAGGAGAGAGTGTGTGTGTTCTGGGTCTCATTTGTTTTCGAAGCGGATGTCTGCCCTTTCCACTCACTATAAGTGGTGTTCTCGTCCCAGGATGCAAACTCTGCGTCCACCAGCTCAGGAGGCCACAGAGCCATCACTGCAGACCCGTGGGGACCTGCGTCTCCCAGGGCCTGCTCTCCAGGCCCTCAGCATCTACTTTAAAAATCATGTTCCCCTCCCCTCCCGGGTTGCCAGGGAAAACCAAGCCTTGCTCTGTTGGTGGTCCTGTCCACTAAGCAGGAGAGCCTATAAACATAAAGGAGGGGGGCCATGCCTCCAGGGAGGCCCAAGGGAGCCCACATTTGAAACCCAAGCTAGTCCCTCAGGTTTCAAAGACCCGCCAGTGATCCACTTCCGAGGCTCAGGGGCTCTGCTTTGACCCAGTTTCCTGGCTCCCCTCTCCCCCTGCCATGTGTGGCCTTTGAGCATGCATTCCCCAGGCAACTGGGGATGGGCAGCTGGGGGGGGCACCCCTCTGCTCCAGGCTCCAACCTGCGCTCAGCGCCAGACTCAGAGAAATCAGAGGTCACCACAGCCAGTAGTTGATGTGGAAAATGAAACAACAATACAAAGTCCTCACATATTTGCTTAACACCGAAAGTTTAAAATGTTCATGCAGTCACACAGAAGGCCAGATGACAAAATGGGGTTCAGTATTTTTCAATCTGGGGGTTGCAAACACAGTTTTTAACAAGATGCAACTGAACAAAATACCAGAGTATCATATGTGGTTAGGGGTGAGTGCTCTCCTGAGAAACTTTTAAGTGCGGGTGTGTGTATGTATACATAAATGCGTGTGCATACATATGTACACACATATAAGCAGGTTCACTGCCTTACAGATAAATGCGAGTCTTACTGTGAGCTGCCCTGAGGGTCCGAAAGCAGCCATTAAGTTTTAATATTCTAATAAAATGTTTTCAGCAACATTAGATAAGTACTGAAACCTCTCTGAAGCTTGGTTTTAAATACAACACTGCAATCTATCAGCATCCCAGTTCAAAGATAACCAAGAAGGGATATTTCACTTGTCACCTCATTTTGTTATCCCATAGCTCCCAGATGCTGCTGACCCCACTCATGAACGGTCAGGCCTTGCTGAGGCCACACACACACACACACGACACAAGGCTGACTCTCGGTTAAACCCAGGCAGTCTATCAGAGCAGGCTCTTGCTGGAGCTGGGCACGGAGGAGGGCAGCGGGCCCACCCCCGGTGCAGGGCTCATGGTGGCCACACACTCTCACTCAAGCATCTCCTCTCACTCTGGACAGGCCAGTGTATGTTTTCTATTTAAAAGTACAACAGAAAGAGCTCCCACCCGCTTTTTAAACAAGGCAGGTGTAACAGGTCTATGAAAAGTGTGTCAGACTCTCAAGGCATATGACGTGTGTGTGTGTGCGTGTGTGATCTACAGTTGTGTTTTTTCCATTTTTCCTTTATTGCTGCAGAAAACTGGAGTCACGCAGACAAGCACCAAGGAGAAAGCAAAAACCACATGGTCAACGAACTACGTGACCCTCCCTTCTGGACACAGTCTGCCTAATGCTTTCTAGACAAATTATGGGTCCTCACTGTATGCCCCGGTTTAGGAATAGTTCCTAGTACTTGATGTGACACATCAAATTAGTCATATTTTATACTATCATTTTTAGAGGTTGGCTAGCCTAACTGTATCTCCTCATCTCTGACCATCTGTCAGCGGCTTTCAGCTGGTATCTGGGTTTTCTGTTTATCAACACCTGACACCCTTTCTAATAAACGCTTCTTCGCAACCATGATTCCTCAGCATAAATTTCCAGACAATGAACTGCAATGGCCGAGGGTACAGGTATCCTTAACATTTTTTAAATACCTCGACCAATGGGCACCCCTCAGTGTGTGCATCAGATGCTGTGTCTGGCAAGTACCCCTTCCTGCAGGCTTCAAGCCACAGCCTCCGCGTTCACATCCTGGGTCCACTACTCCTTGGTTTCTCTGTTTTCGACATCCTCACCTGTAAAAGACAGAAGGACTCTCCCAACCTGATAGGGCTGTGGTTAGAACTCCACGAGACAGGGATAGACAGCTGGTGGCAGGTCCCTGACAATGAGATCACCATGGATATCGGTATGTCACTCTTTCCCATAACGGCCTCCCAGTCTTCATCCTCATCTTTCTGATTCATAAATCAGGTGTCAGAGTCAGCGCTCACCATGATTCTGATCACATCAGTTACTGCTCAAACCCCTGCAAAATTAGGCAGAGTAAAAGAAGCTGGACCCAGAGGCTGTACCGTGTGTGACTCAGCTTATACATCATCCTGGAGAAGCCTTAAAGGATGGAAAACAGATTTGTGGGTGCTGGGAGTGGGTGGCGTGGGGAAGGCTCTGACTCCGGAAGGACACAAGGAAACCTATGGAGTTACAGGATTTTCTGTATCTTGATCTGGTGATTGTTACATGACTATGTTTCAAAACTCACAGAAAAGGACATGAAAATGGGTGCATTTTGGTGAACGCAAATTGTTGCTGTTGTTCAGTCACTCAGTAGTGTCCAACTCTTTGCAACCACGAGGACTGCAGCACTCCAGGCTTCCCTGTCCTTCACCATCACCTAGAGTTTGTTCAAACTCGTGTCCGTTGAGTCAGGGATGCCATCCAACCATCTCATCCTCTGTCCTCCTGCCCTCAATCTTTCCCCGCATCAAAGTCTTTTCCTGTTCTCATCAGGTGGCCAAAGTATTGGAGCTTCAGCTTCAGCATCAGTCCTTCCAATGAATATTCAGGGTTGATTTCCTTAAGGATTGAATGCAAATTATCCCTCAGTAAATCTCACTTTAAAACAAACAACAACCCTGCAGAGAAGGAAGTCTATGCTATGTGGCCTGGCATTCCTTGTCTCCTGGCCAGCTGCTTTCCTTCCTGTTTTTCACTGGCTCCAAAATCTAGCATGTACAGAATGCCCTCCATACCTGCAGGTCCGCCCAGGGTCCACACCAAACTCAAAGCCCCATCAAGGCCACTGGCCTCGTGTTCTCCATACAGACCCTGTCTTGAGCCAAGGACCCTGTGTCCTTCTCCGCTCTTTCAGATCCTCCTTCTCTCCCCTTCTGGGAGGCCTGCCCAGACCACCAGTAAGTAAAGATTATTCCTCCTTCCTCTGCGTCAAAGGCTCTCAATTCTGGCTGCACAAGAATTACCTGAACAGCTGTCAAAACCACACATCCACACCCTCCCTCCCATCCCAGGAGATTCTGTTGTAACTGGGCGGGTGTGGAGACAGACACGGGGGTTTTGTTCTGCTTCATTTTTTCAAGAATCCCAGGCTCAGAAATGAAAGAGGGAAAACGATGCAAATCCCAAGGCATTAAAATGATAATAGGGGAATATTATAAACAACCTTATGCCAACAACTTTGACAACTTAAGTGAAATAGGCAGATTCCTTGAAACACACAGATCATCAGGACTGACTCAAGAAGAAACAGAAAGTCTTCATAGCTCTATGTCAATGAACCGAATTCATAAAGGAAATCCAGGACAGCTTAACTAATAAATCCTGTTAAACGTTTAAGGAAGAAACATTGCCAGTCCTACACAAATCTCAATAATAAATGAAGAGGAAGTACTTCCCAAATTACTGTGTGAGGCCAACATTACCCAGATACAGAAACCAGACAGAAGGATTACAAGAAAAGATTACAATATCCCTCATCAATATAGTTCTAAATATTCTTAACAAAATTGTAGCAAATTGAATCTAGCAATACCGAAAAAAGATAATAATATCATGACCAACTGGGGTTTGTGCCAGGCATGAAATATTGTCTAACATTCAAAAATTAACTACTGTAATTCACCATATTTATCACAAAAAAAGAGGAAAAACCATATGATCATCTCAACAGATACAGAAAAAACATATAACAAAATTGAACATCCACTAACGATAAAAACTCTATGCAAACTAGAAAATTCCCTCAACCTCAAAAAATGCATTTACATAAAATCTTCACCTAACATCATATTCAATGAAAAGATACTAAGTTCCTGCTTCCTAGGATTGGGAACAGGTGAGTGTCCATCGTCACCATTTCTGTTAAACACTGCACTGAACATCCTAGACAATGGAATAAAGGAAGAAAAAGAAGTAAAAAGCATTTAAACTGAAAAGACAGAAGTAAAATGGTTCCTATTTCTAACTGTCAGGATTATCTTCGTGTAAAAATCTTAAAGGACTACAAAAAAGCTACTGAAACAAATAAGTGAATTTAGAAAGGTCACAAGATAAATAAACAATATAAAAGTCAACAGCATTTCTATACAGTAACAATTCAGTTCCGTCGAGTCACTCAGTCATGCATGACTCTGCAGCTCCTTGGCCTGGAGCACGCCAGGCTTCCTTGTCCATCACCAACTCCCGGAACTTGCTCAAACTCAAGTCCATCGAGTCAGTGATGGCATCCAACCATACAGTATTCCAATGGTAGAAATAAACAATTGGAAAATTAAAAATTTAAAACCCACTTGTAACATTTGAAATCACAAAATACTCATGAATAAATGTGATAAAACACATATAAGACCTATACTGACTACTACAAATCACTGCTAAGAGAAATGAAGGAAGGTGAACACAGATGGAAAGACAGTCCATGATCACTGGCTGAGACTCAATATTGTTAAAATGCCAATATCCCTCAAGTTGATCTAAGGAGTTAATGCAATCCCAGTCAAAATTCAAGCAGGCGTTTTTATAGAAACTGGCAAGCTGATTTTAAACTTATGTGGAAATGCAAAGGATCTAGACTAGATAACACAGTTTTGAAAATGAACCACAACTGGAAGGTTCACTACACGACTTCAAGAATTACTGTAAAACAAGAGTCATGAAGACAGGGTAGTTTTCAGGCCAATGGTGAATAAGCCAAAATGGACTGGAACTGAGTCCTGAAACAAAGCCACACAGATTCTCAATTACTCTTCAAACATGCGGGAACTGTATACGCACTCAAAACAATAAACCTCAATCCTAAACTCTTTCCAGTTAAAAGGTAACTCAAAATAGATAGTAGATAAAAGCTAAGACCATAATGCCTTCAGAAGAAAACACAGGAGAGAATCTTTATGATGATGGGTGAGACAAAGTTTCTTAAACAGGACACAAAAAGCACAAGCCACTAGCTAAAGACAATTGATATAAATGGACTTAAAACTAAAAATGTCTGCCCTTTGAGTGATATCATTAATCAAATAGAAAGGTAAGCCACAGAGAAAAAAATATTTGCAATACAAATATCTAACAAAGAAACTAAATCCAGAATACATAAAGAATGCTTAAAAACTCAAATATAAGAGATAAATAGCCCAACTAAAAAGTCAGCAGAAGATTTTAACAAAAACCTAAAAGAGCTAATAAATACAGGAAAAGATACTCAACTAGAACATCTATGGTAGAGCACAACTCCCACTAGAGTAACTAAATTTAAAAAGACTGACGACCACAAGTGTTGGCAAGGATGTGAAATAACTGCTCCCACATTAGCAGTAGGGATGTAAAACGATACAACCACTTTGGAAAACAGTTTGCCAGCTTCTTATAAAGTTAAAGATACACTTATCACACAGCCTCACAATTCTACTGGTTAAGTATTTACTCAAGAAAAATGAAAACGCATGTCCACTCTCAGATGTGCATACAAATGAATACAGCATTTTTTACATCCTTTTTTAATAGTCGTAAAATACATATAACATAAAATTTACCATTTAAATCATTTTAAAGCATACGCAACCATCACCACTCTCTAGTTTCAAATCATTTTCATCACCTCCAGAGGAAACCCCATACATATTAAGCAGTCACTCCCATTCTCCGCTTCCCGAAGCCCTGGCAAGCACCAGCCTGCTTTGTTTTATCTCAATAGATCTGCCTATTCCGGACATTTCATATAAATGGAATCATACAATGCACTTTTGTGTCTGACTATTTTTACTTAGTAAAATGTTTTTAAGGGTCATCCATGTTGTAGCACATATCAGTACTTCATTTCTTTAATGGCTAAGTAATATTCCATTGCCTGGATGGACCACATTTATTTATTCATTCATCCACTGATAAGCATTTGAGTTGTTTCCCAAATTGCGAATTAGCGCTGCTATGAACAGTTGTGTACAAGTTTTTGTTGGAACATCTATTTTCAATTCTTTTGTGTATTTACCCATGAGTCGGACTGCTGGGTCACATGACATTTCTGTGTTTAACTTTTGGAAGAATCTCTAAATTATTTTCCAAGTTGCTGCACCATTTTACATTCTCAAAGTAACGTATGAAACATACACCTTTTCCATATGCTCACCAACACTTACTATTTTGCTTTTTTTTTTTTTTAAATAAAAGTCATTCTGGTAAGAGGGAAATAGTATCTCACTGCGGTTTGGTCTTGCACTTCCCTACTGATTAATGATGTGGAGCATCTTTTCATGTGCTTATTTGTCATTTGTCTATCTTCTCTGGAGATATCTTTGTTCATGTTTTAACTGGTTGTTCTTCCTTTTGTGTTGCACTGTAGCCTGCGGCACTTTTATTCATAATAATCTCGAACAGGAAGCAATCCAAACATCCACCAGCAGGTGAATAAATCAATAAATCATGGCACACCCACGTGACAAAACAGGGTTCAGCAATAAAAGACATAAAGTACAACACAGCAAAACCCAAGAATCTCAAAGATGTGCCAAGAAGTAAGACAAGAAATCTACAATACATGCTTCCATTCTGAAACTCAAGAAACAAATCTAATAGTCTAATCTCAACAGATCAGTGATTGCCTGGGTGGAAGGTTGAGTGCAAAGAGACAACAGGGAGTTTGGGGAGAGTTCATAGGCTAAACAATCTCTGTTGCAACTGCTCAACTGCTATAGCAGCCGGACAGCAGCCAGGGACAGTAGGCGCATGAATGCACGAGGTGCACCTCACCTGCAGAGTTCATCCACTGTTGGCCTCCATCACATCATGGTAGCAGCTTCATAACTGGATACCTTTGTCAATACTCACTGAACAGTGCCTTTTATGTATGTAATTATACCTCAGTTAAACTGGTTAAAGAAACATTGTTTCTACAGGTGAACATCCCAAGTCTAATGTGCATCCAGAGTGGGCCCACTGGCCCTGCCTCTCCCCTCCTGTCTGCCCTCTAGGATGCACTACCCCCAAAGGCAAGCCCTGCTTGGCCCAAGCTAGGAAGTGAAAGTGAAAGTCACTCAGTTGAGTCTGACTCTTTGCAAACCCATTGTCTGCCCATGGGATTCTTCAGGCAAGAATACTGGAGTGGTTTGCCATTCCCTTCTCCAGTGAATCTTTCCCACCCAGAGGCTGAATCTGGGTCTCCTGCATTGCAGGCAGATTCTTTAATATCTAAGCTACGAAGGAAGCCTGCATAACTGTATACCTTTGTCAAAATTCACTGAACAGTAACCTTTTATTGTATGTAAATTATACCTCAATAAAACTGGTTAATGAAACACTGTTTCTACAGGCAAGCACCCTAAGTCTAATGGGCATCCAGAGAGAAGCTCTCCTGTCTGCCCCTCAGGGTACACCTCCCAACCACAGGCTGTGCTTAGCCCAACCTTGGAAGTGAAAGTGTTCGTCATTCAGTCATGTCCAACTCTGTGTGACCCCCCTGACATTAACCCACCAGGCTACCCTGTCCATGGAATTCTTCAGGCAAGCATACTGGAGTGGGTTCCAATTCCCTTCTCGAAGGGATCTTCTGAACCAGAGATCGAACCTGGGTCTCCCGCCTTGCAGGCAGATTTTTTACCACAGAGCCGGTTCAGGGGTCCTGGGGGTGGAGGTGAAAACCTGCACCTGCAGCAGAGTCTGGAAATACAATGCTGCGCGCACAGGGACCACGCCTGGGGACAGGCTCTCCCCCTCGTTCACATGGCGCTCAGTGGATGCGGAATCAAGGCAGTGTTAACTGATCACACGCAGGCCCTCGCTAGTGACCAGGCCCTGTGTGTAGGGATGCCAGGCCAACATCAAGAGGGAAATGCTCACATCCTGGCTGCAAGGACACGGCCCCACTTTCAGCCTCGGTCTCTGGCCAGGGCAGCAGACCAGGCCCCCTTCACCCTTCTCCTGTCACACAGATGTCCTCTTAGCCAGAAGGGCATCCACTCCTGCCAGGGAGCCTGGCAAACTCAGCTCTCCAGACTTCCTGTGCTCACCACCCATGAGTGCTTCATCACCCCCTGGGCACCCACAGCCATGCTCAGAGGTTCCACTGTCCCAAGCTTCCATAACCAGTTTCTGCCATCCCGATCCCTTCCCCTGTCTGAGGACCCCAGGGCCAATCAGAGGAGTAGCGCACCTAAGAGGCTAATGATGGTTTGCTTGTGGGGGAACAGTGGTGGCTCGTCTGTCCCCTCCTTCTCCCCCACTGGAGGACATGGGCCAGGCCCCCACCCTACTTCCTTCACTCTTCCCCCTACTCCATCTTTCCCATCAGGACCAAAACCTGAAACACAACCCCTTATGCCCATCAGCAACTCCTCCATCTCTCAGCCCCCTTTCCCAGAAAAATTCTAGAAAAAATTACCAACTCCTGATGTCCTGAGCTCTACTTCCCACCTTCTCTTGGCCCAACACTCCCACCCCTCTTGTCAGCACACTGACAACCTCCATGTTTCTAAGGTCAATTCTCCAAGGATAATTCTCATTCCTCACCTAGCTGGCTCCCTCGGCCAGACAGCACTTTCTCTCCATGCACACTCTTCCTGTGGCCCTGGATTTCTGGCTTTCTCCTGCCCTGATGACACTCCTTCTTGGTTCCTCAGCCTTGGACCTCTCCTCTCCTCCATCCATTCAACTCCTCTGCCATCTTGTGCCTACTCAGCTTTAAAAATATCACCTTTGTGCTGGCAACAGCCAGACCCATATCGGACTCAGGCCACTCCCTCCAACTCCAGCCTCGCTTGCCCAACAAGCCCCTTACCACCTCCACGCAGACAGCAGCGGAGGTCGTAGGTGCCACCCTCCCAAATCCCCGAAGCTGCTCTGCCCATAGAGACCCCATCTCCAGGCGATGCCCACTCCATCCCTCAGGCTGCCTGAGCCAAGAATCTCACGGTCACCTTGGACTCCTCTATTGAGCCAACCATCCCACTGGCTCCATCTTCCCAACACACCAGAATCCAGCCAGACCCACCACCTACACAGGGCTGCTGCTCTGCTCCAGCCACACCTGCCCTCTGGCCTTGCTAAAGCGTGCTATGACATCCCCCTAGTCCCTCCTCACCTCCTCCATCAGCCCACTAGCCACCTGGTTTTGAATCTCAAACATTCCCAAACTGTGAGCACCTGGACCCCACACTGGCTTTCTCCATGGCACTATGGCCCCAATGCATTACATTTGGATTTACTTCCTCTCCTTAGCCTTCCAGCACCCACTACTTAACCATAAGTGCCAAGTTGGCAGGGCCTTCTATCTCTTGGTTTCTTGCTGTAACTGGAGCTCAGTAAACATTTGCTGGAGGAAGTGGTGAGACTTCATGAAGTGGAGGTGAAAGGGGCCTTGCTAAGTTGCTTCAGTCGTGTCCAGCTCTGTGTGACCCTATGGACTACAGCCTGCCAGGCTCCTCTGTTCATGGGATTCTCCAGGCAAGAATACTGGAGTGGGCTGCCATGCCCTCCTCCAGAGGATCTTCCCAACTCAGGGATCGTACCCGCATCTCTTATGTCTCCTGCATTGGCAGGTGGGTTCTTTACCACTAGCGCCACCTGAGTACCTAATTTCTTTGCCTCAAAAAAGATGAATGACAGGACCTCACCTACAAAGGACACAGACCTCCTGCATGCCCCAAATGCCTGGATGGCACAGCTCTATTCAGACAGGATCCCTAAGGCCTCTGGAAAGGACTGAGATGCAGAAAACACATGTGATCTCAATGGAAAAATGAGCTGTGCGTCTACAGTCTGTTCTGATAGCAAGCAGCTCATGGCCATGCAGATGAGACCCCAGGCTCAGAGCACAGCCGCCTCACTGAGGGCCTGGCTGTGGCCTCCCCACTAACATGGAAAATACTAGTAAACAACAACAACAACAAACAAAACTCCCAAACACATGGTGAGAACAAAGTGGGGTCCAGCTGAGGCCCTTATTCAGAGTAGGCCTCCCGGAACATAGTGTCCTTGCAAACAAAATCAAAAACATGCTTCAGAGCCAAACAACACCCAGATGCTAGATCAAAGCCCATTACATTCTGGTACTTAAGCAACTCAAATTTCTTGTAATAGGACAGGAAAATGGAGGGGGCGGGAAGCCCTGAGGATTCCAGGCAACTTGTACTTTTTCACTCTGTGGACTTAGCATTTTTATGGGTTTTGTTGTTGCTGCTGCTGTAGAGGAAAGTTACTTAACATAGCCTCTACTAAATGAAAAAACAGCAACTGCTCAAGATGAATGGAACAGCCCCACAGTGGCAGGTCATCCAACTAGCAGTGGAAATCCACCCAAGAAGGCTCTGGACTGTCACTGCTTTTGTTGCTGGGTCAAGTCCCATGGAAGGAAATGTGCTTTCCAGTTAAACCAGGACCGTGGTGGGTCTGAGCTAAGGGTCTTCCCCATCCCATGGCTCAGGGCCAGCATGGTACCTCAGCTTACTGCCCAAACGGAGGAACGGCATTGCTGTTAAATTTTCAGGGTCTGGGTCTCATCCCTCCTATTGCTGAGGTCAGGGCATTGGTGTCTCTTTTTCATGAGCCACAGAGCACAGACTCTGAGCAACAATGGCTGTGGATTCATTGACTGCCTCACTGAAGCCACATCATGTTATTATGTTGTGTAGTAACATGAATTCCGACAAGTCAAATCCATCTCGAATAAATTTAGATTTAGAAATTTAATGTTTAGAACAGGCTATTCTAGAGACTTCCATGGTGGTCCAGTGGCTAAGACTCTGAACTCCCAATGCAGGCGGGGCCTGTACAATCCCAGTCAGGGAACCAGATTCCACGTGCCGAAACTAAAGACCCTGCACGCCACAATGAAGATTGAAGGTCCCAAGTACCACAGCTAAGGGCCCGTGCAGCTCAATAAATAAATGTTGCAAAAAACCCAGGTTACTCCACTCCCTAAGGGCTTCCCTGGTGGCTCAGATGGTAAAGGATACGCCTGCAATGCGGGAGACCTGGGTTCAATCCCTGGGCTGGGAAGATCCCCTGGAGGAGGTCATGGCAACCCACTCCAGTGTTCTTGCCTGGAGAATCCCCATGGACAGAGGAGCCTGGTGGGCTACAGGCCATGGGGTCGCAAAGAATCGGACAGGACTGAGCAACTAAGCACATTTCCTAATGGCAATCCCTTCTTACAAATACATTTTATCATTACAAAAACAATCCCACTGGTAAAAGAAAGAAACTACATGGAAATAGGTGAGGGATTAAAAGGATAGATTCCCCTCCCTCCTTCCTTCCACACCCTTCTCAACCCTCTGCCAACACCCAAGCACACACAACTCGCATGCACACATACAGCCTTCCCTCCCATCCCCGTCACCAGCTGGACAGCCACTCTTGCTCGGAGCTGTGTCCCTAGAGTTTGGAGCAGCACCTGCCCTCCTCATCCACCAAGGGTGCTCTGTCATCGTCTGTTTGACACACAGTGTGTCATTCCAGATGCTTCTACACTGTATTACCTATACATGTGTAAATGGGATCACTCTATACAGTCTACACTAAGGAGCAATGTTTTCACTTAACTCATCAGCACTGCTTTTAAAGTAAACCTCAAATATTCCATGAAGTGAAGGAGCCTATGGCATTTGAGAGGGGGAAATGGGATTCTTAGATTATTAACTATTCTATGATAAAGACTTTTAAAGGCTAAAGATAAAGACTGAAGAGACTAACAAACCCTCAGGTACCATCACCCAGAGCTAATAACCGTTCAACAGTGGTCAATGCTGCCCCCTCCATCACCCAACCCATCCCCCACCCATGCTAATCTGAAACAGCTCTCAAACACGGCTCTCGCTTCCTCTGCAGATCACTCCAGCATCTACAGCTAAAGGGTAAAGCCTGTGTGAACATAACCACAATACCGTTGTTAAAAAATATAATTATCTTTTAAAATCATTATTCACTCAACAAATGCCCAACTATCTCTTTAAACACCATCATTTTTTTAAAGGAATGCTTCTTGGCTCAAATGCTGGTTAACTGCATTTCGTTCAAAGCTGCAGTCCCGAGTAATACATAGAAGTGACCTGGGGAAGGGGTGAAGTCTCCACTTTCATAGAGAGCATCCGAGACTTCAGACCAAATAAAGGACCCAGTCCTACTGGCAGATCACAGGGCATGCTGGAAGGCAGCTATGGGGGAACGACTCCTGGGCTGCTGTGATACCTGGTCCAGGTACAATACCGCCAGGTAAATGACCGTGCACTCAGGAAGGGACAGGCAACTGAAAGTGAGCCAATCCAAGGAGCTGCGATGAGCCAGTTTGCTTATCCCAAAGATCACCTTAATTGGTAGACTGAACAATGCCAGCCCAGCTCCAGGCAAGGCCCACTCACGTGCTATCTCCACTTGACTGAATCAGCAGATATTTCCTCCTAATAAATCTCTTGGAGAAGGCAATGGCACCCCACTCCAGTACTCTTGCCTGGAAAATCCCATGGACGGAGGAGCCTGGTGGGCTGCAGTCCACGGGGTCACAAAGAGTCGGACATGACTGAGCGACTTCACTTTCAGTTTTTACTTTCATGCATTGGAGAAGGAAATGGCAACCCACTGCAGTGTTCTTGCCTGGAGAATCCCAGGGACGGGGGAGCCTGGTGGGCTGCCGTCTATGGGGTCACACAGAGTCGGACACGGCTGAAGCGACTTAGCAGCAGCAGTAGCAGCAGCAGCAATAAATCTGCACTTCTCTCCATCACCTTTTGACAGCAGGCAGGCTGCAATGGCCACAAGCTGTGCTGAGTCTCCAGGGCAGAGGAGCCTACCCGACCGGACCACTCTCAGGTGATGCCCCGAGACAGCCCTGAATGGCCAAGGACCCCAGAGGCACAGGTGGAGCAGGGGAGTCTGCACCTGCCGAGCCACACAAAGGACAGCAGTCTTTCTTCCTGCAGCCACCCTTGACAGTCAGTTGATGGCAAATTCATTTGTGTATTTTTACATGGCCAGCTTCACCCCATGACCACCCTGCAGGCCTGGATGGTTCACTTGGTCGCTGTTATCACTCCCAGAAGAGACTGGGGATGGGGGGCCGGGGGCACAAGGGCACTGGGACACACTACTTGCCACATCACCTTCTCAGGAGTTCTTTTGAACAAACTGTTAGCATGAGGGGAAGGTCGCTGTGAATTAAGGAACAATAGGGAAACCAATACACTTATGCAACAGCAGGGGCCTAACCCAGGGACACTGGGGACGCCTGGTGGTGGGAGGGGACCCAGGGCCCATTTGCCAATCCAGGAGCCCCAGGCTCACCACAGGAGGGATCAGAAGAGGCTCCTGGCCACACCCATTCCCCCCCTCCCACCAGAAACAGAGCCCAGAGGGCGGGTGGGAGGCCTGAAACTGTCTGTGCTCAGTGTGGGAGAGGCAGGTTCTCTTTGGAAGCACAGAGGACCAATAAGAAAACCATTGATCTCTGCAACACATTATTGATTTCGCTATGTGCTGGCACCAGCGGATGGTCCTCCCCCCTCACTCAGAGCCAGCCATTAGCGTGCGCTCCCAAGACTGGCCTAGACATCCCTGCCTGGTGAAGGGGGAAGGCGCTTGAGATGAAACCTGCCTTGGCTAACCCACAGGGACTGGATCACGAGTGAATGATGTCATTATGGTCATCTCCCTGCCCCCAGACCCACTGGACAGCTGTGCAGCATGGCCATGCACCCCACTCCTGAGCTGAGGTGGATGTACCATCTGCCAGGACCCCAAAGAAGGCTGTCAGAGCACCCCAGTTACCAGCAGAGGGGTAACGCTGCATTTTCCAGCAATCATAGAGAGCCAGTACCTCTTGAATGCCAGCTCATGGTCCTATAACATGGCTCAAGAGTAGACCAGGGCTGGGTTGCCTCTCAGTGTCAGCAATTTTTCTTTCTTTATTTAGTTTACCCGCTGTTCATAATACAAACTTTTTTTTTCTTTGCAATCTGAAGGTCTAGCCTCTTGGCGGGGAGAGTCTTTGTCCCCAGAAATGCCCCAGTGAATCCCTTCACCATCCCCTCATCCCTGCAGACTTTCCCCCTGGTAGGACTGGTTGCCTGGAGTACTCCGAACAGGTCTATTTTATTCTTCTTTATTCTTGCAGACGATGTGCACAGACACCAACGGTTCAAGTGACAATCAGGGCATTATCTCGGCCAGAATCCTGGCCCCAGCACTGACTGAGGCAGCCTGTTTCTGGGACACAGTAAACATTCCCAAAATACAGTGCCCAGGCAGCCCGAAGGCAGGCTCCAGGCCTGGGGCAGGTATGAGCTGACAGGCTACCGGTGTCACTTCACCCTTGGAAAGGAAACTTCCGCTCGGTGGCGCCTAGTGGATCTGAACAGATTCAGAATGGGGGGGCCAGTCACTTGGCCACAGTCCCCAAGTCCTGGATGTGCTTAACGTAAGTGGTGGTTTTCAAATCAAAAGCTGAACAACTTTGCATAGCAAACGCGCTCCGGAAAGCGGGGACCCTTGCCCTAGACCACAGGCCTCGTTTTTGGTGAACTGCCCACCTCCAGACGCCCACACACCCCCATCCCCAATACTAAATGAAATAAAACGAAGGGGACCACCACGACCCAACCCTCCTTTCCACCGTCTGCACTGGCAAAACCCCAGTGGATTCAGCCTTCTGCAGTTCACCAGGCGGCTGCAACAGGTGCAGCCCTGAGCTAAGGCTGCTGATTCTCCTTGGCTATTCTAGAATCACGCAGCCAAAACCCAAAAGGAAGCCGAGGCCTGCAACACTCACTGCCAGGGGCCCGACCTGCCCCACCTGTCTGAGTGCGCGGCTCGGGGTCTAGCTCCCGGGGGCCGCGGCCCCGCCGACAGAAATAGAAGCCGCGGGGCCCAGCCAGGCCTGAACGGCCGGAGTGGGGCGGGGGCCGAGCGGACAGGAGCCGCCGGTCAGGCAGAACACACCGCCCCCGCCCCGGGCCAGGGTCTGCGGCGCGCCCGAGCCCCGAGCGTTGCCGAGCCACCTGCGCGCCGGGGCAGGGAGGCAGCCGAGGAGGGGAGGAGTCCTGGGGGGGTCCTGGGACGCGACTCAAAGAGGGGTCTGGGGAGAAGTCATGGAGCTCCGGGAAGGGGGCTCCGGGGAGGCCCCGGGGGTCCCGGGAGGAGTCAGGGGGCTTCGGAGCGGAGGCTCCGGGGGCCGACTGGGGGAGGGTCTCGCCGCCCCCGCGCACCTGCACCGCCCGCGCCCGCCCTCTACCCGCCAACCCTTACCTGGCGCGGCGTGTCCTGGCCGCGCGGCCCCGCGGTGCCGGGCCAGGCGAGCGCGGGCGGAGGAATGGCGGCGGCGGAGGCGGAGGCGACCGGCTCGGAGGCCCGGCGCGGAGGGGCGGCGCGGCCAGGCGACTCGGGGATGCTGCGGCGGGGGAGGGCGCGGAGGCCGGCGCGGGAGGGAGGGCGCGGGGCTGCGCGCAGGCCCCTCCTCCGCTCCCCTCCTCCCCTTCCCGCCTCCTCTCGCTTCCCTTCCCCCTCTCTCCTGCCGCCTCCTCCTCGCCGCCCGGCTCCCCGCCCTACTTCTCATCCCCCACCCGCTCCGTCCCTCCCCTTTTCCCTCCCCTTTCTTCACCTTCCTGCACTCCTCCACTCCCTCCATCTCCACTCTTTCCCTCTGACCTCTTCTTTCCCCACCTTCCACCTTTCCCCCAACCCCCGAGCCCCCAAAGGCTAACCTCTGCCCTGGCCAGGCCTCTGCTGGGTCCACCACACGTTCTGATGACGTGTGCAGTTACCCCCTCCTCACCACCTGCTAATGGAGCATTGCCCCTTCTAGGAGCCTGACCTGACCTCACCCTCTCGAGCCTCCACCCTCCTCCAAATCTCCAAGGTTTTGCGAACTCCCAGGTTCTGATGCTGTTCTACTGGGGACCTGGCCTGCCCAATGGGTGGGAAAAGCATGTGGGCTCTGAGGACGCTTGCTCCTTTGCTTCTAAGCAAATCTAATTTGGAATAGAACATTTCAAACCAAGCCTTCTGCCACTTCCCCAGGGTGAGGTGGGTAGGTACCAATCCAGGTTTTGCTGCACCCCTCCTGTTTGCCCCCATGCCAACTGTTTGTTAAGTGTTCACCATTTGATCACCCCTGGTGACACACGTTTACACTAACCCACAGGTTTGAGAACTAGGTGCCCTCCGAAGACTGCTCCAAATCCTCTGGCCCTGGAGGAAGAAGTGACAGGCTTGAGAAGGTGGTTGATCTGACCAGTAGGCCTGCTGAGGGACGCTGTCCAGAGAAAGGGATGCAGTTCCCAATGAACCAGCCAGGATTTCCTTGGGTGTAGTATAGGAGTCTGGGCTTCCCTGGTGGCTCAGATGGTAAAGCGTCTGCCTGCAATGTGGGAGATCCAGGTTTGATCCTTGGGTAGGAAAGATCCTGGAGAAGGGAATGGCTACCCACTCCAGTATTCTTGCCTGGAGAATCCCATGGACAGAGGAGCCTGGCAGGCTATACTTCATGGGGTCGCAGAGAGTCAAACATGATTGAGCCACTAACTAGCTAGTTAAGAGTCATGGTGCTCTGCCCCCAGTCTTGTCTGTAGATCCCAGGCTGCAGGAACCCTCCCAGCTCACCTGAGTTCACTTTCCTGATGCCCAGGAGCTGCTGGTAACCAGAGTAAGAGTTTTAAAATGAAGCCATTCCTAAATGATCAATATCGGGACTGAGAGCCTCACTCTCTTCAGGGGCCTCCTCTCTTTTCATGCTGAGGCTGCCATAGGCACATCTTAGCGCCAGTGCGCCAACACTGTGCCAGCAAAACTAAGATGGTGAAGCTAGTGCCAAGGGTGAAGGTAGGGTGGGCAGGAATTTACCCCTTCTCCCTCTGTAGGTGGGAAACATGACCTGGAATCTGATAGGCTCCAGTTTGAGTCTTGGCTCTGATGCTTGCAGGTGAGCCCTGTCCCACCCTCTCTAAGGATTGCAGAGCATGGAAGAGAGAATCTCAGGTAAGGCCACCAGCACCACGTGTCCCACATTCATCGCTGGAGATTTTTACAAGAAAGACACAAGCTCTCCTCCTGTGGAAGAAGTCTGTGAATCTGTGTTCCCCCATGCTATTTGGATTAAAACCTGATGGGAAGAGATGTTTTAACAGCATCCCAGGCCCCAAGAAGGAACCCATTCTTAAGATGGATAAAAGCAAGTATTGCAAATACAGGGGCAGGGGGCTGTCTTGTGTTCTTTACTAGTCTGACACGTCTAGAATACAGTTCCCTTGCTTGGGATATAAGGACAGCCACCAGCAGGCCATGGGAGGGTAGTTGACACACGTGGAACCTTCAGTCTGGAAGATCAGTGTGCAGAGCACAAGACGGCGGAATCCAAATATTTGCAAAACTGTCTGGGAAGAAGGATTACCCTGTGGGGTTATGAAGGGCAGAACGAGGACAGATGGGTGGAAATTAGACTAGAGAGTCAATTTCCTCCCACTTGTGAATGCTTTCTGGCAGACCTGCCTGCCAGAGGAGCCGGCCACCCCTGGAGGACCATGTCCTACATGGCCAGTGTCTAGACAGGTTCTGGGGCCACTGCAGGAAATTGCTGGAGGGGGCCTGCAGTAGTGATGACCCTGGAACCTTTTCCAGCCATTAGATCTTTCCACATTGTCTTTAATAAGGTCGCTGCACCCCTGTTTGCTTTGTCTGCAGAGTGGAGGGCGGCTCGGCAAAGAAACTGATCATATGCCTGACCCAGAGTCAGTGCTTCCAGCTTCAGCACGTTCAACAATCAATCATAAGCTTCTGTTAGTGTGTTTCCTCATTTGTATAAAGGAGATAAGGGAGGATCTGATGAGGTGACAGCATTTTCCCACCACCCAGCACCCGAGAGGGACTCATCCGGGTCCACACAAAGTGACTCAGTTTGCCTTTTTATTTTTGTCAATGTTTTATCTTCTATTATGGGACATTTCATCACTATGAGCAAAGCTAGTGGAAGTGATGGAATTCCAACTGAGCTATTTCAAATCCTAGAAGATGATGCTGTGACAGTGCTGTACTCAATATGCCAGCAAATTTGGAAAACTCAGCAGTGGCCACAGGACTGGAAAAGGTCTGTTTTCATTCCAATCACAATGAAAGGCCATGCCAAAGAATGTTCAGACTACTGCACAATTGCACTCATCTCACACGCTAGCAAAGTAATGCTCAAAATTGTCCAATCTAGTCTTCAACAGTACGTGAACCAAGAATTTCCAGATGCTCAAGCTAGATTTAGAAAAAGGCAGAGGAACCAGAGATCAAATTGCCAACATCCATTGGATCATAGAAAAAAAAGAGAATTCCAGAAAAACATCTACTTCTGCTTCATTGACTATGCTATAGCCTTTCACTGTGTGAATCACAAGAAATTGTGGAAAATTCTTCAAGAGATTGGAATACCAAACCACCTTACCTGCCTCCTGAGAAACGTGTATGCAGGTCAAGAAGCAAAATTTAGAACCGGACAGGGAACAGCAGACTGTTTACAAATTGGGAAAGGAGTATATCAAGGCTGTATATTGTCACTTTGCTAATTTAACTTATATGCAGAGTACAACATATGAAATGCCATACTGAATGAAGCACAAGCTGAAATCAAGATTGCCCGGAGAAATATCAATACCCTCAGGTATCCAGATGTTACCACCCTTATGGAAGAAAGCGAAGAGGAACTAAAGAGCCTCTTGATGAAGGTGAAAGAGGAGAGTGAAAAAGCTGGCTTAAAACTCAGCATTCAAAAAACTAAAATCATGGCATCCGATCCCATCATTTCATGGCAAATAGATGGGGAAACAATGGAAACAGTGACAGACTTTATTTTGGGGGGCTCCAAAATCACTGCAGATGGTGAAAGCAGCCATGAAATTAAAAGACATTTGCTCCTTGGAAGAAAAGCTGTGACTAACCTAGACAGCGTATTAAAAAGCAGAAACATTACTTGACCACCAAAGGTCCATATAGTCAAAGCTATGGTCTTCCCAGTAGCCATGTACGAATGTGAGAGTTGAACCATAAAGAAAGCTAAGTTCCAAAGAATTGATGCTTTTGAACTGTGGTGTTGGAGAAGACTCTTGAGAGTCCCTTGGACTGCAAGGAGATTAAATCAGTCAATCCTAAAGGAAATCGGTTCTGAATATTCATTGGAAGGACTGATGCTGCGATTGAACCTCCAATACTTTGGCCACCTGATGGGAAGAAGTGACCCATTTGAAAAGACCCTGATGCTGGGAAAGATTGAAGGCAGGAGGAGAAGGGGATGACAGAGGATGAGATGGTTGGATGGTATCACCGACTCAGTGGACATGAGTTTGAGTAAGTTCTGGGAGTTGGTGATGGACAGGGAAGCCTGGCATGGACTGCAGTCCATGGGGTCACAAAGAGTCAGACACTACCGAGCAACTGAACTGACTGGCCTCCCCAGTGGCTCGGCAGTGAAGAATTGCCTGCATTGCCGGAGCTATGGGAGATACATGTTTGATCCCTGGGTTGGGGAGATCCCCTAGAGGAAGGCATGGCAACCCACTCCAGTATTCTTACCTGGAGAATCCCATGAACAGAGGAGCCTAGCCGGCTACAGTCCATGGGTCGTAAAGAGCCTGACAGGACTGAAACAGCTTAGCACACACACGCGCATGAGACATTTTAAACTTGTACAGAAGAATAACCAAAGGAACCCTGTGCACAGGGATGATAATCATGTGTCACCTTGACCCACTTGATACACATCAAATGCATCCTGTCCAATTTGTTTTCCAGCTTCCCCCATAATACCAAATGTTTGAATACTTAGGTCACATTTTGTGGTCTCTCTGCCTGGCTGGTTGGAACGTCAGTTTATCTCTATGTGGATGAGCACGGTGACTGCCTAGATATTTAAATCCCATATGAAAAGAAGCTCGAGGTGTCAGCTTATGTGGCACCACTACGTTGGGCTTCCACCATGGCCCCACAGATGTGAGGAAGGACACCCACTCTGCTCCTCCATTCTCTTACATGTGTTGGCTGAGAGCAGTTTTAAAAACCGTCCAAATACAGAGTATTTGAACAAAGGAGGAAAAGTTTCCTGGAAGAGCTGGCCCTGTGTATTTTTCCTGAAGCCAAGAGTGTAGCCCGAAAGCCCAAGCCTGAGAGCAAGGGGTTAGTACATGGGCTGGCAAAATAAAGAGCAGTGCCCTCTGGAGAAATAAGTCCTGGGGGCTGAGATGATAATGTCTGGGGAACCTCTGACCCACGTCTGGGAAAATGTCTTTTGTTTTACACCAGAATTTATTTATTTATTTGTTTACATTTTTGGTTTTACCACCAAGAAGTAACTTCTCTTAAACTTTAATGTCCTTTTATCCCCTCATATATCTGAACTATTTTTTTTAATTGCAGTGCAGTTGATTTACAATGTTGTGCTAATTTCTGCTGTATAGCAAAGTGATTTGATTTTACACACACACACACACGCACATTTATATACATTGTTTTATATATTCTTTTCCATTATGATTTATCATAGGATATTGAATATAATTCCCTGTGCTGTACAGTGGGACCTTATTGTTTATCCGTTCTATGTATAAAAGCTTACATCTGCTAGCTCCAGCCCCCCATTCCACCTCTCCTCCACCCCCCTCCCTTTGGCAGCTACAAGTCTGTTCTCTATGTCGATGAGTCTGTTTCTATTTGAGTCATGTTTTAGATTGCACATATAAGTGATAACACATGGTATTTGTCTTTCTGACTTAGTATGATAATCTTTAGTTGTATTCATGTGGCTGCAAATGGCATTATTTGGTTCTTTTTATGGCTGAGTAATATTCCACTGTATGTATGCTCCACATCTTCTTTATCATTCATCTGTCAATGGACATTTAGGTTGTTTCCATGTCTTCGCTACTGTGAATAGTGCTGCAGTTAATACTGGAGCATATGTATCCTTTTGGATTCTGCTTTTCTCTGGATATATGCCCAGGAGTAGGATTGCTGGATCATATGGTAATTCTATTTTTAATTTTTTGAGGAACCTCTGTTATTGAGTCCAAGCTCACTCTGCTCGCTACATGAGAGGCCAGTGAATCGAAGGGACGAAGTGTTGAGGCAAGGAATATGACTTTATTCAGAAAGCCAGCTGACCAAGAAGATGGCAGACTAATGTCTGAAAATAACCATCTGGTTGGGGTCTGGATGTCAGGTTCTTTTACTGATTAGAGATGGGGGGAGATGAGGAAACAAAGTTAAAAAAAAATGCCATTAATCTTGCAAATGTCTCCTAGAATGGCAAGCCTCAGGCAGAGTGATGTGTTAGTTTTTTTTCCTTCCTGCCATCTACAGGTGGACAGGGTTCTGAACAAAGGCACTTCAATAGTCAGGCAGAGGGGTAGGATTCTCTGAGGCAGGCCATTATGTGTAATTATAATAACAAAAGCAACAGAAAGCAAGTCAAAGAAACCGTTTCAACATGGAGTCAGAATTGACTTCCCCCTGCGACACCTCCATGCTGGTTTTCACAGTGGCTGTACCAACTTGCATTCCCACCTTCTGAATGTGATGGAAGAGTGCTTCTGGGATGCATGGGAACAAGCCTCCACTGTTAGTTTCTGTGACTGCTGATGGCATGACTGTCACCCCACACCTCACGGTTCCTTCCCCCACCCTAGAGAAGGCCCACTTTCTTGCAGCCTCCTTAAGATGAAGGGTCCTCATAGTGCCTCCACCAGGACCCTTGTCACCAGAACACCCCTTTCAGCTGTGGAGGGAATGGTCGGGAGCCCCCAGTACCCTCCTGCCCCACTGCTGTCCTGGGGCCCCCCACAGGAAATGGAAGGCTCCTCTCTTGAAAGCTGCTTTCCAGCAGCAGCATATAAATGAAGGCCTTGGAGCTGTCCTCATTGTTCTGTGTGCCCTGAGTACTATTTTAGCTGTCAGAGCACTGAGTACTAACTTACTCTGGTTAAGGGGTGTAATCTAGCCCTCATGCACACCCTTCCCCAGCACTTTGCCTGTTGCTAAATGAAAAGGGTGGTTTATCAAGGCTTCTTTTGTCTTATTTTATTCCTGAGAGCAGAGCTGGTGAAAGCCACTGAGCACTACCCCAGTTGGAACCAGGGAGAGTGGAAATTGGGGACGCTGAACAGGATGCTGGCCTGCTGCCCTGGCTGACCATTAAGCTTAACCAGAGCTGGTGTCCTCAGTTGACCTGCAACAGCAATGCCTTCCTGACCCCCCAAAGGCCACTTCCGCCACCAGCTGCTTGAGCTGGCGCTTTAAAGGCCTGTCAGAGTTGTCAGCTGGAGCATCCTTTCTTCAACCCTATCCCCCACGCACACCTCTGGGGCAGAACAGGGTGTCTCCTCTCACTGTGATGCCACCTTGCAAGGCTCTCAATCACTGCTGCACCAGGGTTTGCTACTATTGTTTCTCAGTGTGTTTCTTTTTAGTTTGATCCTCATTTGAAGCGTCCAGAGCTTAGTGAACTCTTGACCTCTTTTCAGAATATGCTTTTAAATTCATAAAGTAAAAATACAGGATTAGAATGGAAACCTATTGTACTGAAATCCGATTATCAAAATATCTCAAAATGTGACCCTTTGCTTTGTTATTTACACATTAAGTAACATGCTCTAGCAGCAAGCCTGATAACTAGTAATTTTGAAGTCATGACAGTTGCCCAGTAATTTGAGATGTGATGTGAAAATGTTTGTGACAGCTAACATGACTGCATTCTGTTGCCTGCATTGATATTTTGAATAAAGTTACTTTTAGCTAGAAGTTAGTGGGGGTGGGGAGGATGAATGTAATTCTTTGTTTCCAATGGATTCCATCTGTATGGGCTCTCTATCCAGATCAAGAACTGCCATTTTAAAGGGAAAGACTTTGGATACCCTGTATCTAGCACAGTGCTTATATAAAATCACTCTCAAACTTGTTCAGTGCATTCATAAAAGAGACAGGACTCTTGGTTGCAAGTGACAGAAGTCTGGCTCAAACTCTTGGCTCATTTACATTTAAAGGTGCTGAAGGTACAGCTAGATCCAGGGACTGAGATACAATTGATGGCCTTCCTCCTCTTGCTGACTCCTTTCCTTCTTTCTGATTGACTCTGGTTCTGCTTGCATGTTAGCTTCACTATCCTGCCACAAGGCTAATGGCAGCCTCAATTAAAAACAATGATAAAGACTCTCACCAGACTACAAGTCCCATGGAAAGACTTTGGTTGGCTTGGTTGGGTCTCATGCCCAGGGCTGGAAAACCACCAGCAGTCAGATCTGAGCTACCTGCCTACATCCGCAACGGAGCTTGGTTAATAATCTCACTGAACCTCAGGGCTGGGCAAGAAGCAGCACCCTAGTGAACAGATGTGCTGAGCAGACAAAAGCAACACCATCCAACTGTAGAGGAGTCAAAGGGTAACTGAGTCATCATCACAGTGCATTCTTTGGGGAGCGGTGCTTCCTGCTGCAATAAAGAGACATAAAACACAGTGGTTTCACCTAAACAGGAGTTATATACATCTTATATAATGCTGTCAGAAGTAGGTGAGCAGACTGGGGCTATAAGCAGCTAGGCCATCTCATCCAGCTGGAGGAAGGAAGAGCATCCTCGTGCAGTATAGTCCAGGAGGTAGCACGCATCACCTCTCTCCACACCGCTGACCAGAACTCGGTCCGGGGACCACACGTAGCTTCAGGAAGGTTTGGACATGTAGTTGCTGAGTGACTACATGTCCAGCTGAAAATCTATTACATTAAGGAAGGGGAACTAGGTATAGGTGGACAATTAGAAACTGCCATAAACACAGTCTAGTGTAGTTAGTGCTGTGATAAATGTAAGTGGAACACTACTCAACCACTAGTAGGTCTTGAGTCAAGAAAGTCAAGTGTTGGTGAGGATGTGGAGCAACTGGAACTCTTGTACATTGCTGGTAGGAATGTAAAATGAAATAGCTGTTCTGGAAAAATATTTAGCTGGACTACTAAAGTTAAACACACATATGCTGTGTAACCTAGCAATTCCTCTGCTGGGTATAATCCCAACAAAATTAAATGGATTTGTTCACTGAAAAGCACGTGCAAAAATGCTCATGGCGTTGCTCATGTTTTGTGGTTATGATCTCAAATTAGAAGCAATTCAAGTGGGCATCAACAGTAGAAAGACCAAGCAATCCTGGTATATTCCACAATGGAATAACATTCAGTGATGAAAAGGGAGGAACTCCACACATGAAATGAAGAGTCTTTTAGATATGTGTGCCAGGTGGCTTCGGTTGTGTTGAACTCTTTGTAACCCTATGGACTATAGCCTGCCAGGCTCCTCTTTCAGTGGGGTTTTCCAGACAAGAATACTCATGTGGGTTGCCATGCCCTCCTCCAGGGGATCTTTCTGACCCAGGGATCGAACCCACATCTCTTATGCCTCCTGAGCTGGTAGGTGGGCTTTGTATCACTAGCAACAGCTGGGAAGCCCCTCTTAGGTATAGTTCTGAGTAAAAGACATCAGATCCAAAAGAGCCCACATTGTATGTTCTGTCTGTAAATCACAGTGAGTCGAATCACGCACTGTCTGGACCTGGGTTGTGGTTAGTCAAATGTATACATATGACAAAATTCATTGAGTTCTGCCTTGAGGATTTCTATATGTTTGTTTGTGAGTTATACCTCAATCAGAAATACCACCAGGGACTTCCCTGATAGTCCAGTGGTTAAAAATCCACCTTCCAATGCAGGGGATACGGGTTCCATCCCTGGCAGGGGAACTGGGATCCCACGTGCCACAGGCTAAATAAGCCTGCTAGTCACAACTAGAGAAACCCACCCACTGCAATAAAGAGCCCCCACACCAAAATAAAGAGCCAGTGCAGGCAAAAAATAATAATAATAATAATAATGTAAATACATAATGCAAAAAAAAAAAAAGGGAAAAGCGTCATGTAGTTAAAAATGGTGGTAGGAATGTAAAATGAAATAGCTGCTTTGGAAAAATATTGGCCTCAACTCTCGCTAGAGGCCAGCCTGGAGTTGGTTGAGCTTCCCATCCCCACTGGAACATTCCTGTTGGGCAGAGGCACCAGCAGGCAGAGTTGTGTCTCTGGCACTCCAGGCTTGGGCTTCCCAATATAAACACACAGGCAGGGCATGCTGGCCTCATTTGTCAGACAGGAAACAGGGTCAGGTCGGTTTCATTCATTCTTCACCCACCTCTTCACTGAGACAGGATTTGGACTCTGGCCTTGGGACTCCCTGGTGGCACTTTCTACACACAGATGTGTCAGAAGTTTTTGTGCAAAACCAGAGCATGACCAGAGCACATGGTGGGTAAGCCACCTGCCCTGAGAACTGAAGACTGCCCCTCACTCTCTTACCCACCTTGACTACCCTGGGGACAGGGAACTCCGTGGTCTAGACCCCTATCTGATTAGTCCATGATTTGGAAGGTACAAAGAATTAGTCCTCAGAGAGAAAGGTTGGAGACCTCATTGCCATTGTTCCATCCCCCAGTTTTCTCTGTCTATGACTGCTCACTAAGGACTTCTGGAGATTGACAGCCTTTCTCTCACAGCATCGCCAAGCTTGGCTTATTATCTGTTGGAGTGAGTCTCTGCAGCTGCCTTTCCTTTTCATTCAAGATCCTTCATCATATCTGATGAAAGCACTCACTGAATACTGAGCGCACTGTGTTGTTTACTTCCCAGCAGGAGAGAGGAAATAATTTGCTTAAAATGAAAACACCACATGCCCACAAATGACAATAACCTACCTGTTATGTTCCAGTTTTGATAGATTTTAAGAAAAAGCTGAATTGGAAGAATCTGTTATAAGAACTCTGGAATTGCTGCTGCTGCTAAGTCGCTTCAGTTGTGTCCGACTCTGTGTGACCCCATAGACGGCAACCCACCAGGCTCCCCTGTCCCTGGGATTCTCCAGGCAAGAACACTGGAGTGGGGTGCCATTGCCTTCTCCACTGGAATTGCTTGCGAAAGTGAAAAGTACTTTTATTTTTATTGCAGAAATAAAAGCTGTTTTCAAATCAGGCCATTGTTTAAGTATTATGAGTCCATCAAACCTGCCACCATCCAGGACTCCACCATCAGGCTGTCCCGTCCCTGAACGGGAGCACATGGATAGCTCTCCCCAGTACCAACATTTCATGCCTGCTTGCAAAATGCTCGGCTGGTGTTTTATTTAACAGAACCAAAATCATCTTGAAAGAGAGTATGTTTGAGAAGACTGAGTTTTAACTAAAATCAAGGTGAAATTCTTTATTATTGAAGCTAAATGCTAGCGTGCATGAGATTCCAAAGGAGATACTAGTGAAAACTAGTTTCAACAGAAAGCACTCTACAGTGTAGAACTGCACCTATTTATGCTTTAAAATTATTTTTTATTATTTTTAAATTTTTGGCTGTGTTGGGTCTTCATTGCTGCATGCAGACATTTCTCTAGGGGCAGCGAGAGGGGGCTACACTCTCACTGAGGTTTGCGGGCTTCTCACTGAGGTTTGCGGGCTTCTCACTGAGGTGGCGTCTCTTGTTTCCCAGCATGGGCTTTAGGACATGAGGGCTTCTGTAGCTGCAGCTCCAGAGAACAGGCTCAGTAGCTGTGGCATGTGGCCTTAGGTGCTCTGCAGCATGTGAGATCTTCCCGGATCAGGAATCAAACCTGAGTCTCCTGAACTGGCAGGCGGATTTTTTAACTGCTGAGCAAACAGGGAAGCATGTTTCAAAATTATTATGCAAACTTCTCAAAAGGAATCAAATTAAACAGAAGTAAATAACAACAACAAAAAAAGAAATGACAACCTTCCTTCTTCCTCAGTTTTCTAGCACAATTTTAGCACTTTCAGTGCTTCTTCCCAGACCTGTTTCCCCTTAAACAAGCATGTAAACATGCACATATTCTTTTAAACAGTTTGGTATGAATTTGCATCTTTTGTTCTCTGTTATTTATTTATAAGTGGGACTGTACAATTAATTTTCATTCTGCAGTTCACTCATGGACACATTTCATTGTGCATACACACAGCCCTACTTCATTCTTTTAGACCACTATCAAAGCAACACATGTACAAGGGAAAAACAGTTTACTCCAACAACACAGAAGTACATTTTAAATAAAATTCTCACCCTACCTCCTATTCCATACCCCAGAGAAACTACTTTTGGATTTTCATAATTACCTCCTTAAACTGACAGAAGGTGCTATATCTCTGTTTCCTGATTTATCAGCATTAGATGGTAGCTAATGGGTGAGAATTGTCCCCACACCTCTTGTTGCCCCCTAAATTTAAAAAATATGTGCTATTTTGAGGTTTTCTATTGGTTGTCTGTTTATTGTCAAACACAGGCATTGAGTGTTTATTTATTTCTTGAGAGTTTTGCTTCTCACTCAACTTAGGCTGTTCCATTTGAGTGAGATGAGAAACAAGTACCCATTCCTCTCCTCCCATTGACTCACCATCTTTCTTCCCCACCCACTTGCCACGGGGTTGTTCTTTACATTTTGAATGTTCTGTATTGGAATCCATATAGAATGATGGAAAACACAGAATAACTAGAAGGGCCAAGTATGTGATCACAAGTCTATAGCTGTCATTCCCTGAAGAATGAGTGATGGACAGAACTTTCCCAGGGAACGAAATGTCATCCTGGGCCACTGACTTGATCTTGAAGAGAAATGCCCCCAAGGCCAGGATGAGCAGACCTTGTTTTCTCCTTTTATTCATTCCACTGAGTCCTGGAACTGCTCAGTTTGCTGTTTTCCCCCGGAATTTCTAATGCTTTTTCTTTCCGAGCACAGGCCTCCAGCATAACAGAGACATTCTGTTCCATCAGTTTGATGCTGCTCATTTCTTGTAGCCCTATTTCTTCCTAAAGACGTGCTTCCCAGAGCTGTCTACTGTCTGTCGCATTCCTGGTGTGAGGCAGGCCAGGGTCCCCCTGTCCCCAGTCCAGAATGCCTCTCCCCTGGACTGGCTCCCCTATTCAGTAGGCCCACACTTTGCTTTCTTAGCTGGCTCCCTCCTTTTGATGGAGTACCCCCTTCTTCCCAGTGGCCTTGGTAAGATGCCTGGTCAGAGCAAAATTCTAGGTTGGACATTTGAAGGGCCTTGCTTCCTTCTGAAGCAGCTCCTGATGCTGTGTGTGGCTGAGGCCATCCTGAGCCTTAGAACTCTGTCGTGGCCTATTTCTCTCTGGAATGGGTTGGAATCTGCTCTTTGCCCCTTTCTCTGAAGTTTCATGACATACCTAGATGTGGGTATTTTTTCATGTTTTATCACTCTAGGGAAACTGTGAATTAAATCTTCACTAATTTCTTTTCCTCTGACTTTCCTTTCTCTATAACTCCTATTATTCAGATAATGGGTCTTAGTGAACTGACTCTAATTTTCCCAGCTTCTCCCTTCTACTATCCATCCTTTTGCCTTCTGTTTTACTTTTAGTGTCCCTTTACTTTTTCTCTGAGCATTTCTATTACACTTTTCATTTTGGCTATCTGAATTTTAAATTTCCAAGTGCTCTTACTCATGAAGGTACCTTGTCTTCTTTTCTCTGAGGGTCTTAATTTTAGCTTTAAAGGGAATTTTTGAACGCTATGTGATTTTCTCTATTTCCTCTTTTCCTAGGTGGGTTGATTTGTTTGTGTGTTCCTTTCAGCTCTAACGATTCCTTTGTGGTGACCCTGTGGCTGCACACTCAGCCCAAGGATTCCTGACTGCCCTTTGAGAACTTCACTGTGGTGAGCTTGGGTGGGCACCCCACACTTCTCTGGGACTCTGGCTTTCTGTGTCAATACATCTTTTCTCTTTGGCTCTTCATTTCCCTGGGGAAGAACCCTCTGATTTCCTCCCTGGACCAGGTGGGAATAAGCCTGCTGCCCATTCTCAGGCTGGGCATGGAAGGGCCGGGGGGTTTTCTTTCCCCCTACAATAGATTGCCACGTTTGTGCCCTTGCCTCCCCTTGTCCTTGGCATCACTGAGGACAGATGGTAACAGAATGGGAAGTGGACGTGGGAGTCTCACTGCTTCTTAGATTTTTGCCCAGTTCTCCCATTATTGGTTATCTCCACACCAGAGGTCTCAAATTCCCAAGACTTTTCTGGGTTTTGTGGCAAAATTGTCTTGATCTTCTCCCTTCTGGCCTGCTAAGTTGGTACCACCCATTCATCCATCTTCTAGGTTCCAAAATGCTATTGACATCTTTCAGCTTCTGTTACCCCTTCTCCCAGGCTCCTGGTTGCTAGATGGTGAACTGGAAGAACGCGTGCATGGGTGCTAAGTCGCTTCAGTCCTGTCTGACTCTCTGCAACCCTATGGATCATAGCTCTCCAGGCTTCTCTGTCCATGGGATTCTACAGGCAAGCATACTGGAGTGGGTTGTCATGCCCTCCTCCAAGGAGTCTGTCTGCTGCAGCTCCTGCATTGCAGGCAGATTCCTTACCCGTTGAGCCACCTGGGAAGCTTGAACACATGAATATCTACTGCAAATTCCACTACTAGCAAATGACTACTTTTTGTCCACGCATCTATTCATCTGTGTATCCAGCCACTAATTCGTCTCACTTTGAAACATGCATTTCTAATTGCAGATACTCCTACACTTCGTCTAAATACTTAATTATTTCAATAGCAGTTTGTTTCTTTTTCTGATTTCAATACTGTCTCCAACATGTGGGGAAGCTACTTGGAATTTCTATGACATTCTCTTCTGTTCTCAAGTTGTCAGGGTTTCTTCAGGGTCAGTCAATTCCTCTCTGTCATTTCTGTGGGTTTTCCCAGGTGCCCAATAATTCTTGGTTGTCTGTTTATCTGTTAAGAATGAGGACCGGGCTGACTGATTTAGGTGGCTGGCTTGGCCATCCTCTGCCTTTGAGCGTGCAGGTCTGTTTTACCCACAGGAAGTTTCCTGGAGCTAAGTGTGTGTGGGAGCATTGCATGGGTCAAGGGCTGTGCTTGTGGTATGAGTCTGGAGGCATGGCTCTTAGGCTGGATTCGACCGGACTGTGGGAAGGGATGACATGATGGCTGGCTATGGAGACCTCTTAGCTAAGCTTTTCCACTCTCTAAGGGGTTAGTATGGGTCACACTGTTTGGAAACAGGAAGTGAAGCATGGAGACATGGTTAGTTTGAAGGGAAGGGAGGCAGGGCCCACCAGGTGCTGGTGTGGCTGCCAGGGTAGGGTGGAGTGGGGAGTGGTCAGGTCTGCAGCCGCTCCAACATCAGCCAGATCCTCCCTCAGCTTCCCCAACCCTGGGCTGTGTGCATGGTTTGCTGTGGGATGACCCACGTTACCGAGGCTGACAGCTTGGAGACAGAAAGGTCAGGATGTGGATCAATACTGAGATCTGGGGTCCAACTTATCTGCACTCTTCCCCTTCACATGCATCTGTCCTCTCCGGTGCCTGTCCCTCCCTGAGCTCCGGAGACTGTAGCCTTCCTCAGATTCTCAGCTTGCACAGCACAAGATAAAATTATGGTACGCATCACCCCTGTGGTCCTGCATTCCTGATGGGGCCCCCACACCACACCTGCCCCCCGTGTGCCCACCTGAGCAATTTGATCACCTGGAAAATTGAAGGATGCTTCTATTTATGTTTTTGGTTTCCATATGTGTTTTAGCTATAGTATGGATGGTCTCATGCGTGTTGTCTTTATAATTAAATAAATTAAATGTACCTAATACTACTTAATGACTCAAGGCGTTTGCCTGCCAGGTGAAACTAGGGCTTTGTTTATTTAGTTGCTACCCTTCATTATCCTTTCAGAATATGAGTCTTTGTTTATTTGTTGCAATCCCCCATCATACTTTCAGAATATGAGTCTTTGTTTATTTGCTGCAACCCTCCATCATACTTTCAGAATATGAGTCTCGGGTTCCGAGCTCCTGAATCCAGAGAAGCATCACCTCCCCCTGTGTCTCATTCACACGATCACATGCTGCACTGGGTGCATCTTTCTCCTTTCTTCCTCCTCTGGGCCCTGTCCAGATTCTGAAGCACAAACCCCCAAACAAAAGGTTTACCTGAGTGTCTGCAAGAATTCAGGAGGCTCTGTGCATTCATTCATTTACGTTACCAGGAGAATCACCTAAAAGTACAAACCTAGGGAATTTCCCAGCAATCCAGCAGTTAGGAATCTGCACTTCCACTGCCAAGGACCTGGGTTTGATCCCTGTTCAGGGAACTAAGATCCCACAAGCAGCATGGTGTAGCCAAAATTAAAAAAAAAAAAAAAAAAACAAAACTAATGACAACCAATGGCACTGTTTCAACTGAGCACATGTGTGGACTTAGGATAAAATCCGTATTCGAGCATCTAAATTTTACCGTGACATATTTCAAGAGTACTAAAAGCACTGAAAAAGAACACAGCAAATACCTGAAAGAGAAAAAGGCTGCCAATACAGTGAAGCCCTCTTTGGTACCCCCTTCAGCTATACCCCAAGGCACACCATGCATCGTCTGGAGAGTTTTAAACTTTATTGTGCTCATGCTCGTGTCTGACTCTTTGCAACCATTTGGACTATAGCCTGCCAGGCTCCTCTGTCCTGGGATTTTTCAGGCAAGGCTACTGGAGTCGGTTGCCATTTCCTCCTCCAGGGGCTCTTCCTGACCCAGGGATCGAAGCCACGTCTCCTGTGTCTCCTGCATTGCAGAGGGATTCTTTACCGCTGAGACATCAGAGAAGCCCTTTAAACTTTATGCTGCTAAGTTGCTTCAGTTGTGTCCGATTCTGTGCGACCCCATAGACGGCAGCCCACCAGGCTCCCCCGTCCCTGGGATTCTCCAGGCAAGAACACTGGAGTGGGTTGCCATTTCCTTCTCCAATGCATGAAAGTGAAAATTGAAAGTGAAGTCGCTCAGTCATGTCTGACTCTTAGCAACCCCATGGACTGCAGCCCACCAGGCTCCTCCGTCCATGGGATTTTCCAGGCAAGAGTACTGGAGTGAGTTGCCATTGCCTTCTCCATTAAACTTTATAGAGACAGTTAATATATTTTGTTCAGGAGCTCTTTGAGACCCTTAGAATATACCAGATGTGAAAGGTTGTACATTAGCTCACAGTCTCCTAGAAAGACAGGGAGGCTTTGAAATAGCTCTTTCTCTATTTCAGAATTCTTTTCCCTACCTGTTCAGAGATTTTGCCCCCATTCTATGCTTAAGTCTTTTCTGACTTCTGAACTCAACTGTTTAAATCTGGCCTTCTCTGGCTGTATGTGGCTTCTCTAATTATTGTTCATCAAATTCTATTTCCCCGCACCATGTCAAAATCAGATGGTGATTTTTTCCATCTGTTGCCACAATCTGTTCAAACTGTCACATTCCAAGAGCTCTCTGTAAGTTGTATAGCCCTGAAAGGGAAATGAATTTGCTTCTGCCAGACTTACTATGGACAGGGTTTTGGTACACAATACTGTATTGGGATTCTTGGTATATAATATTGAGTTCAGAAAAATTGCTTTTTTCTCCCATGCCTGTAGTGAGTAATATGAAAGTCATGGGTTCTCGAGACCCAAGCAGGATTAAGTTCTGACATCCTCAAAAGATTCTTTCCCTCTAATACAATAATATTTAACCAAATATTAGTTTGTAGTCTATTGAATCAAGGGGCTTTATTCTAGTAAATGATACCAATGCAAAAGCAAAACATTAGCCCATCTTAGAGCAATGTAAAAGGAGAAATGTTATTTCCATTGGCAAAATACCAACTTTAATTAAAAAGAAAATAAGGAGCTAAAAAAATAAAAAAGGAACCTTCCCATCCACAGCCCATTCTTCTTCAACCACAAACATTCTTAGTCCAGACAGAACACTGAAGCCCTTACGTTACCTTTCACATAAATGCTACGAACCTGGACTTGGAAAAATTCTTGTTCTTGAAAGCCTGTCAAGAAAAAGCATCATTCTGATGTTGAGCTGCTCCTATTATGCAGAAAGCTGTTTTCCTTTCTCATTAAGTAAAGCGAATGCAAAGCCATCCTGTGGATGTGCTAATGGCCTTAGGGTCAGAGGGCCAGAGTCAGCCTGGGAGAGTGGAGCTGGCCCCATGGTAAAGCCTACCTGCAATTTTTATTATGGATGTGGCAGCCTCTCTACTCACTGCAGAGACACAGAACAAAGCAAGAGGTTGCTCTGGAACAAATCCAGTGTGGAGAGGAGGAAGCAATCAGTCTGAGTGTATTTTCCAGGAGAGATGCTGGGCTCAGGTATCTGCCCTCCCCACCACCCACCACCCTGGGACTCCCATTTCTGCTTTGGAGAGTGGTCCATGTTGGTCCTCACCCCCAAACAGACCTGGAAGCCAAGAGGATCCCCATAATGGGACCACATGAATTGCTGTTCCCTTTTATAAATGTCAGCTTGTAATGATGAATTCTGCATTCAGAGCAGAAAATAGCTCATCCCATGGTCTGTAAAAAGCATGCATTTGGGGTTAGCTCACTCAGATGTTTTACATATTTATTTGCATTGTGCATTTACCAACTCTTCTTTCATTTAATTGAGTGAAGCTGCAGCTAGCCTGAGCCAGAATCAGGTCCCCTCTTTTCTTCCTGCCCCACCTCGTTTTTATACCCAAAGGCATGTGCCGATGTGAAACGAGGGAATGAATGGTGGTCCCGCGAGGGACCCGAGGGCCATGCTGCCTTTCACGTGGTTTGCTGCTCCTGCTGCTTGTGACTTGCTCTTTCTGGCTCCTGAAGCAAGATTCCCTTCTCTGGAACATTCTTCCTTGTCTTCCTTCCCTCAGTGCTAAGAAGGACTGGGCTGCCCGGGGTCATTCTTCCCAGACGGTCTGCACCCAGGAGCTCAGGGAATAGCTCTCTGTCTCACTGAAGGTTCCTGCCCCTCAGTAGCAGACTTATAGGGAGGTGGGAGGCTGTCCCTCCCGCCTGTGATGGTACCTTCAACCCACCATGGAGCTCGTGTCCTCAGGGCTAAGAGCTTTCCTGCTGGAATCTTACCACCTCTCTCTTTGGCAGCAGGGTTCAGCCAGGTCTGAAAAGACCCTGGGATGGTGGGCACCTAGAAGCACAGGAGAAGGGAGAGGGCTGGCCAAAGATGTGGGACCCAGCTCCTTATGGCCGTTTTGTGTTTGGGGCCTCATTCACCTCCTGTGTTGAATGAGGGGAAGAAGGTGGGCTCGGCAGGGGACTTCATCTCCACCTTGAATTCATCCCAGCCTGCAAATGCTGTGTTTTCATTTATCCTGGTTTAATATATCCTGGTTGAATTCCTTGGGGGGTGAGGGGTGGGGAGGGATTGCTGCTCGTAGGAGAAGTGAGTGCTTTCTTCCATAAGAATCTACCAGACAAAGGGTGGCCAGTCCACTTTCACATCAATACAGTTTCTGTTGCCCTGCCCTGCCCAGCGCTCATGCTGTCAGTTGCTCTAATTTTATTCATTCTTGGGTGTGCGGGGGAGCGGTGAAGCCTAATAGAACACTCCCAGCACTTCCCAAACATACTTCCCCATAGGAGATTTCATAACTCCAATGGAGAAACCATACCATTGCAGGAACAGGGACCCCTTCCAGGGACCAAAAGGAGGCTTTTTTCTAACACTCAGAAGTGAATTGCCCAAGGAGACATATATGCTGACAAAGCAAGAGACTATTGGGAAAGGGTGCCCAGTCGGAAAGCAGGAGGGTAAGGGAACCCAGAAGGACAGCGTACCATTTATCTCACAGTCTAGGGCTTTATGGTGATAAGATTAGTTTCCGGGTTGTCATTGTCCAATCATTCTGACTCAGGATCCTTCCTGGTGGTGCACGTGTTGCTCAGTCAAGATGGAGGCCAGCGAGGATGACCTCTCCTGAACTCTTCCAGTTGGTGGTGGCTTATTAGTTCTGTCTTTCTTACTAGGATCTCCTGTAGTAAAATAACTCACACAAATAATTACTATGGTGCCTGGCCAGGGTGGGCAGTTTCAGTCAGTGTGTTTCCCCTAACAATACCAGGGTAGGAAACCCTGCCAAAAGGTGGCTCTGAATTTGAGATGCTCTGGTACCAGGTTTAATCAGGACTTGCTGAAAGTCTTGTGTGCAAGTGGCTCCCCTGTTTGAGGCACCTTCCAGAGAGGCTGTCCTTTCTCCTAGGCAGGAGCACCTGTATACAGGAACTGTCACCTCCAGGATTACTCTCTGCCTGCTTTGGGGTGTGGGCTGCAGGCTGGTCACAGCCCATCCTTCCCTTGTTGGGAATCATTCCCAAGGAAAGGGCTTGGCTGCATAGCAAACCACCTCCCAAAGCTTCCTCACCTGACTTGGACCTAAGTCGCATCTGACCCAGAGAGTATTCTCCCCGAACCCCACCCTGTCCACCCGTGGCTTTGGCCATCAAATACTTCTCCATCAGCATGTTCAACAGATCATCCCAAAGTGGAGGGTCACCTTGAATGGAAGAACGATTTGTTGTGAGGCCCGGCCTAGTCTCATGGAGGGACAGACATTCCACCTTGAACCCTTCTGGAAGCCTTAGCTGTGTCACTGGAAGATGAAAGCATCTTTATGAAGCAAAATTAGGACCGACTGGCAGCTGAGATCTCTGCGTGGCTGCTGGTGGCTTTTGGATGTCAGTGTGCATGACTGTGCAAACCCAAACTTCTCTTTGTCAGTCTAGTCTCAAAGATACCATCATGGACAATTCTGAAACCTTGGAGATTAGAGGGACAGGTGCTCTTTCTCCATGGGGTTCAAGCCTTTGGGAGTCGGCATCAATGACCTACTTGTGGATGCGTCTTCTTGCCCTTGATGGCACTAAAGTGCTGCCTTTTTCTGGCCAGATGGTCATGGATCTTTGATATCTATGGTGACAAATTGTTGGTCTTTGAAAAGAGACTGTAAGTCTTAGATGGAGGATGTGTGCGTGCATGCTCAGTCACTCAGTCATGTCAGACTCTTTGCAACCCCATGGACTGTAGCCTGCCAGGCTTCTCTGCCCATGGAATTCTCTAGGTGAGAATACTAGAGTAGGATGCCATGCCCTTCTCCAGGGGATCTTTCTGACGCAGGGGTCGAACCTGTGTCTCTTATGTCTCCTGCATTGGCAGACGGGTTCTTTACCACTAGCACTACCTGGGAAGTCCCAATGCAGGATACCACAGGGGAAAACAGTGACCGCAAGGAATAACACTTTGGCACCTCTGTCCCCAGGATGAGCATGGTTGTGCCCCCGACTGGCTGTACATAACGGCGAATGTGAGGCATGGACTGCATGACCTGGGCCTGGAGTGGCGATTTCACAGAGAAATCATCTCCTTTTTGCGCTTTGCTGAGTCTCAGTGACGCTTAACCACAGTTCCATCTGGGTAGGGGGAGGGAAGGGGTCCCCAAGATCATCAGATATTCGGAAATAATTGAAACACTTGAGGGTGAACACTGGCCTTGGGTTTCGTTTTGGAAGCAATTGGTCTTTTCAGAGGCTTTGACCTCAGGGGAGAATGTAAGCATGGCGCTGAGCAGGAAATTGGAAGGGGATGGATTTTATTCCCTTGGCCAGAACTAGGCCATCTCGACCATGCGGTCTGCAGCTGGTTTGGAAGCAAATTATTTTCTATGCCCTGCCTCTAGAAGACCCCGTCCTCCTGGGTGTGAATCTCATTTCCTCATGAGTGGATGGTCACAGTTCTGGTCCTTATGAGCCCACATGCTTCCCAGGAGAACTCCCTGGACTGTGTGAGAAGGAGGAAGGTTTCAGACCAGCTGTGAGGGGCTTTTGCCCTGGAAGCAGGGGAGGTGTGATGGAAGGGATGGCCCTGGGCCTTTCCCAAAGGAGGGACACCATCTACGAGGACTGAAAGAGGACAGAGAGGAGGGGCCTGGCAAGAAGTAAAAACAGAATCCTCGGTTATTTTCTATGTTAGAATGTAAAACAAACCCTGCTATTCAGGCTTGCACTGAGTGAAGGGCCAGCATAAAAGGGGTGAGGCATATCTGTTCTGAGGGCTTCCCAAGTAGCTCAGTGGTAAAGAATCCATCCACCAATGCAGGAGACTCAACAGGCACAGCTTTGATCTCTGGGTCAGGAAGATCCCCTGGAGAAGGAAATGGCAAACCACTCCAGTATTCTTGCCTGGAAAATTCCATGGACAGAGGAGAACAGCTAACTACAGTCCATGGGGATCTCAAGGAATTGTACACGACTGAGTGCTCATATCTGTCCTGTCTCAACCACAGTGCTAGGATTTGCACGATTACCTTCAACAATCCCACATGTGGACAGGGAAATCCTCAGAGAGGCCAAGAGTGGGCCAGACTTGAGTTCAAAAGTGTCCTCGGCTTATCACACCACACCACACTTCGTGGGGCCACAGGCCTCTGCGCCTTCTGAGCACCTACTGTGCTCCTCACTGGGAGGACAAGGCTGAACGTGAGGACAAGATCCCCCTACTACCTCCTCCTCCCTTGAGAAAATGATAGGGAAGAAAACTCTAAGTGGACAGATGCAAGCAAGGGAATGCTGTGATGCTGTGTTTCAGGATGGAAATAAACCAGGAAGGAGATAGAGAATAATAGACAGGGATCTATCCAGAGATGGCCTTGCCGGGCTGGCAAAACCTACACAGAAACTCAAGGGCGGGAGGTACCCGTGCAGGGCAGTTTGAAGACTTAGCACCAAGTTGTTGGCAGGCCTCCGATTATATTATGGAGGGTGGGTGTGTCTGTCTTCTCCCCTTAGATCCGGGCAGGTTCCTGCCTGCTTTAATGGATAGAGATTGACTGTAGTGGTGCTGTGTGACTTCCCTAGTCATAAAAAGCCAAGCTCTCATTCCACTTTTGTGGAAGCCCTCGTTCTTGGGCTCTAAGCTCCCAAATCAGAAGTCAGGGCCCTCTTAGGAAGCCCAAGTCATAACAAGAGGCTACATGAAGGAACTTGACTCAGCAGCCCTGCTGAGCACCCAGCTGGCAGCCAGCATCAACAGCCAGCCAGAGGGATGAGTCACCTGGACACCCATCCCAGCTGAGCCTGCAGATGGCTCCAGCCCTAGCTGACATCCTCCTATAACCTCAGGAAACACCCCACCAGGTACTCACCAGCTGAGTCCTCCGGATTCCTGACCCATGAAATTGTGAAGTATAGTATGACAAACTGGTATGGTTTTAAGCTACTAGGTTGGGTCATTTGTTACGCATGTACCAGTTTGTGCACATGCCTGGGACTGTGTGCCTGCGTGCCTGCTTGGAAATGACTTGAGAAAGCCCTCAGCTCTCACCTCTGGCTGACCTTGAAGCCCTGTGCCAACAGGAAGTGAAGGCTAATGTAGAGTTGTCAACCGTCTAGCTGAGTGTTGAAGGCTGGCCCTCAAGTGTGTAGCCCATTGGTAAAGACTGGGAGGCTTATGGATTCCAGGTAATTCAAGAGATCTCTGTCCTGTCATCAACTAACTACTTGCAATGAATAGAACATGGAACTTGTGGCCACATATGACCAAAAAACCATTTTTTACAGAAAGTTCAGAAAAGTCATCAAGCAAAAACAGTGAACCCTGGGGAGGAGAGGAGATTCAGATTTCCAGAGTGGCCACATTATATTATTTAAAATGCATTTTCAAGGGCTTCCCTGGTGGCTCAGTGGTAAAGAATCCACCTGCCAATGCAGGAGACACATGTTCAATCCTGGATCTGAGAAGATCCTACGTGCTTCAGAGTACCTAAGCCTGTGTGCCACGACTGTTGAGCCTGGGTCCTGGAGCCCGGGAACAGCAACTACAGAAACCCATGTGCCCTAGAGCCCGTGCTCCCCGGCAAGAGAAGCCACGGCGACGAGAAACCCACACACTACAACTAGAAAGTAGCCCTCTGCTTGCTGCACCTAAAGAAAAGCCCGCTCAGCAGCAAAGACCCAGAATAGCCAAAAATAAAGTAATTTAAAAAATCATTTTCAACAGTAACAAAAAATAGGAAGCACACAAAGAAACAAGAAAAGATGGTATATACACAAGGCAATAGAAATTATTCATTAGGGAGCCCAGACTCTGACTTAAATAAATTAATGGCTAATTGAAATATACTTAAGGGACTAAAAAGAATTAAAAGGGGAGTAAGAGAAGGATATCTCATCAAATAAAGAGAGATAAATTATAAATAGAAAGTTCTGAAAATGCTGCTAAGATGTCTAATCGTCTAGCCAAAAGATGTACCATGATTGTGACTACTGGGAATGAACAGATCAAAGAAAGATCTTGGGGGGGAAAGCCACCAAATGTTAAGAGAACAGGTGGCTGAGAAAGAGCCCTGGGTGGTGCCTCCATCTTCGGTGGGGTGAGCTGGGAATGTAGACGAGACAGGCATCACTCACCTGCGTCTGCGTCCTGTGCTGTGCTGAGTTGCTGTCCCCACACATGAGGCGCTCAGGGTTGTCCATGTTGTCTGACCATGCCCCGAGCATAGCAGGAATCATGGGGAATTAACAGGGCAGGAGCAGGAGGGCTTTGGGACTTGGTAAGTTTGTTGGTGATGTAGCACTCTGTTTATGGCTGCACTGTGGAGGATGAGAACCAGGCTGCAAGAGGTGTTTGACTTTGCCCCTGCATAAATACTTCCTCCTGGTGAGGATGTCCACACTGTCCAGTCACCTTAAACTAGGGTAAAGCCAGTGGCTTAGGAGCAAGGCCTGGATACTTTGGGCCAGTGCACTCGGCATCCTTGTTGAGGCAGCCAAATTCCCAAGTGCCCGGTGGGTGATCTCGTTGATGAGAGGCCCTTCCGCAGGGGCTCAGTGCCAGCAGGGAGTCACCAACATCTCAATGTGAGGCCCAAGGGGAGACCACCCAGGCTTTGCTGGGTGGTTGAGCAAGGCTGGGTGCTGAAGAACCAGGAGAGATCCTGGAGGGACTCATGGCCTCAGGGAGTGACCACTTTGACCAGCTCCAGAGACCAGTAATTTCACATACTTTCAACTGTTGTATATCTTTTTGCAGCTGGTTGGTCACCCAGGCCATTTTTCCTCCTCTTCCTCCTGCCACCAGCCCTGCCTCCCTCCGCGTGACACTTATCTTACCTCCTAAAGAGGGGCTGGGAGGCCAGCAACGCATCAGGAAGTTTCTGTTATATGGTGACTGGGTAGAAACTCATTGCATCATCTTTCTCTACATTGTTAGATCTCAAAAAGAATGTATGGGACGAGGGATTCAAATATTGGGCTTATTACCTACTCATGGTCTTCCTTTCTCTAATTCCCAAGACAATTGGGATTTGACCTTATTTGGGAAATGAAAACATACACCCTGTCTGAAATAGGAAGCATTTAAATATCTGGGGACCCCCAAGGAAGACACTGCCCTTTTCCTACTCAGGGACTCTTCCTCATTTCCTTTCCCACCAGAAGAACTTAATTTTGTATTTATGTAGCAGACAGGGAGCCCTTGATCTCAAAGAAGGTACGTTTCCCACGCCTCCTTAGTATCAACGAGTCACAACAATCCTTGTTTCCTTTGCCACTGATTGTTCTAGGGGGTGCAAGGGACCCTGTTCTGCATGATGAGAAGTAAAAAGAAATCAGCTGGAGTCTCGTTAGGCTTTTTCTCTGGCCCCTCCCTTCCAGCTGGGGATCCTGGTGCAACGCCTGGAGTTCTGAGAGCTATTTTGTAAACTAAGTGACCAGCATGGGGATTAAAAGCCGTTGTGTTGAGAGTGAAATGGAAGGATAGGACGTGCCTGGCTCGAATGGCGTCATTGAGCTAGGGCTCCCGTTCTGACTTTTTCTACTGTGATGCCACTAAATGCCCACTATTGTTTCAGCCCCTGTGAGATGGCCTTTTTCATATTTGTAGCAGAAATCACTTTGGGGAAAACATGTTTACAAAACTTCAGCCAGAGTAGGTGTTACTTTACCCAGACATATTTATTCTTTTTCATTGAACTTAAACTGATGTGGTTTTCACGCTTCTCCCCACAAATCTTGTTTTTCAGCAGGGCGAGATGGGGAGGGATGTTGGAGAATGCCATCTGATAGAAGAGGAAGTTGAAACTGCCCGCCTTCCCCCAACACCCCCGCCGCCCCCCACCCCGACCCGGCCTGGGGACTGTGGAGGTGGCATGCCTGAAGGAGAAGGACGGTGAAACTTGCTCTGCCCTCGTGGGTCTGGCTTCATTCTGGGGTGAGGAACTGCGGTGTCAGCCGAGAGCTGGGGATGCAGGGGGGTGGGGTTTGGCTGATCCACCTCTTGGGGATCACGGAGATACCTTTTCCCCGGGGCCCCTACAACTTCCTGGGACAGCTGGGAGGGTGGCAGTCTGGTGGGATTTTTTACCTAAGATTTTTTTTTTTTTTGATGTGGACCACTTTTCTAACGTCCTTATTGAATTTGTTACGATGTTGCTTCTGTTTTATATTTTGGTTTTTTGGTCAAGATGCGCATGGGATCTTAGCTCTCCAACAAGGGATCGAGCCCTCACCCTCTGCATTGGAAGGCAAAGTCTTAACCACTGGACTGCCAGGGAAGTCTCCAGTCTGGTAGTTTTACAACAGGCCCACAAATTCTTTGACAATCCTTTGGATAGAAAGTGGGGTCCATGTTCCCTCCCCGTGAACCTGTGGGGAGTCTCTGTGGCCTCATGTGACTTCTGAGGCTCTGAGCAAAGAGGCCAGGCAGCTGTGCTTGCTTCCCTCAGTTCTCTTGCTCTGGGAGCCACCATATCAGAAGTCTGGGTTTTGAGGGCACCGAGCAGAAAAACCACACAGAGTTAGAGAGACAGAGAGAAACAGAGATTGACAGAGACACACACACACAGAAATAGAGAGACAGGCACACAGATAGAGACAGACAAAAATGGGGAGACAGAGAGACAGGAATAGAGAGAGAGCATGCCCCGAGGATGTCCAGGGTGTAAGTGAGAGGGACCGCTCTAGCCGAGGCTTTGGGCCAGGAGGCCAGCTGAGTAACAGCGATGAGACTGCCAGCTTGGGTGACTGGGAGATTTGCTGTGTCACCAGACAACAGGAAGGGATGAGAGCTGGCCCCAGCCAGAATTCCGGGGCCATCTCAGATGGAAAGAACATAGCGGTGGTGAAGCAGGAAGCTCAGAGCACCCAGCCCCTCCTCGCACAGCCCCGCCCTGCCAGCATCTAGAAGATACTTTGGAGAGGGCAGGATTGGCAGAGAAAATCTTGGAAGGATCCGTACATTCAAGTCAGGTGAGCTCAAATTGCCAAACTGGACTTTGTTTCATGAATTGCTGTGTCACAAACAAATCTAAATACTTGGACGAACACAACAGCCATTTCTCATTTCTCACGACTCTATGTGTGGCTGGGTGGGTCCCCTACTGATGTTCCTCCGGGCTCAGGCAGGTTCAGCTGTTCCCATGTGGCTGAGTGGTAAAGAATTCACCTGCAATGTAGGAGGATGTGAGTTCAATCCCTGGGTAGGGAAGATACCCTGGAGAAGGAAATGGCAACCCACTCCAGTATTCTTGCCTGAAAAATCTCATGGAAAGAGGAGCCTCTTGGGATTGCAAAAGAGTTGACCATGAGTTAGTGACTAAACAACAGCAACAACCCTTTGACCTCATCTCCCCCTGCTTCTCCCCACTCCCAGTTCCTCACTGGTGGCCACCATTCTACTCTCTGTTGCTATGTACTCAACTTTCCTATATTCCGCAAATTAATGAGTTCATGCAATATTTTTCCTGTGTCTGACTTACTTTACTTAGCATAATGTCCTCCAGGTCCCTCCAAATGGCAGGATCTCCTTTTTTATTGTGACTGAATAATAGTCCATTGTGTATACATGTACATCACATATTTGATGGAGACTTAGGTCGTTTCCATGCCTTGATCGTGATGAATAAGTCTGCAATGAACCACGGGGGTGCCGATATCTCTTCTAGATAGTGATTTCATTTCCTTTGGGTAAATACTCAGAAGTGGAATTGCTGAATCAGATGGTACACTATGTTTAGTTTTTTAAGGAAACTTCATACTATTTTCCATAGTGGATGCACCAATTTACATTCTCATCAACAGTGCACGAGGGTTCCCTTTCCTACACATCCTGTCCAACATTTGCCATTTTTAAAGTAGTAGTTCTCCTCTTTTTTAAAAAAATTTAATTGGCTGCACTGGGTCTCAGTTGTGGCGTGCAGGATCTTTGATCTTTGTTGAGGTATACAGGATATTTAGTTGCAGCATGTGGGATCTAGTTGCCTGACCAGGGATCAAACCCAGGACCCCTGCATTTCAAGCCCAGAGTCTTAGTCACTGGACTCCCAAGGAAGTCCCAACACTTGTCATGTTAAAATCATGAAGATTTAAACAGTCCATTCAATGTCAGCCAAACATCAGGATAAATCCAGGGAGCTAGGTAATCTTCTTCCCCTGGGGAGGGGGGGAAAGCCTGAATCTTCTGAAATTCAGCAAGCATGCTATACCCCATCTACTTTATCTCAACCTGAACTGCTGGCTTGCGCTTTACTGCCCTAGGAATACTCAAAAGAAGGTTCAAGACAGAGAGAAGGAAGGAAAGAAAGGAAAGAGAGAGGAATGGAAGGAAAGGAAGGAAAGATAGGACAGAAGGCAAGGAAAGAGAGAGAAATGAAACACACTGAGAAATAAAAAAGACAGTGGCTGCTGGGTATCTCCATGAGCATAGAGATGCTTCTGGAGCGCAAGCCGAGTCCCCTGCGGTTCTGGAACTTTCTCTCTTCTGCCGAGCCTCTGCTCATCAGATTTTGTTTGTAGCCTGGTCTGCTCTGCAGGCTGCCTTCTGGACCACATGGGTGGGAGAGGAGTTCTCACCATCTGTCCTGATGGAAGGGCGCCTTCCCAGCGTGTACGTGAACATTTATGGAAAGTGAGGCCATTAAACGTGTTGGTTTCGGAGGACCCAGCTCCAGGTCCCGAAACTGCAGACACTGTGATTATTATTATCATTTTTATTGGAGTATAATTGCTTTACAATGTTGTGTTAGTTTCTGCTGTGCAGCGAAGTGAATTAGCTGTATGTATATAGATGCCCTCCCCTCTTGGGCCTCCCTCCCACCTTCCCATCCCGCCCATCCAGGTCATCACAGCGGAGCTCCTGTGCTGTACGGCTGCTTCCCGCTAGTTCTGTCTATTTTACACACGGCAGTGCGTATATGGAAGTGCTGCTCTCTGAATTTGTCCCACTCTCTCCTGCCCCCAGTGTCCGCACATCTGTTCTTTGATTCTGCACAGACACTGATTATTATTAATGATTCATATCAACAGCTGGTTTAGTCTTTTGTGAGGTGTCTTCTTTGACCCACACATTCTCATTCATGATTTATTATTTGCAATTTCTAATGAGGCTGGAGATGTAAGTGGAAGTGATTGGTTCTAGAGGTTTAACCATTCCTTCATTACTCAGCTCTCACAAATAATAACAGGAGGGAGGAGAGGAGGAGGAGGGACTGGGATAACAGTTTAGATGGGGGACAGTGATGGGGAGATGTCCCACCAGCACAGGCCTGCGAACTTCCAGCTGATCACCTGCCAGGAACAGGGGCAAAGTGGTCCTGCTTCTGAGTCAATCCATCTGTCTTAGGTTTCAAAATCCTTGACTCAGGATTGCCTGACTTCACTCAGGTAAAGTCTGAAAGATTTAACTTAGCCACGAAGACTGGAATTTTGCCATTTCAAAAGTCTTCCGTGCAATTCCTGAATACATCTATGTGGATGTCCTGCTTAAATCTTACATGACTTTTCCCCCAATGATTTTCTTTTCATCCATCCAGATCATTGCTCCAGAGAGAACATTAGGGTAAAACAAGTCAAAAGTTCTATTCATGGACTTTTTCCCTCAGGGAAAAAAAATCCTAGGAATGTGGATCTGAACCCAGGAAGAACCGGAGGAAAAATCATCAACTGCCCTATGTGGGATGGTTAGAGGGGCACAGCATATGGTGAGCTCCAAGGATTCAGTGAAAAGCAGGGATGGCTTTGCAGAAGCAGAGGCCTGGGTGCAGAAGACCTCGCAGACATCAGCTCTCAGCCCGCTGAACTGATGCTCCCTCACCTCGTGGGAGCTGGAGCTGAAATCAGAGCGTGTCTGCAGTGGGAGTCCCCAGAGGCTCACTGTCAAGAATTCCCATGACCTGATAAAGAGGCTATGATGGGTTTGCACTCTACATCTTCCTGCCTCTGCCTCCCAGGCCCAGGAGGTGTGGGGGTGGCTGCTACCTGCTGCGTCTGAGGTCTCTGAAGTGGAGGGTTCACACGGAAAAAAATTTTCCATTTTCATTTTGTATCTACAGAATAAAATCTTGCCTGGTGCAAACATTGGGAACATGTGCCCACCTTTGGGTGGGTGCCCAGTTAAGTAGGATTGGGGGCTTTGTTTTCTCGTCCAAGTACACCCACCCCCACTGAGGGACAGATGGCACCAAACTGCAAAGTGAAGATTATACTCGGGATTTTTCAGGGAAAGAGAAGACATCTGACAGTGTGAAAACATCCATTCTCTGTCAGATCTCACAGGAGGCCTCTTTCAAGATCACAGGAGCAAGAATTATATGAAAGAGGAACTTACACCTAGAGTCGTACTGCAAACCCTAATCTATTGTTTAGTCGCTAACTCGTATCTGAGTATCTTGAGACTCCCTGTATACTATAGCCCACCAGGCTCCTCTGTCCATGGGATTTCCCAGGCAAGAATAATGGAGTGAGTTGCCATATCCTCTTCCACGGGATCTTTTGGACTCAGGGATTGAACCCACATCTCCTGTTTTGCTGTTGTTGTTCAGTTGCTAAGTTGTGTCCGACTGTTTGTGACCCCATGGACTCCAGAATGCCTGGCTTCTCTGTCATTGACCATCTCCTGGAGTTTGCACAAACTCATGTCCATTGATCTGATGATGCCATCCAACCATCTCATCCTCTGTCACCCCTTTCTCCTCCTGCCCTCAATCTTTCCCAGCATCAGGGTCTTTTCCAGTGAGTTGGCTCTTTGAGTCAGGTGGTAGGCAGATTCTTTACCACTGAGCCGTCAGGGAAGCCCAAACCCTGCCCTACAGGCGTATTGTCCACTGAGTATAATCCAGTATGGTTAAGGGCAGAATTTTTAGAAGAACATTCAAAAGTATCTTTTTGGCTTTGTCTCATCCTTTAATGCATTTTGCGTGTGTTTTGCAATGTACATAAAACGCAAATACAGCAATGATGTGATAATACACACACATTTGTATGCTCTCATTTCACTGACAGTGGTGTATGATGAGTGAACGTGAGGACCATTCTTCCTGTCTTCTCCCACTTCTACCCTTCACCCCCAGTGGGCAGGCCAGCCTTCCACCCTGGGGTGTCCTACTTGGCCACTGCCCTTGGGCTGATTCTCTGGCATTTCCCTCCACACACACATCCTGTCTCTGATGCAGTTGTTGGATTCTAACCCAGTTAGCAGCATGAAGGGGCTAGGTTCAGGCCCAGGGTCAGGAGATGAGGAGGGAAGAAGTCCTCATCTGGGTCTGGCCCATGGCAGCACTAGAGCAAAGAGCATCACTGCTTGCAGAGTATTCCATGAGCCCCAGGCACACCCCAACCTGCTGTTAATGCCACCCTGTCTAAGCAACTCACTCTGCTCTTGGGGTACCCCTGTCAGCCTTGGAGTCATCCCTGGTGTCCTCTGCACCCCACCATCCAGTGACCCATTATCTACAAGGGCCATTCTCGCCCCTTGTCCCATCTTGCTCTAGGTTGGCCAAATTGTTTGGCGGATCTCCAGGAACCCATCCAAATTGTGACACCGAGGCCCACCACCTGCTCAGGGCTGGCTCCTCACCTCGTGACATTGTCCTGACTTCCTCCAGGCTGCCAGGATGGGGCACAAAAAAGCTGTAGGAGGGGTCCTTTCAACCTTTTGGGTCAGCTGGCACTGGCCCTCCGGTCCATCTGATCACCAGTTCTTCCCAACCCTGCCTGGGGCAGGTGGAAATTTTTGGAGCCTTGGATGACAAGCTACCAGGTATTTTGGAGTCAGTTGCTGAGGATGGGCAGAGAACGTCCAGTGCCTCCACATGAGCTCCAGTCCCAGCCTCTGTCCATCATTAGTATAAATAAGGAGCTCTCTTACACCTCCCTGCACCCCAAATCCAAAGCCGTACCCCATCTCTGGTCTGCAGGTCCTTGCCAGAGATACTCTGTCAGACTGAACAGTCCGTTTCCAAGGGTTAGGTTGAATGACCAGTCAGATCACCATCAAGTTTCTCGCCAGCCCCCAAGGCTCCTGCTCTTCCTCGCTACCAGAATGCAAGTGGAGGGGGCTCAGGTTCGGCCAACAAGCCCACTCCCCAGCACTGGGACCTGCAAACCAGATCTGGCTCTTATCTTGACTGAGTAGGTTGCTATTAGACAGTCTGATGTTAGCCTTCTCTTGTCTGGGAATCTCTGGGAATGGGGGCGTCCGCAGCCATCCTGGACCATGTTCCCTGCCAATGAGGAACTTTCTCCTGAGAAGAATGGAACCAAGTCAGGGATCCACACACAAGGAAAGCTGCTTGCCAAGCCCTGGCCTCTCTGTAGGTTCCTGGCCAGGAGCCATTCTTGCCCCCATGAGTCCTGGCTTCTACGGTCAGGGTTTGAAAGTTAAGAAGAGACTCACACAATGCCAGGCATTCAGTCAAGCTGGTCGTTGAGGGCCATGCTTCCTGCCAAGTGAGAGCTCGCTATCTGACATGACTGCACCATCTCTAGTCTGAGCACTAGTCTCCAATTAGCTCTGGGGGCATCCCCCTCCTCTCTGTCAGGACTCAGCCTGCATCACTCCCAGACCTGCGGTGCCCATAGCCTTCGTGCACAGGGAAAACGGTACCTGGTGGCTGTTCTGCTGCTTCACATTCTCTGCATTTGACCTGTCCTCTACAGGGTTACAGACAACCTGGGGCAGCCGGCACACACGGCGTTCCCGTCTCCGTGACTGGACCCAGCCAGCAACCAGCACTGACATCCTAGCCCATGAGTAGCCACCTGTTTTTTTTTTTTTTATCACTTTTTTTGACATACAGTTGATTTACTGTGTTGTATTAATTTTTGCTGTACAATGAAGTGATTCAGTTATACATATATACATTTTTAAAAGATTTTTTTCTCAAGATAAGCCATACTGTTCTCCATACTGTTTTTCATAGTGGTTGGACTATAAAGAAAGCTGAGCACCGAAGAATTGATGCTTTTGAATTGTGGTGTTGGAGAAGACTCTTGAGAGTCCCTTGGAATGCAAGGAGATCCAACCCGTCCATCCTAAAGGAGATCAGTCCTGGGTGTTCATTGGAAGGTCTGATGTTGAAGCTGAAACTCCAATACTTTGGACACCTGATGAGAATCGTGGACTCATTTGAAAAGACCCTGATGCTGGGAAAGATTGAGGGCAGGAGGAGAAGGGAACGGGAGAGGATGAGATGGTTGGATGGTATCACTGACTTGCTGGACATGGGTTTGGGTGAATCCCAGGAGTTGGTGAAGGACAGGGAGGCCTGGCGTGCTGCGGTTCATGGGGTCACAAAGAGTCGGAGACGACTGAGTGACTGAACTGAACTGAACTGAACTGTACCAACTTACAGGGGCTTCCCAGGTGGTTCAGTGGTAAAAGAACCTGCCTGCACTGCAGGAGACACAAGTTCGATCCCCGGGTCGGGAAGATCCCCTGGAGAAGAGCATAGCAGCCCACTCCAGCATTCTTGTCTGAAATATCCCATGGACAGAGAGGAACCTGGCAGCTACACAGTCTGTGGGTCGCAAAGAGTTGGACATGGTTTAGCAACAAAACAAGAAAAAAAGTACCAACTTACATTCCCAGCAACAAGAGGGTTTCCTGTTCTCCACACCCTCTCCAGCATTTATCATTTGTGGACTTGTTAATGATGACCAGTCTGACCAGGGGGCTTCCCTGGTAGTTCAGCTGGCAAAGAATTTGCCTGCAATGCAGGAGACCCCGGTTTGATTTCTGGGTTGGGATGATCCCTTGGAGAAGGGATAGGCTACCCACTGCAGTATTCTTGGCCTTTCCTGGTGGCTCAGATAGTGAAGAATCTGCCTGCAATTTGAGAGATGTGAGTTCAATCCCTGGGTTGGGAAGATCCCCAGAGAAGGGTATCGGAATACACTCCAGTATTCTTGTCTGGAGAACCTCCATGGACAGAAGAACCTGACGCACTACAGTCCACGGGGTCACAAAGAGTCGGAGATGACTGAGTAACTAAGCACAACACACATTCTGACTAGTGTGAGATGGTACCGCATTGTAGGTCTGATTTGCATTCGTCTAATAATTAGTCATGCTGAGTATCTTTTCATGTGCCTGTTAATAGTCACCTATTTTAAATGTGGTGGGAGCAACATCAGTTACAATGGGGTTTCCAGACATATCAGATAAAAATATTGTCCCATGCAATATTTGGGATGTACTTGTGCTAAAGTTTATTTGCTGTTTGTTGGAAATTTAAATTTAACAGTGTTGTCTAAATACAGACCACTGCATGGGCTTTGAATCTGGGTTCTGCTATCAATGCCCCAAAAGCTCAGCTGTGAAATGTAGTCTGTGAAATGAAAATGACAACACTAGCCCTCTGAGCTGTGATGGGAAGGTGTGTGAGAGCTTTCTAGCTGAATGCTGGACTCTCAGGGGGAGTTACCCATCCCAGTGGGCAGGGAGAGGAAGTGAGATGGAGTTGGATGCCTTGGACTAATGCTGGTTACAAAGGTGACTACAATTGGAATTCCTGACCAGGATTTTCTGCATGACACACAACGGGCCCCCTGTGAGCATTGGGCGTGTTCCCTTAATCAGGGATTGGCTGCCTGATGTGAAAGGGCCTGAGAGTGTCCATCAAATGTTGCCGCATCAGAGCTGCTCCATCACCCTGGGGGCCCCTCCCTCAGTGCCCTGCATGAGGGTGGAGCTGGGTCCCCTTCATATTGACCCCAGCAGTCCTGGACGGTGACACTGACGCCTACTAGAGTTGTCTCTAGTCAGACACTTTCCTTACTCACGATGTAAATGACACTGTCTCATCTTCATCACCGGGGGCCTGGCCAGTCCAGGAACTTGCCCATGGTTCCCCAGCAGGCTGGTGACACCCCGCGCTCTGCAAGCTTTGGCCGGCCTAGTTAGCACGAGGCAGCTATGTTGCTTGGGAGACAGTGTTTATATCGGGAGACACCTTAAGGCTGCTTCCAGGGCTCTCCTGTTGCCATGGTGACAGATAAAATAGTGGCGAGACCTCAAATGGTTGACACGATGTGGCATCTGTTGCTGTCATGGATACAGCATGCTCAAGGCTGGGTCTTCGTGTGGTGAGTGTCTGTGGCCTGGTACCTGGAAGGGTACAATTGGCAGGTGGAGCATATTATGGCACAAAACAGGACATCCATTAACAGCAGCTATTGTTTGAATGAAAAATCCACACAGCCGACAATGGAGAGGAAATTGAGAAGTAGACTCAGAGGGCAGAGCGAAGCCTTTGAAATGATTCAACTAGTGATTCTTAACAGCTGTCTTCAGAGCACTTGTGTTTTATACCTTGGGAGATGATTACAAGAAATGTTTTCTACCACTTAACCAGGTCTCCCTTCCCCTTATTTTTGGTGCCTTAGCTATATTGGTTTTCATTTTTAACTCTCTCCTTTAATGGCTTTTAGAACTCAATTTCCTTTTTTTCTTGCCTTATTTTCATCTGGGGATGTTTGATGATTAATAAAATAATTTTTATCTATGTATTTTTACGAATTAAAAAGTAATATTTACCCATTAGTGACTTATATAGAGGGCCTTCCAAGGTAAAGAAGGCACCTGCCAATGCAGGAGAGACAGGTTCGATCCCTGGGTCTTTAAGATCCTCTAGTCCATGGGGTCACGAAGAGTCAGACATGACTGAGCGGCTTCACTTTCACTTTTCACTTTCATGCATTGGAGAAGGAAATGGCAACCCACTCCAGTGTTCTTGCCTGGAGAATCCCAGGGATGGAGCCTGGTGGGCTGCTGTCTATGGGGTCGCACAGAGTCAGAAACAACTGAAGCGATTTAGCAGCAGCAGCAGCAGAGAAGGGAATGGCTACCATTCCAGTATTCTTGGGAAATCCCATGGACAGAGGACCCTGGTGGGCTCCAGTCTGTAGAGTCACAAAAGAGTTGAACACGACTAAGCAACCACACCAACCAACAGCTTGTAGGGAAATAGTCCCAGTCACCCACGATCTCCATGCAGGGGTTCGGTGCTAGACCCCTGGATGTCCCCATAACCAGCTGTGGATGAGAAGAGCTGAGTTTCCTGTTTGCAGGAGAATAAAGTCCACACCCCCAGAGCTCTGTGGGCATTGCCCGAGGCAGCGAGGGAGGAATCTACTGAGAAGTGGACACCTAATTTACCATAGGCTCCATTAGGACTGGAAAAGAGTGAGCAGCAAGGTGAAGGATTCCAAGTATCTCGGCTTGGAAACTGTGGATATTCTCCACCAAAGAGTTGATGGGCCTTCCGGGAAGTTCCTGTGATGAATAATTAAGGTATTTGTCTGGAATAGGAAAGGAATGCTGATGAAGACAGTGTGAGAGCAAAGCCATGTTCACGGAGATGCTGAGCGCTATGTGTGTGTGTGTGCCTGTGTGTGTTTCCAGTTCTCACAGGACATACATGAACATATGTTAACTTAATTTTGTATGCTGTTGCTCAGATTATGATTTATAACTACAGCTAAAGTGGACAATGCCAAAAACAACACTGGAAATGGAAGACATTGTCTTCTGCCTGGTAGACTCCTTAGACATCTCTAGGGCTTCGTTTCAACCAGACCTCAGCCTCCAGTTGGCCCTTAGGCTCCCGGGGCCCCCAGCACCCACCCCTCTGTCAGGCCTGTGTCTCATGCTGTTTCCTGCTCCCACTGCCTTCCTCTCTGGGCGGCACATGGTGCCACCCCATCAGGGCCAGCCCCTGCCCCCTCTCCCAGAAGCCCCCAGGTCCCTCTTCCAAGTTGTAGGGAGCATGGCATGAATGTTGGGTCTGAGGAGCCCTCTTTCCTGAGAGTCATGGCTATTCCCCAAATCCTGCTGTCTATATACTATTGCCCACGTATGAAGTGCATTCTCTAGGGGGCTGGGATAAGTACAATGGGTGTGTAAGGCTGTGTGTGTGAGTCTATGCATGTAGGCGTGTGTATGGGTGATGTAGGACTCTGTATGTCTGAATTTTATTGAGTTTCAGGGTAGAAATAAACGCAGAATAGTTAATCAAGATAGTGATAGTTTAAAATTTCATTTTAAATAAAAAATTTCAGTCTTCACACTGTGCTCTTGACATGTTGTTGACAGTTGTTATATTTCTAATGGGCACATTTTTGTTCCTGGAGAATTGTGCTCAGGTGAGGCTGGTGGGTATAAGATGTGTTCTTGGTTGCCTGTGGCAACCAAGAACTCCTGCCCCAGGGACACCATGTTCTGCGTTTGCAGAGGGAAAGTGAATGCAGTGCCGTGGACATCCACACTCGATGCCTGTGCGTGCTAAGTCTCTTCAAGTTGGGTCTGACTCTGCAACTCCATGGACTGTAGCCCACCAGGCTCCTCTGTCCATGGGATTCTCCAGGAAGGTATACTGCAGTGGGTTGCCATTCCCTTCTCCAGGGGATCTTCCCAACTCAGGGATTGAACCCATGTCTCTTACATCTCCTGCATCGGCAGATGGGTTCTTTACCACTAGTGCCACCTGGGAAGCCCCACTCAATGCCCAGGAGGCCTTCAAATGTCCATGGATCAGAAGAGACATGAGGTGTCGCTCACCATGCCAGGAAGGAATTCCCGACAGGGGCCACCAGGATGTCATAAAGTGACTCCAAAGAACTTGTAGGCAAATGCAGCGTTCTGAGGAGGTCTGACACCTGAGGGGCAGGGAATATCTGCGGTGGAGAGGAGTCCAGGCAGGCATGGGGCCAGGAGGAGAGGATGGGACTGGAGGGGCTCTGAGAAATGCATCCAGTGCCCACAAAGCAGGCCTGGGTAGTGTGCACTAACGAGGAGGATGCCGGCCTGTCTCTCCCTCTATGGAGGGATTTGTAGGTGATTACTTAGCTGATTAGGTATTATCATAGAGTGAACAAAAATCCCAAGCAAACAAAGCCAGCAACTCTGGATAAAAACATGAAGGCAGAGTTTTATTTCATTGGATAAAGAATGATTTACAAAAATGGTTTCAAAATGGACCAATGGAAAAGAAGAGGCAATTCCAGAATTGGGGATTAGTTGGATAACTAATTAGTTGGATAACTGGATTAGTTGGATACATCCAATTAAGTGGGGTTACATAGGTATTTAAACTAACATTGAAGAATGTAATGTAATGGGATCAAAAGATATCCATGGCCTAATATTATGTGAAAATATAGAAAGTAAAACATGCACGTTGAGACATACACGCACACACCCTTCACACTACAAGAGAGAAAGTAGACAAAACTTGGAAATAAGATGAGGAAGGTGAGAATATAAGCAGTGTTGTTTTTCTCTCTTTCTTTTTAAAATATTTTTTTCTTTTTTAAACATTTACTTGTTTTTAATGGAAGGATAATTGCTTTACGACTTTGTGCTGGTTTCTGCCGTACATCAACGAGTCAGCCGCAGGCGTACATGTGTTCCTTCCCTCTTGAACCTCCCTTTCACCTCCCACCCTCTTTTTTTTTTTTTTTTACTTTTTATGAAGGTTTATCTGTATTTAATTTTAACTTTTCTTTTAAAAAAATGAACATATATATGCATGAACCCATCTATACATATGTCTCTGTACCTTTTAAATAAGTGAAGCGATTTAAGAGAAGCCGTCTGCGAGAAACTTCAGCACGCTGACTTGGACCAAGCCCAGTCCCAGGGCTGCCCCTGCTCTCTCATGTAACAACCCCCTGAAATACCTGTACCTCTTCTCCTTGGTGGATGGGTTCGGGCTCTTCCAGGGCAGCTAGCTGCTCCGTGCCGGGCCTCTTCCCAGGTGTGCTGGCCACCGTAGTCGGCAGGGCAGGGCGAGTGCATCTCGGCCTTGTGGTCATTTCTGAGCTCTGACTCGGCTCTTCTGGGAATCCAGCACCTGCAGGCTCTGCCTGCCCATGTGGGCTTCAGGAAGGCTCATGAGCCTCTGCAGACTGTCAGGCAGCACCTGGCAGGCCGTCCCTCAGAGGGAGCTGGGGTCACCAGGCACAGAGCTCAGGCTTCACCCCAAGGACGGCCTTAGGCCCTCTGTCTTGGCCTGTTAGAGGGACACTCTGTAACTGTTGGCAGTGGGGTCCCAAACCAAGAAGAAGCCTTGGAAGAGACTCCGCTTTGCAGATGGCAGACAAACCTCTGTGGGGTGTTGAGCTCTAATCCAGATGTTCCTCTTGCTTCCTGTCTTCAGAGCACAAGGAAAGCCCACGTCCTTTGGTTGTAAACGGATACCTTTTGTGATTGACGTGAAAGACTGTGGTGTTGGGTCAGGCGCGATGACCAAGTCCCCCTGGCTAGTCTGGGTCATCTCCTCTTTGTTATGGAGTTCATCATGTTGAGGGGAAAAAAAGAATGCAACTCCTGATGTTCCAGGAACACAAGTGTGTTTCAATGCCCTTGTGTCATTTACAGTCTACAAGAGCACAGGAAGTTCAGATACACAACTTTGCCTTGAATAGCAGTGGGTTGTGTCTAAGACAAAAACTGACTCATAGGCCACAGGCCAAGTGTTCTGCACAGACACTTCTTTTCTCCCGTTGAAGTATAAATGCTGTACTTCATAGTAATGTCTCGGAGCCCTCTGAAGAGTGGTCATTAAAGGGAATAAGACCATTTGGAACAAAATAAGCCATTCTTTCTTTTTTTAATAGCTAGAATTTATTAAGCATTTTTTCTATTTACAATGTTTTAACTGAATATTTTAAAAAATTTATTTTAATCAGAGGATAATTACTTTACAATATTGTGATGGTTTTTGCCATACATCAACATGAATCGGCCATAGGTATACATGTGTCCTCTTCATCCTCTTATTACACGCAGACAACAGTGGACACTAAGACGCAGGGCTCTTGTGAAAGAGCCTGCAGGGCGCCCAGCAGGCCTGACCTTCTCCCTACAGACTAAGGGCCCTAAGGAGGAAGACGCCTCAAATAACCACAACAGCACAATTTGGGCCATTAGTCACATGGCTTCCACTGTCATCTTGCACTTCAAGGAGCTGCCTTTTCTCTTGGTTTAGACTTTGAGCTCTATAGAGGAAGGAATCATGTTTTCCTGTCTCACCCACAGGATTCAACACTTTCCCAAGCATAGTAAGTGCGCAGAAGTAGTCATTGCCACTGTTGACGATGCTCACGCTCCTGTAGCTCCCTCTATACACCTGCTTTTTTAAAACCATCCCGACCCCACAGCGAAGTGCATTTATTGTTGGATCCAGGCTGCAGGCACAGGAAGTCAGCTCTCTCTGGCTTAATATTCTTACAAATCATTTCTGTTATATTAATGCAGGGAACAGAGATTCACCTCTAAATTAAGGCAAGTGTGTTAGTTGCTGACTCTTTTCTAGCCTGCCAGGCTCCTCTGTCCATGGAACTCTCCCACCAAGAATACTAGAGTGGGTTGCCATTCCCCTTCTTCAGGGGATCTTTCTTGGAGACCCAGGGATCGAACCCAGGTCTCCTGCATTGCAGGCAGATTCTTTACCATCTGAGCCACCAGGAAAGCCCAAATTGAGGCAAAGTCATAGTCATACCCTTTACGATATGCCCAGACAAGACCTCTATTTGTCATCACAGCCTGCCGTGCCCTCTTCCCTGTCCTGGGGGCTAATGGTAGGCTTAGCGGGCTGAGAGGGGCACCACTTTCCTTTTCAGCCTTTTGGGAAATTGCTGAACGTCTGCCATTTCCAGGAGATGGCCATGAAGCTGCATTTGCTGCCCGGCAGTCAGGCTAGGTGCTGAGGTCCTTTCTGAGAGGGGTGGTTGGCTGGCCAGTGGGTGTGTGGTGCAAACTCGTCTTCAACATTCCACAGGGGCCAGGCTGAGCCCCCAGAGGGGCAGGGGCCTGCGGATCAGTAAGGTGCTGGTAGAGAGCTATGGTCTAGAGCTGGCTGGGTGACTGGCAGGGGACTATTTTGGTTTTGGTTCCACTAACATCTGTATATATAATACACAGATGTGCCTAGATGTTTATAGAGGTGGGTGCTGGGCGTTGGAGGGGTGAGGATGGAGCTTCGGTCATGAGCCAGCAATGTGTAGGGACCTGGTGTTCACAGCTTGTCATCAGGGGGAGGGGGTTGGTAGTGACAAGGTCCTCTCCTGGGTAGGGTCAGCCTTTGTGAGTCTCAGGAAAGTTAATGTGTCCAGAGGGAGGAGAGTAGTCCCCTGGAGATGGGAGGTCCAGGGGACAGGGCAGGACAGTCAGATGTCAGGAGGCTGTTCACCCTCATCACCTCCTCTCCTGCTGAGACTTCACTGGCTCCCGACTCTCCTTGCTGCCTCCTTGTGCCGTGGCCGCTGGGGTGGCTTTGGCTGGGACCTGAGGCCAGGGAGACAGCGTGACGGAGAACGACAAGGAGAACACCGCAGTGGTCCCTCACTCCTGACAGCTGTTAGAGCTGAGCAGGTCTCTTCCAGGGGCCTTGGATGGACCCTTAGTGAACTGGGAAGATGACATCTCCGAAGGAAGGTCTGCGCCCCAGGATACCCCACCCTGGGTGGGAGCCGGGGTCCACCATTGTGTCAGCCCTGCTCCCAGGTCTGCCATGTGTCACTGCAACCCCTCACCATCAGGTTGCCTCCTAGAGCTCACACAGGGTGCAGCTGGGGTGTGTGTCTGTGTATATGTGTGTGTGCGCGCCTGAATACCTGTGTCACTTGGGTGCACATTGCGTACATGTGCCTGTGTGCCGTGTGTGCACATGTGCTTGTGTGTGCACGCATATGTTCATGCAAGTGTTTCTGTGTGCATGAACATGTGATTCATGTGTGCATGTATATGTGCACATGCCTATGTGTGAGTGTGTGGAAATATGTGGGTGCACATTGCTTATGTGCAAGTGTGTACCTGTGTGTGAATGCCTGTGTGTGTATGGACACGTGCACATATGCATGTGCCTGTGTGTGTTCAGTTCAGTTGATAAGTCATGTCTGAATTTTTGCGATCCCAAGGACTGCAGCACACCAGGCTCCCCTGTCCCTCACTGTCTCCAGGAGTTTGCTCAAACTCATGTCCTTGAGTCAGTGATGCCATCCAACCATCTCATCCTCTGTTGTCCCCTTCTCCTCCTACCTTCAATCTTTCCAGCATCAGGGTCTTTTCCAGTGAATCAGTTGTTTGCATCAGGTGGCCAAAGTACTGGAGTTTCAGCTTCAGCATCTGTCCTTCTAATGAATATTCAGGACCAATTTCCTTTAAGATTGACTGGTTTGATCTCCTTGCAGTCCAAGGGACTCTCAAGAGTCTCCTCTAGCACCACAGTTTGAAAGCATCAATTCTTCCGTGCCCAGCCTGCTCGCACATCCATTCATGACTACTGGAAAAAACCATAGCTTTGAGCATCCGGACCTTTGTCAGCAAAGTTGTCTCTGCTTTTTAATACACTGTCTAGATTTGTCATAGTTTCCTTCCAAGGAGCAAGTGTCTTTTAATTTCATGGCTGCAGTCATCCTCCTTCTCTTGCGTATACATACACTTGGGCCCTCAAACCCTAAGGTGTCACCTTTGCTGACATCTCTCTATATATCTTGGTCAGATGTTCACACATGGTCTTTGGAATGAACCTGATGAGTCAGACAGAAGGCCCCCGTGTGGATGGTGAACACCATCTGAGCCACAAGCACTGAAGCTTCACTCTGGGAAGCTATCTTACCCCAGTGCCTGGCCCACAGTGCCTGGCCCAGGGCTGCCTTCCCCTCAGCCTCCTGTAGGGCTGGGGCCACCAGAGTCCTTCTAGGACCTGCTGACCGCTTGGCATCCCAAACTTGGTGTTGACTCCTTGAGATGATCTGTTCACAGTGTTTTTAAAATTAATGTTTATTTTTACCAAGGTGAGAGATGCACAGAGTTTTAAGAGCCACTGACTTGGAAGGAGAATCAGAAGACTTCTGCCCTATTCCTCTGGTTTCATTTCTTCTAAGAATGAGCCTCACGTCACCCTCAGTAAGAGAGTGTGATCCCAGAGCTTAGTATGGCCTGTCCCTGGAGTCCCAGTGTGCCCCCACGTCTGGCTCCTCTCTCTCAACATCATGTGTGATTCATCCAAGTGGTCATGTGATCAGTTCGGTTTATCCATTCTTATTGCTGAATTGCTTTCCTTCGTGTGGCTATGCCATATGCATAATATAAATATCACTGAAATCTATGAGTGTAATATACTTGTATAAAATTATGTATTATATAAAATATATTTGTGTTGTATAATTACATGATATAATGATACAGCTATATAACAAATAGTTATTGTTGTTTAGTCACTGAACCCATGGACTGTAGCCCACCAGGCTCATCAGTCCATGGGATGTCCCAGGCAAGAATGCTGGAGTGGGTTGCCATTTCCTTCTCCAATAACAAATAATACATATCATATATACTATGTGATATGCTATGTATTTATTGTGCATATATTTTATATGGTTATAAATAATTTATAACATAACTGATCTAATATAGTATAATATTTAATTGTATATACTATTCTACTGTTTATGGGCACTTGAATTGCTTCGTTTTTAGTCATTGTTTTTATTGAGACATACTGGACATGCAACAATGTGTCAGCATCAGGGTTGCAACACCATGTTTGATGTATGGATATATTGTGAAATACCCACCATAATAAGTCTGCTTAGCATTCATCATACACAGAGTTACAAGTGTTCTTTTCCTTGTGATGAAAAATTTCAAGATTAACTCTCTCAGCAACTGCCAAATATATACTACAGTATTATTTTAGCTATTATGAAAGTGTTGCTCTAGACAAACCCTTGAGTGACTATAATCACATTTCTGAGTATACACTAGAGTGGAATGGACAGGTCGTAAGGTGGGAACATGTTCAGCTTCAGTAGATAGGGCCAGGGATTTTCAGAGTGGTTGAGTCAATTCATAGTCCCATCACTTTACAGGAGACCATTCTAGTTGCTCTAAATCCTCACAAACACTTGGCATCATTAGTCTTTCCCATTTAGCCATCCACAGGAGACAACCAGATGTGTTGTTCCTTTGTTGTGCATTTTCTTCATTATTAATGAGGTTAAGTACACTTTCTTTTGCTTACAGGTCATGAAGTTTTACTGTTTTATGAACTGCCTATTCAAGTATTTTCACCAGTTTCTGTTATGCTGTCTGATCTTTTCTCATTCTCTTGTCAGAGTTCTTTGTATATTTGGCTACAAGTCTTTGGTTGGGTGTTCAGTTCAGTTGCTCAGTTGTGTCCGACTCTTTGCAACCGCATGGACTGCAGCACGCCAGGCCTCCCTGTCCATCACCAACTCCCGGAGCTTGCTCAAACTCATGTCCATCGAGTCGGTGATGCCATCCAACCATCTCATCCTCTGTCATCCCCTTCTCCTCCTGTCTTCAATCTTTTCCAGCAGTAGTGTCTTTTCCAAGGAATCAGTTCTTCACATCAGGTGGCCAAAGTATTGGAGTTTCAGCTTCAGCATCAGTCCTTCCAATGAATACTCAGGACTGATTTCCTTTAGGATGGACTGGTTGGATCTCCTTGTTGCCCAAGGGACTCTCAAGAGTCTTCTCCAACACCACAGTTTAAAAGCATCAATTCTTCAGCGCTCAGCTTTCTTTATAGTCCAACTCTCACATCCATACATGACCACTGGAAAAACCATAGCTTTGACTAGACAGACCTTTGTCAGCAAAGTAATGTCTTTGTCTTTTAATATGCTGTCTAGGTTGGTCATAGCTTTTCTTCCAAGGAGCAAGCATCTTTTAATTTCATGGCTGCAGTCACCATCTGCAGTGATTTTTGAGCCCCCCCAAATAAGGTCTGTCACTGTGTCCATTGTTTCTCCATCTACTTGCCATGAGTAATGGGACCAGTTGCCTTGATCTTTGTTTTTTGAATGTAGAGTTTTAAGCCAGCTTTTTCACTCTCCTCTTTCACTTTCATCAAGAGGCTCTTTAGTTCTTCTTCACTTTTTGCCATAAGGGTGGTGTCATCTGCATATCTGTGGTTATTGATGTTTCTCCCAGCAATCTTGATTCCAGCTTTTCTTGATCTAGCTCTGCATTTTGCACGACGTACTCTGCATATAAGTTAAGTAAGTTAAATAGGCAGGGTGGCAATATACAGCCTTGACGTACTCCTTTCCTGATTTGGAAACAGTCTGTTATTCTATGTCCAGTTCTAACTATTGTTTCTTGACCTGCATACCGGTTTCTCAGGAGGCAGGTCAGGCAGTATGGTATTCCCATCTCTTTAAGAATTTTCCACAGTTTGTTTTGATCCAAACAGTCAAAAGCTTTTGCGTAATCAATAAAGCAGAAGTAGATGTTTTTCTGGTATTCTCCTGCTTTTTTGATGATCCAATGGATGTTGGCAATATGATCTCTGGTTCCTCTGCCAGCTTGAACATCTGGAAGTTCATGGTTCATGTACTGTTGAAGCCTGGCTTGGAGAATTTTGAGCGTTATTTTGTTAACATGTGAGATGAGTGGAATTGTGTGGTAGTTTGAGCATTCTTTGGCATTGCCTTTCTTTGGGACTGGAATAAAAACTGACCTTTTCCAGTCCCATGGCCACTGCTGAGTTTTCCAAATTTGCTGGCATATTGAGTGCAGCACTTTTACAGCATCATCTTTTAGGATTTAAAATAGCTCAACTGGAATTCCTCCACTAGCTTTCTCATAGTGATGCTTCCTAAGGTCCACTTGACTTCTCATTCCAGAATGTCTGGCTCTAGGTGAGTAATTACACCATTGTGATTATCTGAGTTGTGAAGATCTTTTTTTGTATAGTTCTTCTGTGTATTCTTGCCACCTCTTCTTAATATCTTCTGCTTCTGTTAGGTCCATACTGTTTCTGTCCTTTATTGTGCCCATCTTTGCATGAAATATTCCCTTGGTATGTCTAATTTTCTTGAAGAGATCTCTAGCCTTTCCCATTCTGTTCTTTTCCTTTATTTCTTTGCATTGATCACTGAGGAAGCCTTTCTTGTCTCCATGCTATTCTTTGGAACTCTGGATTCAAATGGGTATATCTCTCCACTTATCCTTTATCTCTCACTTCTCTTCTTTTCTCAGCTATTTGTAAGGCCTCCTCAGACAACCATTTTGCCTTTTTGCAGTTCTTTTTCTTATGGTCTTAATCACTGTCTCCTGTACAATGCCACGAACTTCTGTCTATAGTTCTTCAGGCACTCTATCAGATCTAATCCTTCGAATCTATTTCTCACTTCCACTGTATAATCATAAGGGATTTGATTTAGGTCATACCTGAATGGTCTAGTGGTTTTCCCTACTTTCTTCAATTTAAGTCTGAATTTGGCAATAAGGAGCTCATAATCTGAGCCACAGTCAGCTCCCGGTCTTGGTTTTGCTGACTGTATAGAGCTTCTCCATCTTTGGCTGCAAAGAATATAATCAGTATTATATTCTGGTTGGGTGTATGTGGGTCTATATCTTTCTGACCTTTGTGGTCATTTTAGTGTTGTCTAGGGAGATAACTGATGAAGATCCTACCCTGTGTAGCTGAGGTCTGTGCTAATTCTCTAAGACTGGAAACCATGCTTCACATCTCTCAACCTTGAGACAGTGGATGGGAGAGTTTACAGCTTCTTTGCTGTTGATGCATAGAGTTGTCTTTTTTCTCTTGGAGAAGCACAGCTTTTCCATTTTTTTCACTCTGCAGAGGATTTCTGCTAATTTTGCTCTTGGAATTCATCTCCCTGGACAGCCTGAAGACCTCCTGCTTTTGCAGTGGACTCTGTTGGAGACAAACTTTGCCTACTTCTTACCAAGTATCAATAGATGAATGTGAGGAGATAGTTCTGAAATGTCTTAATGTGGCAATGAGTGAGGCTGGGATCAATTATTTACATTCTTAAATAAAACAGCTTGTTTCAAAGGACCACTGGCTTGGTGCTTCCTCTGTTTCTATACAACCGGGCACTGATGCTGCTTGTGCCTCACTCTGAATCCCAAGGGTCCATCTGAGTTCTGTAGCCGCAGTGGGCAGTGTCCCATCTCCAGCACCTGCATCTTTTTTCCTTGCAGGAGAGCCTTCCCAGCATGTGGGGGAATGTCCCCTACAGGCAGGAGGGATATGGAAGTGCAGGGACATTAACAACTCTGGAGCAACATGTCTCATCACACACGCAGGCCAATCCTGGGTGCTCTCCATGCAGTTTCTCAGAGGGTCCCCAGTGGGACTGAGCCCCATCATCCATGATGAGACCCATCCATGAGTGTGCCTTCAGTGGCTGTTCCCTCTTCCCAGGCTCACTCCCAAGAATCACCTGCCAAGAAGACTGCCAGCATCCAAGGCTGGATCTCAGACTCTGCTTCTGGAGAAACCCAGACTCTGATACCTGCTTTGTTGCAGGAAGTATGGAGGCAGTTTATATAACGTAACATACGATATTAAATTAAATTAAAAGACACTTGCTCCTTGGCAGAAAAGTTAAAAAACAGAGACATTACTTTGTCGACAAAGGTCCATCTTGTCAAAGCTGTGGTTTTTCCAGTAGTCATGTATGGATGTGAGAGTTGGACTGTGAAAAAAGCTGAGTGCCAAAGAATTGATGCTTTTGAACTGTGGTGTTGGAGAAGACTCTTGAGAGTCCCTTGGACTGCAAGGAGATCCAACCAGCCCATTCTGAAGGAGATCAGCCCTAGGATTTCTTTGGAAGGAATGATGCTGAAGCTGAAGCTCCAGTACTTTGACCACCTGATGTGAAGAACGGACTCATTTGAAAAGACGCTGATGCTGGAAAAGATTGAAGGCAGGAGGAGAAGGGGATGACAGAGGATGAGATGATTGGATGGTATCACCGACTCAGTGGACATGAGTTTGAATAAACTCTGGGAGTTGGTGCTGGACAGGGAGGCCTGGCGTGCTGCAGTCCATGGGGTTGCAAAGAATCGGACACGACTGAGCGACTGAACTGAACTGAACACACAATATGTCACGAGGTGATAAGGAGAAAATTTTTAGACTGGTGTTCTGGTATCCTTCTCCCAAATTATAACTGTATGTGACTTTTGCTTCTCCAGCATCTGTAAAAATGTGTTGATGCTTATGTGTGACTGTCAATAACAACAACAGCAATAATAATGGTGATGATGTAAGGAGCAGGACCCTGTGGGACCTTCCTGGGTACAGAGCCCTCCCTCATACCCACTGTTTTAGCTCCTCTCTGAAGTATCTCGATAATGGTATCTGATGCATATTTCTTCAGTTTTCCAGATACTAAAAACCACCACCAAATGAAAGAAATTAACTTATGATGATCATGAACACATAGCCATCAGACCTACTGGCACCAAAGGATTGCTAACACTCACCCCTGTGACAGTACTCTGGTGCCTATTATCAGTCAGAGAACTGTGCACAAACCAATCACATACCCTGGGGGTTCTGTTCCCTCACTTGGTCTTAAAAAATGCTTTGCTAAGAATCTGAAAAACAAAACAAAACAAAACATCTGTTTGTATAGCTGAATCGCTTTGCTGGACACTGGAAACTAACCCCAACATTGTAAATCAGCTATACTCCAATGTAAGATAGAAAATTTTTAAAGTGCTTTGCTGGAACCATGCGGGGAGCTCAGGATATTTTAAGCACAAGCACCCATCCCCCATTCCCAGTTCTCCTTGCTTGACCCCGCAATAAACCCTTGTCTGTTCCAACCTTTGGTTTCTTTGGCCTCGTGGTGTGTCAAACACACAAACTTGGTATTTGATAATAATAATAACGATGGCAGTGATGACGATGATGGTGTTAAGATGTGACAGAGGACTTGAATGACCCAGTCCGATGCTTGTGCTCCCAGTTCATTTGATGATGGGGAAAGAAATGGGCACAAACCCAACTTAAATGAAAAGGCAATTCCATTGTTGGTGTGAGCCTTCAGGACCCCAAATAGCAAGATGGTGCTGGAACGCGCTCCTCTCCCTGTGTGCTTTCTCTGTGACAAATGCTTGCCAGCCACATCTATTAAATGATTTGAGAAAAAGAGAAAGATGTCTTCTTATTGCAGCCATGTTTTGTCCCTGCGTGTCTTAGGGGAAAGGAGCTGGACCAGAGGGTGCTGGACACTTGTCACAGGGTGAAGGACCACTGCCTCTCCCGCCCCAGGCTGTGTGTCCCGAGGGGTTTCTGTTCTTCACTGTGCTCTAACCCAGGTGTCTGTACCCCTGTGCCCTCCCGCAGGAATCCCCCAGCCCTGGTGCCCACGGGGGCCACTCACCTGTGTGAGCAATGCGGGTTTTCTGGGCAAACATCCAGGAGCAGATGGGGTTCCCAGTCCACGCTGCATGCACCCAGCTCTTGACATGCCACATCTTGTCCAGTTCAGTTCCTCTTTCTTCCACCCCAGCTCCTATACCCCCAGGCCCCCAAATCCTTCACACTTCCTTCTACAATGTGACAACAATCTCCACTTCTGGGAACTGACTCCGTTCCTGCCAGAAGCCCTGAAGGTGATAGTCTCAGAGGCTGTTGCAGTATTCATGGGGATCAAGGGCTTTGCTCCTTCTAGCCCATCACCTTCCCCATGCACGAGTCTCCTTCTGGGTTGCACGTGGAATCCCCACCTGGGAGGAGCTGGTCAAGAGGGTCTCCTCTGAGGCCACTCACCTTTCATATTATGGGCCACAAATGGGCCCTTGATCCTCTGCTCCTTCTCTGCACTTGTAGGGCAATGATGTGACCAGTCTTGGCTCTATCTCCTGGGGCTGGCACACTATCCCACAAATAAAAATTGGGATCTCTGGGTACACAAAAGAACAGGAGGAAGTATCTATCAATTCAGCAGTTGATAGTTTTTGTCAACCCACCATCCTTGAGAACCAGTCAGTGAGACCAGCTTTATATCACAGAGGCAAGCATCCATAAGACACACAAAGCATTTAAAATCAATGAAGGCTGAAACACCAATCAAAAAATGGGCAGAGGATATGAGTGCAATGAACCAAAAAAAAAAAAAAACCAAATGGCCAATAACATATTAGAAAAGGAATCAAACTTCATTAAAGCCATGAAAAGCAAACCAATGTGAGGCCATCTAGTGTCTAACCCATCAAATTAACCAACCTTGAAAAATATTGTTTAATAGCCAGATAGTGAAGATGTGGAGAAATGAAACTCTCATGTTCTGTTGAAGGCGACATAATTGGTTCTGCTTTTAGAATCCCCCAGTGGAGGACCGGGCTTCCCATGTGACTCAGTGGTAAAGAATCTCCCTGCAATGCAGGAGTTTCAGGAGATGTGGGTTCAATTCACTGGGTCATGAAGATCCCCTGGAGGAGGGGCATGGCAACCCACTCCAGTATTCTTGCCTGGAGAATCCCATGGACAGAGGAGCCTGGTGGGCTACAGTCCACAGTGTCGCAGAGAGTCAGACATGAATGAAGTGCCTGAGCAGGCACACACGCAGTGGAGGACTAGTTAAATGAATTATGAAACATGCGCACTATGAGCAGCGTGCAGCTGAAAGAAAGCTTCACAGCTGATGCAAAAACGCCTCTGTGTCTTAACGTTATGAGAAAAAAGTCAAGCTGCAGAGTACTGGGTGTAGTTGATGAATAAAAGCCTATGTGTATACATGCACAGACACGTTCTGAAATCACATCTGTCAAATCACCAACAGCCATTACCTGCAGAAATGGGCTTGGGGCGGCGGCTGTGACTTTGAAGGGTCCATTTTCATTTTTACTGTGTACCCTTCATCTTGTCTGAAAACTTTCCCGTAAAGAGCATCGCTCCTGCCTCTGATGCCCGTGGACAGGGTAGTTTAGATCACCTGTCTTAGCAGGACAACCAGAAGAGCTGACACAATGCACACAGCAGTGTTGGGGGCAGCAGGAAGCCAGCAAGTCCGTGAGGCCCTGGAAGAGGCTTGGGACCCAGGAGGCTGCACGCAGCACTGGGCTCTGCTTTTCTACCGGGATATGTGAGACTCCTGGAGTCAATGTATCCAGGGCGGGCAGAGGTGGGTGGAAGGAGGCATAGTCCATATTAAGTCAAGTATCCCGTGCGTACCTGCAGCCTAGCTCCCAGAACATCCCAGAACATCCCTGACACTGAGTTGAGTCAGGGCAGCACTGACATCCTTGTTGCAGGAAGGTGGTATCATCTTTGGCCTCTGGGGGTGTCTGTGAGTGAGTGGGTCTTCAAACAGTATTTGACAGCACACAGGAAGAGTAGGGGCTGCAGCCCTGGGCGAGATGAGGGCTGTGGGCCTGCTGGGTTCACAGGAGATCATCCCAGGCTATGGGGTGTTAGGGATATCTGGGGCAGTCAGCTGGCCCCTAGAGTTCCCCATGGCCTGGGACTCCTCCTTCTCTAGTCCTTGTCATTCGCATGCCCTTTGCTCTTAGCTGCATAGATGACCAGGGGAAACCACTGCAGTCTGTTACACTGGAAGACACCTTCAGGACGAGAAAAGTCAAGGGTCCCTGTTAGGGACAATAGCTGTGTCCCTAAACACCCTGGGAGCCACACGTTGATGGGGCCACCTGGTAGCCAAGCATCAGTCAGTTCCTGTGACATCACCGAGAGTTCCCCAGTATTCAGAAAATTAAGACTTGATTGGGGGAATTTTGGGGTCATTCAATTTAATCCTGCAGTTGAAGATAAGTACTCTAACTGGCCAAGTAATTCTGAAGGTTTGACTGAGGCATCAGAGAGTTAGCCAGGAATAAAGAACAAAAAGACTGAGATTCAAGAAAAGACAGCAATCAGAGACCTGGGCCTGGATTCAGTCACTCTTGCCCTGAGGTGACTGAGCAGCTTAGCAATGCATCTGACATCCTGGAGGGAGGTTGGGGGTCGAGGGAACGTTGGGGTGTTGGGCCACCTGTGGTTGTCTCCTGTGCTTAGGTTGGAGCTCGAAAGGTTGCACTTTGGGAATAACACTGAATCAGAGGGAAAGTGAAAAAAAAAAAAAAGCAAAAGACAGTCTAGACCAGGCTTTAGCCTCAGACAGAGACATTCAGGGACTTAGAGAGTCTCAATATCTGAAGATAGAATTAGGTAATGCCAGATTTCTAGTTGGCCAGGAGCCTCAGAGGAGCCATGAAAATCCCATGGGCTGCAAACTAGTTCTAGAAGTAATTTTCAAATGTAATGACTAGTAAACTATCAGATTTAGCCTGACATGGGAGGAGACGTGATTAATAAGAATAAGCAGAAAGAACTGACAATAGAAATAAACCCCAGACGATCCAGAGATTAGAATTAGATTAGAATATGCATGAGATGGTCAGATAGCATCACTAACTCAAAGGACATGAACTTAAGCAAATTCTGGGAGTTAGTGGAGGATGGGGAAGCCTGGCATGCTACAGTCTGTGGGATTGCAAAAAGTTGGACATGACTAAGCAACTAAGCAACAACATGCATCCTTAACTTCAGTCCAGGCCTTTTCCCACCTGGATGGGGCAGCATAGAGGCACAGTCTCCATACAATTAGTGGTGTGTCACTTCACACAAAATACAAGACACTTAACTGAGGGTAATTCCATTCAACCCTTACTGTCTGTAGCGCTACTGGGACCACACATTTTACTTCTATCCAAAGCTGAAGCCTCTGCAGAGCGTTTATTTAATTTTCCTTCTCCTATTTCTCTTTCTCTTTTGTTGCTCTTTCTTTCTGTTGTATCATGAAGATTATTTTGCAGATGAGAGAACTGCAGTTTGTAAATATGAAGGGATGGACTCAGACATCCTGGCAACTACTAGGTCATGGAGCAGGATGGAGGGCTGAGTCTGTCTCCAGATCCCATTGGCTTTTTTAAAAAAATATTTATTTAGTTTTGGCTGTACCAGGTCTTTGTTGCTGCCTTGGGCATTCTCTAGTTGCAGTGAGTGGAGGCTACTCTCTAGCTGCCGTGGGCAAGCTTCTCGTTGCGGTGACTTCTCTTGTTGTGGAGCAACAAGTGCACAGGTTCTAAGCACAGGTTTCAGTAGTTGTGGCACACAGGCTGAGTGGCCCCAAGACACATGGAATCTTCCCAGACCAGGGATCAAACCTGTGTCCCCTGCATTGCCAGGTGGATTCTTAATCACTGGACCACCAGGGATGGGTTTTTATGGTTGTTGAGGAAGAAATGTTTCAGTGAATCAAACTGATCCTCCAGAGCCAGGATTTGCAAAAACGTCTTGAAACTTGTCTATGCTTTGCAAAGAAGACTCTTGGAATGTGGGGGTTTAAAGTAGACTTATCATCAGTGTCTTTTGTGACCACAGGATCAGTGTTATACTGGTAAATGTTTAGTAATTGCTTGGGTGGTGGGGCTGCTGGCTGACTTACAGAGCACACAGATTTCTGTCACGTAAATACCTCCTCCTTAGTTCATTTCAGGGTTTCCCCGGTAGCTCAGCAGTAAAAAATCCACCTGCAATGCAGGAGATGCAGGAGATGTGGACTTGATCCTTGGGTTGGGAAGATCCCCTGGAGGAGGGCATGGCAACCCACTCCAGAGAGAGTCCCCAGAGGGATTCCCCATGGAGAATCCCCGCGGACAGAGGAACCTGGTGGATTGCAGTCCATGTAGTGGCAAGGAGTCAGACACGACTGAAGCAACTTAGCACACAGACAACACCAGTTGATTTCAGGCCACCAACATCGTATCATGGAAGCAGAGCTGGGAGAGTAATTTACTATTATATATAATTTACTATTATATCTTCCCTTGGGTTGGGAAGACCCCCTGGAGGAGGGCATGACAACCCCTTCTAGTATTCTTTCCTGGAGAATCCACATGGACAGAGGAGTCTGGCAAGCTACAGTTCCTGGGGTCACAAAGAGTTGGACATGACTGGGTGACTAAGCACGATTCTAAGTTTATATAATGTAATTTTTCACCATGGCTGTGTTTAAACCACCAGCTCATGAGATGGCTGTAAATCCTATTGGCTCTTGGGATCAGTATGAGCTGGCTCTAGCACCCTGCTACATTAGACGCTCAGAGTAAACTGATACAGGAACAAAGACCAAGGCACACAATTCAATACCAGTCCAGTGAGTCAGGGTTTGTAGCAAGCTATGGTTTCTGCTGTAGTGTTACCAAAAAATGTGTGGTCTGGCTGCTCACCGCTCAAAAGCCAACAAACAGGCCAGGTTGGTGGAAAGGAAAGTTTGCCAGCAACTGGTGGGGAGGGTGGACATCTGTCCAAAGATTGATTCCTCCCACTGCGATTAGAGGGCAGTAGCTGTTATAGACAGAATTGGTGGGGGATGGGGGTGTGGGCTACATGTAGAAACAGCAGTCAGCTTTGACAATCATCTTGAAACTGGTCATTGGTGGTCTGACAAGCACCATCTTGGTTGTTTTAGGTACATTTCATTTTCAGCTCCAGGGCTGGCTTATTTCCATTTCTTTGAGGCCAGTTCTAGGAATTGTGGCAGCTTATCCTGTGGGTACAGTCTGGTCATTATGGAGTTAACTTTTTCTACCTGGGGTTTCAGGATCTATAAGATAGCTCATAGGATATGGCTCAGAATATTGTCCATAGCCCTTGACGATGCTTAATGACTAACATTATTATTGTTTCGTCTCCTTTGAGTGATTTGCTTTGTTTCTGCATGTTCTCATTTCTCTGATCAAGCTTGTTCTTTGACTGAAGTTTTCCACAGACAGAAAGCAGGCAGAGGACATCGAGGTGGGGAGGACACTATGGCCCTGATCCATTTCAGTAGCACTCTCACTATTCAAAGGAGGCTGTCCACCAGGCAACAAACAGCTCAGGGAGGTTCGTCGGGGAAGATGCACCCAATGTTTATATCTTTTGTCCTGAGTCACTGAATTTCAGGAGGCAACTGAAGCTTCCGCCAGCTTCAGATTCTGAATCTGCAACCCAACCCGTCTCTCCAGTGAGCAGAGTTAAACTGCACCCCTGGGAGGAAGTGAGAATAGAAATAATAGAAGTGGAAATCAGAATTGGCATAGAGATCATGAAAAAGCCAATTGAGAGCCATGGATTTGCCACTTCTGTAAATATTTACAGGTACTGATTATATTTGTAATCATCATGAATGTGGAAATGCTTCACCTGCTGTTTGTTTGAAACATTAGAGAACAACTGATCCCATCGTCTTGTGATTTTAATTAGATGTTTAGGAGAGTTTGAGTTTGCAATCACATCTTAGGGATATCTGATTTAACTTAGAACATGTTGCTTGCCAGCTGTGAGGGCCCTGAGTGTTTAGGGCAGTTGTTCTCAAAGTCTGGTCTCCAAATTCTCAAGTTCTGCCCCAGAACTGTTGAGTCAGAAACTCTTGGGGGAGGAGGGCAGAAAATGTGTTTTAATGAGCCCTCCCCCAAGGGATTCCAATGCACTGTCGTGTTTGAGAACCATTGCTCTAAAGGGATTGTTAACTCCTTAAGGAAAATAAATTGGATATTAGATAAATTACCAAAGGTAGCAGACATTTCTCTCAACACACTAAGCCTCTTGGACATCCAGAAGACATTCTCTTCTGGAGCTTTTCCACCAAACTCTTGGTTGTCTTCTGACTCTCACACATTTTTTTTCCTTTTGTAAAGTGCAGGATAAAGTAACCAAGTAAGACAGCCTAGAAGTTTCCTTTCTAGGTTTGGGGGTTGGAGCTCTGGGGTTGAAATCTGCCACGGAGTTCAGGCAGTGCCATGGCCAGGATCATCCATCAGATATTAATGTTTAATTGCTCTCTCGCCATTTCCCTCGCCCCTGTTCAAAGCAGCACATCAGGTCCTCATGTGGCTTTATCATCTCTTGCAAGGGGGAAACTGGGCACGACTTAGAGTCAGTGGCTTACAGGGTGCGTGTGTGTGTGTGGTGTGGTATATGTGTGTATGTGTTTTAAATCCTGCGTTCATTAAACAGATGATGCTGGGTGGACTGACAGATGGAGGGGAAGTCCAGAGAGGAGAGAGGGCATGGAGAGTTTGGAGGTCATAACATAGTGCAGACCCCTGCCGCAGGTCTGGACAACACTCTGCAGGGTGACAAGGCCCCTGAGAGGGATGGCCTGGTGCCCTAGGCAGACATGCCTTCTGTCCTCACCAATGGGTGATGCTGGCCTGCGTCCCAGCCTGGGTGTACCCTGGGAAGTGGTACCTGACCCTGAGTCCCTGAGACATCAATGCACCCAGTATAGATGGAGGGAGGGAATGTAGCTTGGGGGAAGGAGACTGAAATTTTTTATTGCCCGTGAAATGATAGTTTGCAATCAGATTTAAGTGGATCTGGAGAAAATAAAGACACATGAGCTTTCTTGCACACATCTGAGTGTGTGCTGTGAACTTTCACTCCAGCTTCAGTTCGTTTCCCAGGGTTCTTGCCTTCCTGGGAAGCCACATGTTCTAATACTCGCTTCTCTCCTCAAATGTATTATCCCAGACAAACACTTGGCACATTGATTCTGTCTCTCCCTTCTCTTTCATTGTCTTCAGACAGAATATTATTCAACTCAAGCTAAAGTGAAAACACCAATGATGCTTGAAACCTCTTTTGGGTAAGTGCCTCCGTACTTCGAGGTGGTTCCTGCATGTTGGTGGGACAGAGCTCTTAATTCCCAGGGCCAGGGGTTTTGCAGGATGAATGTGGGGCACTGTGGCTGACTCAGAGCTTGGTGACACCGGTGGCCCCATCGTCCCTACTCCCAGCCTTAGGTATGATCAGAACCCTCAGTGACCAGGACCTTCATATTCACGTGAGGCTGGTTTTGAACAAATGCTTTTGCAAGAAGCACAGGACGTGCTGCGTGGAGGAAGTACAATGATGATGGGGTTCTTTCTTCTTGGAATGATCAAGATTAGTATTTTTTCTTATTGATTCCTGTATTTAAATGTTAGAGGGATGAACCCTGTCATTTTGTAGCAAAAATATATTTTGGGTTTGTCCTTTGTCTCCCTACTTCATTTGATATATTTTGGTCTGCATACAAGCATTAACTTTTCCCATAGTCAAATACAGTGTTGCTTGTCCTTCATGGATTTTTCCATTGCTTTTAGATTTCATGAGCTTTCCCCTGCATTGAAATTTGTTACTTATTAACTATTTTTTCACCTAATAGTTTTTTATGCTTTGGCTAATATAAAACTAGGTGTCTTTTGGTGCGTGCAATACAAGTCAAAATGTGTTTTATTTTCCCCCTCAACTACTTAGTCAGTATCCCCGCACTATTTGTTGAATAATCCATTCCTCTTTCATGGGTTCACTCTGCTTCTTTTTGCAAAAAGACAACTTTGTTGCGGTATAATTTATTGACCATAAAACTCATCCACTCTCAGGGTACGATTCAGTAAATTTTAGTAGTCTGCAGAGTTATGCAGTCATCCGCACAATGGAACATCTACCATTCTCAGAACATCTCTTCCTCGTGCCCATTTGCAGTCAGACCTCACTGCTGCAGATCCCCTGGGCAACCATGGATCTGCTTTCTGTCTCTAGGGATCTGACATCTCATGTCAGTGCAGTCATCCACTGTGCAGTCTTGTGCACCTGGCTTCTCTCACATGGCATGACGGGTTTCAGGTTCCTCTGTTCAGCATTTATCATTAGCTGGCTCCTTTCAGTGGTGGCATAATACTCCATTGTGCGGACATACCAGATATTATTTGCCCATTTATCAGGTGATGAGCATCTGGGTTGTTTCTACCTTTTGGTTATTGTGACTCAAGCTGCTCTGCTCTTTGACATATAAATCTTTGTGCTGAAGAATGTTTTAATATCTCTGGGGTAGGTTCCTAGGAGTGAAATTCCTGGGTCATATGATAAGCTGATGTTTAACTTTTTAAAGAAACCATTTTCCAAAGTGTCCGTGCCATTTTACCTTCCTGTCAGTGGTGCATGAGGGTCCCAGGTTCTCTATTTTCTCGCCAACACTTGTTCTTGCATGCCTTTAAAAAATTCTTTTATTTTTTTAATTGGAGGATAATTACTTTATAATATTGTGATGGTTTCTGCCATACATCAGCATGAATCAACCACAGGCATAGGTATGTCCCCTTCCTCTTGAACCTCCCTCCCACCTCCCACTGCATCCCAACCTTCTAGGGTGTCACAGAGCACCAGCTTTGAGGTCCTTGCATCTTCTTGCTTTAAAACAGGAAGGAAGTGTCTTCTTGCATTAAAACTTCCTGTTTTAAAACACTTACATCTTTTCTGTTTCGTTTTTATATTTTAAACTGATACAGTTGCCAGTCTTTTTCAAGTTATGGTTTAAGAATAACCATGTTTTCAATTCCTTCCAGAAGGAGGGGAATACAATCTGGCTCTTCTCTACATAATACATTTTTATCTCAGGTCATAGTAACTCCCATGAAAGTTTATTTCCCCTAAAATGTTACAAAAATATTTATTTCTCATCTCATACTTATTTCTTAACTCCTAAACAAGTTTTGAATTCAGAGCCAAGTATATTTGATTTTTATCTTTGAGCTTACTTCTTTGGGCTTTGGAGCTGGTGAAAACACCATGCAAGTTTCCAAGTCCTTGAAATCCCCTTAGTCTTTTAAAGTTCGTTTGGACACTGGGGCCTGAGCAAGGCTTGTTACTCATTTGGCGTGGGGAGGGCTTGGGATCCTTCACTGAGTACTTCACTCTATGACCTTTACCTCAGCTTTGGCTCTGTCTCCAAGAACGTTTAGACTGTTCAAACAGGACCCAGAAGGCCTGTGTCCATGCAGTGATCTGAAGCGCCCTGCCTGCCTGCTAACCTGGGTGCACCCAACTGCAGCCAGCTCTTTGAATTCGCAGAGCGTGCCTTGCCTGTACTTGGTCATGGTGCCCTTGAAAACACCGAGTTCCTCCAGTGTGGAATGGAACTTTTTGTTCTTTGTTGTCCCTCCTCCCCAGACTATGTCACCTGACTGGAAGCATTAGGTACAAGGGCGGAGAATCCCCTGCGCGGATGACTGTCCCTCAGTCACCATTTCTCACTGAGAGGAGTCTCCAGGACCCTTAGATATCTTGCTGCAGTCTTTGCAGAGTGCTGGGTGGAGCAGTTGTGAACGGGTGCGATTACCTTCATCAGCTGATCTTCATTTCTGCAAAGTCATTGTGGAGACCAGGCAAATGGACATAAGTGGGACAAGAGGTATTTCACCACCGGAGCTCCATCTGAATTGCTCTGTGCTCAGCGTTTCTTTGAGGACTGTGCCTATGGCAGCACCTTCTCTCCAGAGCTTCCTGCAGGGAACTTGGAATGCTTTGGGGAAGAAACTCATAGACTATGAAGAACTTTTCCTCCTTTTTAAACTTGCATTTATTTACTGGCTGTGCTGGGTCTTCATTGCTGCAAGAACGTTTCTCTAGCTGCGATGCGCAGGCTTCTCATTGCTGTGGCTTCTCGTCTTGTGGTGCCTGGGCTCCAGGACACACAGGCTTCAGCAGCTGCAGTGTGGGCTCTAGAGCTCTGGTGCAGTAGTTGTGGCACACAGGCTTAGCTGCTCTGTGGCAGGTGGGATCCTCCTGGACCAGGGATTGAGCTTATGTCTCCTGCATTGGGAGCCAGATTCTTTACCACTGAGCCATCAGGGAAGTCCCTTTCCCTCCTTTTCAAAATCTGGTTTACATACAATTTTTTAAAAGGAGCATCCCCAGTGGCTCAGATGGTAGAATCTGCCTGCAGTGCAGGAGACACAGGTTTAATCCCTGGGTTGGGAAGATCCCTGGAAAAGGGAATGGCAACCCACTCTAGTATTCTTGGCTGGAGAATTCTATGGACAGAAGAGTCTGGCAGGCTATAGTTCATTGGGTCGCAAAGAGTCAGACATGGCTGAGCAACTAACACACACACACATACCATTACCATCTATTTCAAAAAATAAATCATCCATCCGAGTGGAATTTTAAAAATAGCAAGGTATCATACATGTATTTTTGTTTCTTTCCACTGTGAAATTATACCCATTCAGAAAAGTTCAGAAAACTTATGAGCCATGTGGTCATTAATTATTATTATTTTAATTAATTAATTAATTTTGGCCAGCTGTGCAGCATCTAGGATCTTAGTTCTCTGACCAGGGATCGAACCTGGGCACATGGCAGCGAAAGCACAGAATCCAAACCATTGGCCCACCAGAGAATTCCTGCAGTCATTAATTGTTAAAAACTAAACCCCATGTAACATCACTCAGTTCAAGACACTGCACACAGCTCACCTCTGAGGGCCCCCTCCCCATCACCATCTCCTTATTCACCCTTCAGGCTATTCAGGTGTTCATGATGATTCCTTCCTTCCTTCCCTTACCCTTTCAGCGCCATCTCCAAACACTGTCATTTAGTCTTGCCTGGTTTTGCTTTCTTAATGGTCTCTTTTGATGAGCAAAAGTTTTAAGTTTCAATGCAATCAAAGTTGTTCAGCATTTTCTTTGACGGCCAGTGCTTTTTTATGTCCAGTTTAAGAAGCTCCTTTGCTGACCAGTGGTCTTGAAGGCAATCTGTATTTCTTCTTAACCATTGTTTGGCTTTTTACACAGAGCTTCTCAGCACCCCCGGGAGCAGTGTGAGGCAGAGACCACAGCTCACAGTTGATTCCAGTGCCTTGATGTGACTCATTGGAAAGATTCCACCGAGCCGCAGTACCATTGTCCTTGGAAATCAAGGGTCATATTTGCATGTGTCATTTTGAGCTTTCTAGTCTGTTCTGTTGGCCTGTTTTCTTTTCATCCTTGTGCTAATGTTGCACTGGCTTAATTCCCAAGTCTTTATAATAAATCTTGGTAGAACAAGGTCCAGTAGAAGAAGTCCTTCCACCTCCAAGTTTCATGGCTCCTCCATCGCCATAACTTTTAGAATCAGGTTAAGTTTCACACATGCACAAATGTTGGAAATTTGATTGGAATCACATTGAATTAACAGATCAGTTTTTAAAGAATTGACATTTTTACAACATTGAAAATACAAGCCCTTAAACATGGTATTATATATCCCTCCATTCATTTAAGCCTCACTTAAATTTCTTAAGGCTGTGTTTTGTTTGGCTGCATAGACTCTTGCACCTCCTTGTGTGCTAAGCACTGATCCAGAGCCCCCTCCCCAGTTACAGGGCAGCCCCCTTCTCAAGATTCTTTCTTCTCCTTCTTTCTTGATTTGAGTTTGAATCTTGAGTACACAGGGAGAGGATATGGGCATCTCTCTCTCCTCTCCAGGTCTCAGTTTCCCCATCTGTAAGATAAGGATCCTAGTGCCTGTGTCATGGGTATGAGAAGATCAAATGAGAAAATGCGCTTGATATATTTAGAGTCTGGGACATAAGAAGCAGTCAGTTAATGTTAGCTTTTAAAAATAAAAGAACCAAGGAAACAAGCAACTTGCGGAATGGGCACTACTCAGAGGGAGCTTGTATGACTGTGTGGACCAGCCACACAAGAGATGAACTGGGTCTGCTTTCTGGAGGAGGTGGTTCTGGAAGGATGGATGGATAGATTTGCATATAGGACCATGGAGAGGGCAGTCACGGGCTCAGAGCCTGCACCCCAGCCCCAAGGAAGGTCAGTGACTTTAAGCCCACCTGTTGGTGAGCAGAGAAGCAGGTAGAGGCAGGGGTGTCATCTGGATCCAGGAATGGGCAGCTAGCCTGATGCCAGTGTTCTGACCCTGAAGAGGGCTGTGTTTCAGCCTAGCTCAGCCATTAGTTGAGGTCACTGTGCATCACCCCAGCTCTCATGCAGCCTTTTGTTCTCCAGTGAGGACAAAATTCTGGCTACACTCAGGGTTGCAGTAGCTGCAGGAGAACAGAGTCACAGACTGCTCCTGACATTTACAAACAGGACCTAGGTGATATTATACATCTAACTTCAGGGGAGGACCCATTGTCTCTGGCCTGGCCTCATGACATGTTCCGACATGCCAGAGAATTTTATAAGCAACACCTTAAAATCATAGTTATAAATGATGTTTCTAAAATGATACAGGGTATTTTAAAGCAGGACACAATTGAAGAGGGATGTTTTGGGGGTTGAACTTGAACACTCTGGAAAGTGAAAGTGGAAGGGTCAGTTGATCAGTCGTGTCCAATTGCTTGCAACACTGTGGTCTGTCCATGGAATTCTCTAGGCAAGAATACTGGAGTGGGTAGCCATTCCCTTCTCCAGGGGCTCTTCTCCACCCCGGGATCGAACCCGAGTTTCTTGCATTGCAGGCAGATTCTTTACCATCTGAGTCACCAGGGAAGCCCCAGATTTATTTGTTTGGCCACACCGGTCTTAGTTGCAGCATGTGGCATCTAGTTCCCCCACCAGGGATCGAACCTGGGCCCCCTGCACTGGGAGCAGAGCCTTAGCCACTGAGCCATAAGTGAAATCCCTGTGACTCAATTCAGGGCATTTGAACACTCTGGTGTTGGAGTTATTAGTTCTGATTAGTTTCCCAGATAGTGTGACCAATGGCCAACCCCTATCAGTCCTCTGCCTTGCAGAAGAGATACCAGACCTGAAGGGGCAGGTGGGCCCTTCCTAGTGCCAGGTAACCTGGACAGAGAATCAGGCGCTCCAACTGTCCCCACTGTTTCTGAGGAGCCAGGTCCTCTGCAGTTACTGTTTTAACTGGCTTCCTTGCCTGTGCCCCACACCCACCAGCCTGTTCCCCTGGTTTCCTGCACAGATCATTCTAGAACTTTTCACAGCTTGAAAGGTCCAGGTGTCCCACGGCATTTGCTCTGTGGAGTCTTTTCTCCAGAATCAAAGCCTCCCAGTGGGCGTCCAGGTGTTGAGGGTTTTCTGGTGTCGCTGCTCTGGTCTCCAGATGGGGAAATCTAGGCTCGGGGAATGTGTGACACCCTGAACTGTGGCCATTTTGTGCGGACTTTGGCAACAGACCCTTCTGTTCTGAAGGCGCTCAAGTCACAGGCAAAGTGACCTGTATATAAGCAGAGGGGACGGAAGCTGTGTCTAAACACATTTCTATGTAAGTTAGGCTGACTCAGGGCAGAAACGGAACACAAGGAAGGCCAAATAGTTTAGAGAAAACCTTGCAGGTGTGACAGCTGGCCTTGGGCAGTCACCCATGTGACACATATTTACTGGGCATGTCCTGTGCCAGACGGTCTTCTGAACGCTGGGACACAGCCCCGAGTCTGCCAGGCAGATGGCTGCCCTGCGGGGCCCTCATTCTCACAGGCACAGGGACAGTACACACGATAAAGGAGTGAGTTATGGAAAGTGATGGAAGGTGACGAGGGTCAGGGAGAAAAATACTGACAGAGAGGCACAGGCACAGGGAGGTGCTATTTTAAATGGCCTGAGAAGGTATAATAGAGACGAGTGTTTTCCTTCTTGAGGAACCAAGACTTGGGGCATTTCTCGTGGGAGGGTTGCCATGTCTATGGGAGGAGCTTGGAGAAAGGAGAGCAAGTAGGTCCACCCAAATGTCCCTGAATTCTGCGTGAAGGGGTCCACATGCCTTGGCACACCGATTCTCTCTTATGAAACAATGAATGAAACTCAGTTTGCCGAACAGACAACCATATCCTGCATCTGATGCTGAAGGAGGCTCGAGAAGCAACTTCTTGCTGAGTCCTGAATTTCGGGTCTGACTTTCAGAGCCACGGCAGAACATCAGACTGCTTCTCAGGTCAGTGAGCACCGGGGACCATGGGATCCAGACAGGACAGCAAAAGGCACACTGGTCCTCCTGGTTGGGGTGCTGGGAACCTGCCGCCTCCCGTAGCCCCGATCTCACTCAGCAACTCTCAGAACCTCCAGGGGACCTCTAACTGATCTGTGGCAGACTGTCTCCTTGAGCAAACTTTAGGCAGGCTCCTCTGGGTCCTCTCTCAGCCTCGGCCTTGCCCTGTCTGTCCTTGGCCTTTCTAGCCCAGTTTTAGCAAGAATCCTGCTAAATAAGTTTAGGTACGGTCCCCCCACTCCTGATATCTGACCACCCTGGATAGCTGATCAAAGTCCTAATTCCCCACCCTTGAGGTCCAATCACCCCAACTTGTCTTCAGCAAGAATCCTAAGTTGGTTCAGCCAGAATCATCTACCTTGGATGTCTTTTCTTAATTATTTTCCATACACTGACTCTTCTCTCTGCTCATTTGCTATAACCCCCAGGTGTCTCTGCTGTATTTGGAGTTGGGCCTCATCTCTCATCCCCACTGAAATAGTCTTCTGTAAAGACTTTCCTACCATTTCATTCCTGCAGATGGGTTTTAGGTTGAGTGAGGAGCTGAAAGTTCACCATGGATGAAGGCCAGTCTCAGGAGCTGTCCCCCAGACCCCCTCCTGGCCAGAACAGGCAACCAGCTTCCACTAAGTTTGATGTTATAGGTTTAAGATAGGTTTATAGGTTCTAGAGATGTGTGTGTGTGTGCATGTTAGTTGCTTAGTTGTGTCTGACTCTTTGTGACTCCATGGACTGTAGCCCACTGAGCTTCTTCCTCTGTCCGTGGCATTCTCCACTAAGAATACTGGAGTGGGTTGCCATGCCCTCCTCCAGGGGATCTTCACAACCCAGGGATGAAACCCCCATCTCTACGTCTCCTGTATTGACGGGCAGTTTCTTTACCACTAACAGCACCTGGGAAGCCCCATGTATGTCTGAGAACACAGACATACACATATATCATATTTATATCTATAGGTAGATGGGTAGATTTAGATGGAAAAGTTAAATTTATATCCAGAAATATAAACTCAGGGGTACCCTGGTGGATTTGACAAATGCATTCTCCAGTGTAACCCAACCCCCTTTCATGACACAGAGCAACACCCCCCTGCCCAGGGTTCCCTCATGCCCCTTCCCAGTTAATCCCCCTGCCCCAACCTCTCAGAAGGAACTGCTGTTACAATTTTTTCATTGCAAATTAATTTTGCCTGTTCTAGAGTTTCATAAAATAGAATCATATACTATATGCTCTTCTGTGAAGAATTCTTTCACCTAATATCATGGTTTTGCAGTTCATTCAGGTTTGTTCCTTTGTGTTACTGAGTAGGATTCCATTTTTGGGGATTGGCTACATTTACTTTGTCATTTACCTGCTGAGGGACGCCTGGACGATTTGCAGTTTTAGGCTACTGTGAATAAAGCTGCTATGAACTGTGTATCTCTCTGTGTGTGAGTGTGAGTGTGAGTGTGAGTGTGTGTGTGTGTGTGTGAGTGTGAGTGTGAGTGTGTGTGTGTGTGTGTGTGTGTGTGCATCCTTTCATTTTTCCTGGGCCAGTAGCTAGGAGTGGAATTGCTCGAGCAGAGGATGGGTAACATTTAGTGTGTAGAATACTCCCAGAACCTTTGCACAGAGAAGTGTATTGTTTCATATTCCCATTGAATACAACACCTACAAAAGCCTATCTGTGACCGTGGCTGGGCTTCCCAGGCGGCTCCAGTGGTGAAGAAACCACCCACCAATTCAGGAGACAGATTTAGGCCTGAACTCTGGGTCAGGAAGATCCCCTGGAGGAGGGCATGGCAACCCACTCCTGGGAGAATCCCATGGACAGAGGAACCTGGAGGGCTACAGTCCATAGGGCCACACAGAGTCAGACACGACTGAAGTGACTAAGCAAGCATGTAGGCTCGTGACGATGGCCGGCCCTCTGCTCTGGCCTCTAGTATTCACAGTCAGATTTCATTCACTCCACAAGCTTTGGGTAAAAGAGTTGGATACCCTTCAGATCCTGGACAGTGCTCAAGACACGTTCTCTATTTGAGCTTGTTTTCCTGGGCTTCTCCCCTGTCCTTGGATGAGTACTGGGAAATATAGAGGGAGGTGAGACTGGAGAGGTGGTGGGGTCTCGAGGGTCAGTTAAAGGTTTTGCTTTATCGTTAAAAGCAGCACTGTCCAGCAGGACTTTCTATAATGAAAGAGAAATTCTAAATCTATGATATCCAACATATCAGTCACATGTAACTACTGAGCCCTTGAAATGTGGCTAGAAGCAATTGAGAATTGAGTTTTAAATACCAATTAAATACAATTTAAATAGCACAGATGACTTTGCCTGCCAAATTGGACAGTGTGGCTTTTTGCAATGGCATGCCATTGCAAATGGTAGAATGGTAGAATTTAGAGTGGGCAGATGACACCATCAGATCTGGGTCTGTTGTTACTTGTCACTCTGGCTTCAGTGTGACCATGTAAGGACCAGTAGAGATGTTGCCACAGTCATCCAGGGGAGAAATAGTGGTTTCTTGACCTGGGGTGTGCAGTGCAATCAGAGAGAAAGGGAAGGATTAAGGAATTTGGAGGGATTAGCATAAAGATATGATCCACTGGTTAAATGATTCCTTGTAGGCTTCTGGCTGCAAGGAGGACAAACAGGGGAGATTCTCATCCCTTTGTAGGCATGTAGCTGTGGGGCTTCAAGAAAAGACTTGGGCTGCTGAAATTTCTAGGACAATTAAAAGAAGGCTCAGATGCGTCCATGTGGAAATGCAGCATGAACTTTAAGAAAAAGCTCTGTAAAATCCACACTTTCTTTCCATCCCATAGATTCCTATTCAATGTTGGCCATGGGCCAACACCATCATCTTAGCTCACTCAGTTGTAATCAGGTGTAGGAGTCCCACTTTATGCTCTTTCAAAAAAAAAAAAAAAAAAAAAACAACCAAGCAGGGACTTGCCTGGTGGTTCAGTGTTTAATAATCCACCTTCCAAAGCAGGGGATGTGAGTTTGATCCCTGGTGGGGGAGATAAGATCCCACATACCACAGGGCAACTAAGCCCACCAGCCATGACTAGAGAAAGCTTCAGTTCAGTTCAGTTCAGTCACTCAGTCGGGCATTGTAATGAGGTTTCCTGGTGGCTCAGATGGTAAAGAATCTGCCTGCAATGCAGTAGACCTGGGTTCCATCCCTGGGTTGAGAATATCCCATGGAGGAGGGTATGGCAACCCACTCCAGTATTCTTGCCTGGAAAATTCCATGGGCAGAAGAGCCTGACGGGTAACAGTCCATGGGGTCGCAAAGAATCGGACATGCATGAGCAACTAAGCACGTCACAGCACAGTGCAATGCAATAAAGACCCAGAGGAGCAGAAAAAACTCACGAACCCTGGCTTGCTAGTGGGCACATTGGCACATATTGCGAGCATCTGCCCCAGTGTTCTTTCAGGAGTTTCATCGGGTCTGGGTGTGGCTCTGCTAGATTTCATCTGTCTGCTTCTCTATTGTGGGCACTTGACTCTCCTCCAACTTCTCATTCTCATGCTTGGCCAGGTCATGGTTGGCAGGGCAGCTCAAAAGCCTGTTATCTAGAACCATGGAAATCGTTCACAGCGTTTGACCCAGTAATGTGGTGCCTGGGAAGGCATCCCAAGGAAATAGCTGAAAGAAGAAAGTAAGTGCAGGAAGACGCTCTTTGTGACATTCTCTATGACAGGGGAACAATTTAAATTGGCTGGCAAGGTCAACAACAGGGGCAGCAGCCCAAGTGTACTGGAGAACGGTAAAGAGGGTGGTTTCAAAGGCTGTGCAAACATGGCAAAATGCCCTCATAGTTCCAGTGGAACGATAAGCTCACTGTAATCAAAAGCTTGAAAAATGGATGCACAAAACCTAAGGAAGACACCACTGATGTCAAGATGGGAATGTGAGCAGTTTAAGCTTTCCTTTGAAAAGCTTAATTTTAAGGGTACATAGCTATCTCTTACAGTATGTAGAACTCAGGAAAATGATTGTAAATAAACAATGTGCCAACTGTGTCATTTGGAGGCAGTTATTCCTCTTGGGTACATTCACACTGACCACAGTCTTCAGCTCAAAACGAGTTTGAAACATTTGTTGCTGAGTTTTGTATGTGTGATTGTGTTTATCATAACCTTTTACAAATACTATACCCAAACTGGCACAGATAACACATTGTCATTTTGAAAGGGAATGTAATTAAATGAGAAACAACATTGAGCAAACAAAACCCAAACAATCAGTGTACAGAGAGCTCTATTACTTAACACCAGGCTCCATCATTCAAGGAACATCTATGGCATTCTGATCAGGAGCGGGGCTGCCTGGAAAGAGATACACGGCTTCTTGGACTCAAGGTTTGGGGCCCATCTCCAGCTGGTCTGCAATGGCCAGGTCCAGGGTTTTATTTTCTGCCTTGGTTCCTGTGCTGTCCACCATGCCAAGGTTGGAGGAAGTCGACCTAGTTAACTCTTCCAGTTGGCTTGCTGAGCACTCTTGTTCCTGGGTTCTCCTTCTTTTGTGGTGGAATTCTGAAGAAACCGGCATCCCCAAGGTCCTTTGGTTCATCCGTCTCAAATGTAGACAGACAATCACTCTTGTCTCTCTCTCAACACCTAAGGACTCTTTGGTGAATTTATGAATGATTTGCAAAGGGCTTGGAGGGCCAGATGCAGGCTTTAAAAAGACTGAGTGTGATCTGTGAGTCACAGTTACATAACTCCTTAAGGTCACAGTGGTCAGTTTATTCAACCATCTTTTCCACTTCACTAAATGCTATTTTGTTTTCTTGAAAGGTGACCAGGCTAAGGATTCATCACATTGTGGGAGGTACTCAATATTTAAATTTCAGGTGAACTCTCACATTTTTCACAGCCTCCTCTAGGACAATTTCTTTCCAATCTAGTTGCTTATTTAGGCTATGTACCCTCACTTAAATTTAAGAAAAGGACTCCCCTTGTGGTCCTGTGGTTAAGAATCTGCCTACCCATGCAGGGGACATGGGTTTAACCCCTCGCCAGCACGATTCCACGTGCCTCTGGGCAACTAAGCCCACGCACCTCTACCACTGAAGCCCGCGTTGCTGTAAAGGCCAGGCTCCTCGACACGAGAAGCCACCACTGTGAGAAGCCCGTGCACTGCAACCAGAGAATAGCCCCCACTCAGTGACAACTGGAGAAAGCCCCTGCACAGCAACGAAGACCCCGTGGAGCCAAAAATAAAAAAAGAATTTAGAAAGGAAATTTAAGAAAAGAATTAAAATGTTAATTATAAATGTGAACAATCAGAAATCTAGCTACCTCTCCAATCAAGTCATATCATTTATTGCCTTCTGTTTTGTTATTCACAGGCCTGCTTATCTTTCTTTTAATGTGTGTAACTGGGTTCTTATTTCTCCAAAGTGAATACTTTTATTAATAATTTAATACAGGATATGTATTTGCGGTCTGACTTGTTTGCTTCTGATACTGTTCAGTCTTGATTTAATGTATGTCAGTCATATTATGTCAGTCTCGATGCGGACAGCAAAGTTAGGAGCCAGCTTTGAAAACAAGAGATGGGATGGCAGGAACATGCCTCCCAACCACGCACCCTCACTCACTCTCTTTTATACACCCATCTGCTTTTACACACACACACACACACACTTGTGCACAATGTGAGCCCTAAATGGGCCATTCTTGAGGCATTGTCTCACTGTGTGAGGACTGGGAAGGGGATAGCTTTTCCATCATGAGAGAGAGACCCTAGATCAGCTCACTACCTGTACCATCTGGGCTATTGGTCATACACTGAGTGCCCTGCCCAAAGTCAGGACCTGGGCTGTCACCCTTGCCACTTTGCATCAGTATCTGAAGCACGCAGCCTTGGTCAGTGTAGGCCCGTTCCTGAAAGTGTACCTCCTCTGGTGTTTTGCGGAGGGCTAGTCCCAGGATTCACTGTTTCCTGGCTTCTCTAATTCAGGAAGCCTTTATTCACCCCAATAATGCCCTTGAGCGGCTGAACCGCACTGCCTACCGCCACATCCTCTCCGAGCTGCAAGTTCCAGGGCACCGCGTCTTGTGTTACCTCTGCTGCTCACCATTATGTGACTAGTTGAGTCCTTTGATCTGACGGCTCTTCCAGAGAAGGACGGCAGCACGTAGAGACAGGCAGGGCCACGGTGTCCCAGGGAGGTGGGGCAGAGCTCCTGCTGCACTGACCAGAAGCCTCCCTGCCCTGGGTTTCTGTGTTATAGAGAAGACGTGTGTCCTTGCTCTCCATTAAGTTTCATTCAGGCTCTGGATTTCTCTTATTGTTGCTGTTTAGTCACTCAGTCATATCTGACTCTCTTGCAACCTCATGGGCTGTAGCCTGCCAGGCTCTTCCGCCCATAGGATTTCCTAGGCAGGAGGACTGGAGTGGGTTGTTATTTCCTTCTCCAGGGGGTCTTCCCTGCATGGAACCCATGTCTCCTGCACTGCAAGCAGATTCTTACCCCTGAGCCACCAGAGCTTCCATTATACATGGCTGAAAACATCTCAGATGGAACAGAAGGTACTGCATAGCAGTGGTGAGACTAGATTACTAAATAATTCTGAGACAAGCAACAAATCTCTGGTTCATAGCATATAACATTTCTTAGCAAATTATAATTAATTAGTGGTTGACATAAAAGCTATTATTTTCATATCCATCGGTTTTCTCAGCTCTTCTCTTGGGTGTGGAAATGAGCCTCAGGTCACCTTCTCTTTGTTGTGTGTTCACAGTAGCTCAGTTGTGTTCGACTGTTTGTGGCCCCACGGACTACAGCCCTCCAGGTTCCTCTGTCCATGGAATTCCCCAGGCAAGAATACTGAAATGGGTTGCCCTTTCCCACTCCAGGGGATTTTTCTGAGCAAGGTTTTAGCCTGTGTCTCTTGCATCTGCTGCAGTGGCAGGTGGGCTCTCACTAGCGCCATCGCCTTCTCTTTTACTGATCGAGTTTTCTGCAGCGCTGTCTTGGTTAGTTGTCCCTCTGCTGATGGGAAGACAAGCTTGTGCTGTGGTCTATGGAGCACCAGTCTGGCCGCCACAAGAAGCAGAACAACACTGCCCTCTGCTTTTCTCATCAGCTCTGCATGGCAGGCATCGCACATGCGGAAGTGGAAACGGAAACTCAGAGATGCAGAAGGACTCACCCAAGCTCTCTTGAGGGAGATGAGGCAGAACTGAAATATCAATTCAGGAAGCTCCTCCCAAGCCATCCCTGTTTGTGGACATTTGATGATCCCGTCACCCTTCCTTGAGCAGGAGAAACATCCTGTCCCCTACTGGGACAGGGGCAGACATATTGACCCCCCTAATTACCGGGTGAACACAGGACCCCAGGTAGCCACTCGGACTCCTGAGAAGTTTGCATTTTGAGCTGACACACGATGGGAGGGTGGGAGCTGAGCTGTCCTGTAGAATGTTCCAAAGAGCTGGTTTCTGTGGCTTCTACTGACCACCCCCATGCTTCTCAAGGCCTTTCTGTCCACCTTTTCCATTACTATGATCTGCCAAAATGCAATATTTTTGGCTTCTTTTAAGTTCAACAAATTCAATCTTTGTTGCCTGCAACCAAAGGGCCATGCTGATTTTCTCTTCTTGCAGTAGTGTTTTCTCCCAGAGGAAATACGAAGGAGACATTGGCTCTCAAGATAGGTTTTGGAGGTGAGCAGGAGCTAGCCAGGTATATGGGAGGTGGGGTTGAGAATTCCAGTTAGCAAGAAAAGCGTATTGATAAGCACAAGCGCTTCAGGGGGCCTCAGATATTCTGGTCTGGCCGTCATGTAGTTAGGAGAATGACCTGTGTTAGTCACGAGTGAGTCAGGAACGCAATCCTGCTATGTGAGTTATGGGACAGGAAATGAGACCTCACACAGCGGGCTTCCCTGGTGGCTCAGCGGTAAAGAGTCTGCCTGCCAGTGCAGGAGACACAGGAGATGTGGGTTTGATCCCTGGGCTGGGAAGATCCCCTGGAGAAGGGAATGGCTACCCATTCCAGTATTCTTGCCTGGAGAACCCCACAGACAGAGGAGCCTGGTGGGCCTCAGTCCACGGGGCTGCAAAGAGTCAGACATGACTTAGCCACTCAGCAGGCATGCAGTCAAGAATGAGTCAGGAATCCAAATCCACTATGTGAATTATGGGACAGGAAATAAGACCTTATACAGCACACAGTGTTTGTACAGGCGGACAAGTAGGGGCTTGCCGGCAGGTCCACAATGAGGCCGTGAAAAGGAGCCCACAGAGGAAGATGCAATGTCGCTGTCTCTGTGTGGCTCCCACATGAGTTTGCCGGGAAATGCCTGGTGGTCGGCAGCAGCAGAGGAGAGGGAGGGCAAGCTGGACCTGTCTGGTCTTTTGAGTTTCCCTGTTATCTTATCTGATCACACAGATTTTTGGGGAGTCCGTGGAGAACACTAGCCGGCAATCACAAGGAAGGAGATGCTGGGGACACGACTCCCAGCCTGACCTAGTCAGCAGACAGTGGTCCATCAGGAGACCGGACCAGACCTGCCGTGTCTGGAGGCAACTAGGCAGCAGAGTGGATGCTGCAGTGGGCCGGGACAGGCCGGGTGCCCGCAGGAATTACATGCATCTCTGTGAAGTGAGAGCTTCCCTCATAGCTCAGTTGGTAAAGAATCTGCCGGCCATGCAGGAGACCCCAGTTTGATTCCTGGGTTGGGAAGATCCTCTGGAGAAGGGATAGGCTACCCACTCCAGTATGCTTGGGCTTCCCTTGTGGCTCAGCTGGTAAAGAATCTGCCTGTGATGTGGGAGACCTGGGTTCGATCTCTGGGTTGGGAAGATCCCCTGGAGAAGGGAAAGGCTGCCCACTCCAGTATTCTGGCCAGAGAATTCCATGGACTGTATAGTTCATAAAATCGCAAAGAGTCGGATGCGACTGAGTGACTCTCACTCACTGTGAGCTGAGGAAGGACAGCGGGGTGGGGGGGGGCGGGGAACTCTGGTCTCAGTGTTCGTGTCCCCCCAGATATACATGTTGACAGCAAACTTTCCACGTGACAGTGTTAGCAAGTAGGGCCCTTGGAAGGTGACTGGGTCTTGAGGGTGGAGTCCTCATGAATGGGATTAGTGCCCTAAGAGAAGGGACCTCAAAGAGCGCCCTCACCCCTTCCATCACATGAGGGCACAGAGATAAGTCAGAGTCTGCAACCTGGAGAAAGCTTTCACCAGAACCCAACTCTGCTCGCGCCCTGATCCCAAACTGACAGCCTCCAGACTGTGAGAAATACAGTCCTGCTGTTTCAGCCACACAGTCTGTGATATTCCAGTCTATGATAATACTCTGAGCAGACTAAGATAGACGGACAGGAGAGATGTGGGCAGTGGGGCACACTGGACTTGGGTGGCCAATCATAGCTGGTCAGTGAGAAAGACAGAAGTTTCTAGAACAACCCCTAAGTCAGGCTTGGGTATCTAGAGGGAACAAAGGGATATGAGAGGTCAGTCTCCCTGGGTTGGAAGGATGAAGGAAACAGTCCTTGGAGGTCCGGTTGGTGCCACCTCTGGGATCCTGAACGGGACAGAGCTTGTTCAGAAAGACCTCCAGATCTTGGAGGAGGGCCTTTTCCATGCATATTATTTAATCTTTTCTGAGGTCTATTTGGAATGTGGTAGTAAACATGAAGTTTATTGAGAAAAGTTAAAGCCAATTAGTTGATTTATAGCTTTTCAAAAATTGTTATTTTTCAGAGATAAATCAGTGTAGTGTTGTGACTGACCTCAAAGCAAACCATTTCAGTATTTTCTAATTTAGCTGGAACTCCATGTTTTCCCTGTGATGGTGGTTTTTTTTAAAGATTAATATGATTTATGAATATTATTTGATAAGCTTTTCCCCATACTTTCTTATATGTAACTTGTTCATAATGTTATTTCATGTTTTCTTATTGATGGTTACAAATTACATCTCTGAACCAGGAACTTTCTCATGGCCTATTCTGATAAGTGTTTGACCCTTTCCACGTTTAACCACCCAAGTCTTGAGTAACATTTGCGTCCAACAGCTATATCATTAACAACAAAAGTGAGCCACCTGAAATTGTTCCTGAAATTAGCAAGTTGTATGTTTTCATTTCAGGCAAAGCAAGTTGTTTTATGACCAAGGTATTGCAAGTTATCCAAAATATGAAAACAAGAGGATGGACTACCTTTGTTTTCTCCCCAAAGTTAGAGGCTGTAAAGGATTAGACAGAAGGCATACTCCAGAGAGACACAGAGACCAGCAGGGAGATGGCAGCTCCTGTACTTTGGCTGCTGGTGATAAGACGGACAAAGGGCAACTGAAGTGCAGAGAAAGCTGAATTCTCGCTCAGCAATGTAGAACCAGCCAAGAGGCAGGACTGATTCATATAGTGAAATGCAGAAAGGACTAGGACTCAGATGCCCCTGATGGTGGGGGAGGTGGGTGCAGCCAGAAGCAGGGTGGTTAGGAAGTTTGCATGGGGAGCCATTTAAACCCTCTAGTCTGGCACTTCCCCCCAGCCCCCCTGCCACGCTACTCTGTGCCACCATCCCTGGCCCTGAAGGAAATGTCTGAAGGTTTGCTCCCTGCAGAGGATAAGGTGAAGGAGGCTGGGCTCAGACACAGGACTCGCTGAGGGCAGTTGATTCTGAAATGCCGCCTAGCTTGCCTGCTTCCTCCACATGAGTCCAAGAATGTGGTCAGCCAGTATGACCTCCAGGGCAGGATACCCCATGATGTTCTGAAAAACCCACCAGCCCAAGAAAACAGGTGATGGAAGAGCCCAGGTGACTGAAAGTCACACACAAGAAGCCCATCAGCCTAGTCACTGTCCCTGCCCCCACCTCGACTTTACAGTGAACACGTCTGTGCCTTGCTGTAAGGTGAGATGGCTGTGAATCAGACATTTGAAGATGGAAAACTTCCAGTAAAAGAAACAGAAACCAAAGTAAATAGAAAAAGTGCAGGGTGGTGGCAGTTGGTAAGGCGGAGGAAGTGGGAGAAAAGACAAAGAACGGAAAAATAAAATTTTCTAAGAACTATGATTTGTATTCTTAAGGAAATAAGGGAAGATATTGCTCCTAAGAAATTGAAGTAGGTAAAAACCGAAAAGGAATGTACATAGAATAAAAACAGGTCTTGGAAACTAAAAAAATAGGGACACAAAAATGAGGAGTTTAGTGGAGGTGATGGAAGGAGAGGGGATATCTCCAATAAAACAGACTAAAGGAAAAATTAGGAGGAAGATGGGAGAGAAGAATGAAGAATATCAAAAGAGTTCTTCAAGAGATCTGACATCTGAACAAAGGAATCCCATCAGTGGAGGCGGATAGAAGACAGACAAGAATGTACAAAGAAATCACTTAAAAATTCCTAGAACAGAAGGATTGGGTTTCCAGTTTGAAAAGACTATCTGAATGTTCTGCAAAATGGAAGAAAAAAGAGCCTCCCCAAAGCACAGAGTCTGGAATGTCAAAATGCAAACAACTGAGATCAAGAACGACCCTAACATCTGACAGTGTGGGAGAGAAAAGGGGCCCGAGTCCTCCCGTGTGGTGGGGGCAGAGAAAGAGTGGCATCCTGAGATTTCAGGGAATGATGTCCCACAGGGACGCTAGAGCCAGAAGGATGAGCAGTCAGGAGGAAGTTAGAAAAACAGTATTTCAGTTCTGCCAATTCCTGAGGAACTTGCTCTGCAGATACCCTTTCTCAGGAAGCTACTAGCGGATATTCTTCAGCAAAAGGAAGAAGCAGATCAAGAAAGAGAGGAGGGACTTCCCTGGCAGTCCAGCTATTAAGACTCCAAGCTCCCAGTGCAGAGGGGCCTGGGTTCAATTCCTGGTCAGGGAACTAGATTCCATCATGCCACAACTAAAGATCTCTTGTGCCTCAACTAAGACCCGGTGAAGCCAAATTAAGAAATTTAAAGAAGAGAGAGGGCTTCCCTGGTGGTGCAGAGGTTAAAGCGTCTGCCTGCAATGTGGGAGACCTGGGTTCGATCCCTGGGTCAGGAAGATCCCCTGGAGAAGGAAATGGCAACCCACTCCAGTATTCTTGCCTGGGGAGAATCCCATGGACGGAGGAGCTTGGTGGGCTAGAGTCCACGGGTGTCGAAGAGTCGGACCCGACTGAGCGACTTCACTTTCACTTTCACTTTCAAAGAAGAGAGAGAGAGAGAAATAGGAGGTCCAGGAAGTAAGAGAGAGGTATAGGAATCTCATGATAACCTGTTACCTGAAGTGCCCTGAGGTCCTGTGGACTGAGGGTACAGAATGGGTACCTTGAGGGAGCAGCAGGAGGGAGGTCCTAGAAGGACTCTTTCCAAGAAAAAAAATGCAACTGACAGAACACCTGATGCATTGAAAAGAGAGTCGTATTTCTGGTGAAAGGTTTTGGAATTAATTTGTAATAGGCACAAAAGTTTGATGACCTGCAATACCTTACAGTGAAACACATAATACCTTTATCTGGCATGAAATACTTGTTAATTTCAAGGAAAATGAGTGGCTTATCTTTGTTGTTAATGTCATGAGTGTTGGATGGAAATGTTACTTGAAAGTTGTTAAAAGTTGAAATCATCAAACATGTTTTTATCAGAGTTGGCAGTAAAATACTGGTAAGTTTGTGGTTTAAGAAAGAATCGTTATAGTCATCAAAGCAAAAATATAAAGGAACATTATGAATTGATTACATACAATACAAAATTTGACAGATATTCTTGGGGACAAATATTATGGAGGATATTGATAATGTACATGAAAAACATTTAGAAAATGCTATCAAAATCTGCAATATTTTTATTGCATGGCTAAAAATAATTGAACATTTTAGACATGACATATTTAATGGTACCCAAAAATAGTGATGTTGATATGAGCATGTCATTGCCATCTAAAATTTATGGAATTAGTAGTTTCCAAACTGTATCTGACTGAAATAAGAAAGCAATTTTGGGGAAAATTTATAAATGAAGGCAGCAATATTTTAGCCCTTACCAACAAAATGCAAAATTTCATAGCTGAGATATGTTGTATTAGTCTCCTCAGGCTGCCATAAGCAAACGCCACAGACTGAGTGGCTTAACCAACAGAAATGCATTGTCTCGCAGTCCTGGATGCCGGAAGTCTAATATCAAGGTGTCACGTGAAAAGATGCTCAACATCGCTCATTATCAGAGAAATGCAAATCAAAACCACAATGAGGTACCATTTCATGCCAGTCAGAATGGCTGTGATCCAAAAGTCTACAAGCAATAAACGCTGGAGAGGGTGTGGAGAAAAGGAACCCTCTTACACTGTTGGTGGGAATGAAAACTAGTACAGCCACTATGGAAAACAGTGTGGAGATTCCTTAAAAAACTGGAAATAGAACTGCCATACGACCCAGCAATGCCACTACTGGGCATACACACTGAGGAAACCAGAATTGAAAGAGACACGTGTACCTCAATGTTCATCGCAGCACTGTTTATAATAGCCGGGACATGGAAGCAACCTAGATGTCCATCAGCAGATGAATGGATAAGAAAGCTGTGCTACATATGCACAATGGAGTACTACTCAGCCATTAAAAAGAATACATTTGAATCAGTTCTAATGAGGTGGATGAAACTGGAGCCGATTATACAGAGTGAAGTAAGCCAGAAAGAAAAACACCAGTACAGTATACTAACACATATATATGGAATTTAGAAAGAAGGTAACGATAACCCTGTATGCGAGACAGCAAAAGACACACAGATGTATTGAACAGTCTTTTGGACTCTGAGGGAGAGGGCGAGGGTGGGATGATATGGGAGAAAGGCATTGAAACATGTATAATATCATATGTGAAATGAATCGCCAGTCCAGGTTCGATGCATGATACAGGGTGCTCGGGGCTGGTGCACTGGGATGACTCAGAGGGATGGTATGGGGAGGGAGGAGGGAGGGGGGTTCAGGATTGGGAACATGTGTACACCCATGGTGGATTCTTGTCAGTGTATAGCAAAACCAATACAATATTGTAAAGTAATTAGCTTCCAATTAAAATAAATAAATTTATATTTAGCATTGAACCTGGATTGTCTGCAGCTTCTTATAAGGGCACTAATTCCATCATGGGACCCCATCCTCATGAAGTCATCTACACCTAATCACCTCCCAAAGGCCCCACCCACTGTGGTACTGCCCATCTGGAGAGTGCTTCCTCATCTGCATGAGGCTGACTGGGCACTTACCTGTGACTTGGCAAGTCTGCTCCCAGATGTGTTCATGTGTGCACCAGGAAATGTGAGAAAAGTTGCACCATCCATAATCATAAAAATGTGGACAGACTACTATGTGCAATGACATGAGTGCATCTCAGAGAGGTAATTTTGTGCTCAGGAAGGCATGTTGCAAAAAGTTGCATTCTATATGATGCCACACAAACACATACACACACACACACACAATACAGCGTGGTCCATTTTTTCTCCCTATGGTACATACTAAAGGAGATCAGTCCTGGGTGTTCATTGGAAGGACTGATGTTGAAGCTGAAACTCCAATACTTTGGCCACCTGATGCGAAGAGCTGGCTCATTGGAAAAGACTCTGATGCTGGGAAAGATTGAAGGCAGGAGGAGAAGGGGACGACAGAGGATGAGATGATGGCATCACCGACTCAATGGACATGGGTTTGGGTGGACTCCGGGAGATGGTGATGGACAGGGAGGCCTGCCATGCTGCAGCTCATGGGGTCGCAAAGAGTTGGACAGGACTGAGCAATTGAATTGAACTGAACTGATACATATGCAGAATCTGAATTAGCTTCAATTATATGAACTAGTTCCCGAACAATGCTGTGATGGTTTTGACTTAAGTTCCATAAAATAGATAAATTGAAGAGAAAGAGACATATATATTCTGTCAAGTTTTTCCATCAAGCAATAATATGTCTCACTATATAAACTTTTTTGTACTCTGTTCTGTAAATTTTGACAGTTTTCTTCCTTGGGCATTATACATTGCTCTTAGAATTATCAATCGGTGTTTTCTGTATTTTTGTTGCTGCTATTTCTGGTACTATTAATAGAATATTTCTCCATTATAAATTATATTCTGTGATTGTGTGTTATAGAAAATATATTAAATTTTACAGCAAATTCATATATTTGATGACTTCATGCATTATAAACATTTTAAGATAACTCTCAGTTTTCGGTACATTACTCCACATCTTCTAATTGTAATATTTTTGTTTTCTTTTTTAAAATAATTGTATGTCTTGTTTCTGTTTCACTTGTTTTTGAATCTTCTGCATTTCAGAAAACTGTTAACAGTGATAGCAAGAGTTTGCTTTGTTTCTAATTAAAATGAATTGGTTGCCACTCAAAATTAGATTTTTAGATTTCTCAACTTTTTGCTACTAGTAGGTGTTAAATGGTATAAAATTACTTTGGAGTATTAAGTGAAACTTTTTACTAGACCTTGTCATGTCAGTTATCTTTCAACAGACTTTAGTACTTAAAATATACAATTTGACCACTAGATGGTGCTGTGCCCCCATTTTTGATGACCTAGCATTCTGAGCAGGGCGTGGCACAGCATTAAATTACTGAGCTGTTGTTAAAGTTTAAACATTTCAACTTAATATAATCCTCAAATGAGTATACTCCTTTCAGCTTTCTTCAAAGTGACCCTAAATTAAGAAGATGGTTTGCTTGCCTATTGCTTTTGTGTGGGCTGTCTCTGCCTGTGGTGTGAGGGCTTCTCATTGCAGCGGCTTCTCTTTGCAGAGCACAGGCTCCAGGGTGGGTGGCCTTCAGCAGCTGCAGCTCATGGATTCAGTAGTTGCGACTCGAAGGCTCTAGAACGCGGCTCAGTAGTTGTGGCACACGGACTTTGTTGCTCCGCAGCATGCGGGATCTTCCCGGACCAGGGATCAAACCCATGTTCCCAGCATTGGCAGGCACGTTCTTAGCCACTGTGCCACCAGCAAAGTCCAATAATGTTTTTTAAAAAATCTTTTTTCTCCCTTTATCTGGGCACTTTTATGGGGGGTGGTATAACTGACACAGAATAAAGTTTACCATTTTAGGTCCATAACCCAGAGTTTTAACACCTCCGTAGTCTTGAAATCACCTCACAGTTATCTGCACATTCGTCACCCCGATGAGCTCCTTCATGCAGTTTCTGCAGTCAGCCCTTTCCCAGACCAGCTGCTGGAAACCACCGCTCTACTTTTGTCATTGGCTGCCTTTTCTGTGGTTTCATGCCCTTGGCATCGTGCATTCAGTGTGTGACCTGTTGTGTCTGGCCTCGTTCCTGTAGCGCCATGCTTTCAGGATTTATCCATGTTGTCAGCTGATTCTGTAATGTGTTCCTTTTAACTGGGGAGTGGCATTTCACTGTATGGAGAGAAGACAATTTTTTCATCCATTCACCAGTTGATGGGCATTTGGGTTGTTCCTAGTTTTTGGATATTATGAATAAAACTGCTATAAACTTTCATGTACAAGTCTTCGTGCTACCGTGTATTTTCTCCTGTGTCAAATGAATACATAACAAAGGAACTGCAGAGTCAGATGATTAGTGTTAATATATGTTTAATTTGATAAGATGATGCTTCCAAACTGTTTTTCCAAAGTGGCTGTACCATTTCATATTCCCACTAACAGTGCAGAAAAGTTTCAATCTCTCCATCTTCACCAACACTTGGCATCGTCAGTCTCTAAAATTCTGGTGGGTGATTAGTTATATTTCATTGTGGTTTTACTTCGTGTTTCCCTAATGTAGGATGGTGTTGAACATCTTTTCATGTGTTCATTGGCCATCTGATAACTTTGGTGAACCATCTAAATAGTTTGCTCCTTTAAAAAAAGTTGTGCTATCTCCTTATTACTGAGTTATAACAGCTTTTCATATATTCTGGGTAGAAGTTTTTTACATGTTTTGCCAATATTTTCTTACAATCTGTGGTTTGCCTTTTCATTTGGCTTCATGGTGTCCTTTGAAGAGCAAATATCCTCAATTTTGATGAAGTTTATTTTCAGTTCAGTTCAGTTCAGTCACTCAGTCATGTCCGACTCTTTGCGACCCCATGAACTGCAGCACGCCAGGCCTCCCTGTCCATCACCAACTCCCGGAGTTCTCTCAAACTCATGTCCATCGAGTTGGTGGTGCCATCCAGCCATCTCATCCTCTGTCATCCACTTCTCCTCCTGCCCCCAATCCCTCCCAGCATCAGAGTCTTTTCTAATGAGTCAACTCTTTGCATGAGGTAGCCAAAGTACTGGAGTTTCAGCTTTAGCATCATTCCTTCCAAAGAACACCCAGGACTGATCTCCTTTAGAATGGACTGGTTGGATCTCCTTGCAGTCCAAGGGACTCTCAAGAGTCTTCTCCAACACCACAGTTCAAAAGCATCAATTCTTTGGCGCTTAGCTTTCTTCAAAGTCCAACTCTCACATCCATACATTACTACTGGAAAAATCATAGCCTTGACTAGATGGACTTTTGTTAGCAAAGTAATGTCTCTGCTTTTGAATATGCTATCTAGGTTGAAAGTTTATTTTACTAAGCTTTACAATATATGGTTCATGTTTCAGGGGTCCAATTTGAGAAGTCTTTGCCTAGCCTCAGGAGACCAAGATTTTCTTCTGTTTACTTGTAAAATTTCATAGTTTTTGCTTTTTCATTTAGATCTATGAGCCACTTCAAGACTGTATATTAGTCTTTTTATACAGTGTGAGATTTTTGTTGTTCAGTTGCTAAGTCTCTTAGGGACCCTATGGACCGCAGCATGCCAAGTTTTCCTGCCTTCACTGTCTCCTGGAGTTTGCTCAGATTCATGACCATTGAATCAATGATGCTGTTGCCTCCTTCTCCTCCTGCCTTCAGTCTTTCCCAGCATCAGGGTCTTTTCCAGTGTCAGTTCTTTGCATCAGGTGGCCAAAGTATTGGAGCTTCAGCTTCAGCAGGAGTCCTTCCAATGAATGTTCAGGGTTGATTTCTTTTAGGATTGACAGGCTTGATCTCCTTGCTGTCCAGGGGACTCTCACGAGTCTTCTCCTGCACCACAATTCTAAGGCATCAATTCTTCGATACTCAGCATTCTTTCCGGTCCAACTCTCACATTCATACATGACTACTGGAAAAAACATAGCTCTGACTATATGGACCTTTGTCAGCAAAGTGATGTCTTTGCTTTTTAATATGCTGTCTAAGTTTTTCATAACTTTTCTTCCAAGGAGCAAGTGTCTTTTAATTTCATGGCTGTCTGCAGTGATTTTGGAGCCCAAGAAAATAAAATGTCACTATTTCCACTTTCCCTCCATTTGCCATGAAGTAATGGGACTGGATGCCATGATCTTCGTTTTCTGAATGTTGAGTTTTAAACCAGCTTTTTCACTTTCCTTTTCCACACTCATCAAGAGGCTGTTTAGTTCCTCTTTGGTTTCTGCCATAATGGTGGTATCATCTTTATCTGAGGTTGTTGATATTTCTCCTGGCAACCTTGATTTCAGCCTGAATTCATCCACCCTGGCATTTCGCATGATGTACTCAGCATGTAAGTTAAATAAGCAGGGTGACAATATACAGCCTTGACTTACTCCTTCTCCAATTCTGAACCAGTCAGTTGTTCCATGTAAGGTTGTAAGTGTTGCTTCTTGACCAGCATATAGGTTTCTCAGGAGGCAGGTAAGGTCGTCTGGTATTCTCATCTCTTGAAGAATTTTTCTGTTTGTTGTGTTCCACAGAGACAAAGGCTTTAGTATAGTCAACGAAGCAGAAATAGATGTTTTCCTGGAATTACCTTCTTTCTCTATGATCCAGTGGATGTTTGCAATTTGATTTCTGGTTCCTCTGCCTTTTCTAAACCCCGCTTGTACATCTGGAGTTTCTCAGTTTATGTAGCGCTGAAGCCTTGCTTGAAGATTTTGAGATCACACCCTTGTCATGGAGAAGGGGCTTGCGAAACTCAAGGAAGCTATGAGCCATGCTGTGCAGGGGCACCTAAGATGGACAGGTCATAGTGGAGAGTTCTGACAAAATGTGGTCCACTGGAGGAGGGAATGGCAAACCACTCCATTATTTGAAAAGGAAAAAGTGTGAGGTAGGGGTTGAATTTAATTGGTTTATCCTATTTTTCATGCAGATAGCCATTTGTTTGAGCTCCTTATGTTGAAAATATTATAATTTTTCCATTGCATTGCCTTGGCACCTTTGCCAAAAATTAACTGGCCCTGTACGAGTGGGTCTAATTCTGAACTATGTTTCTCTATTGGTCTACATGTCTATTTCGCTTAGACCCTGATACCATGCTGTCTTGATAATTGTTCACTTATAGTACATCTTAGGGATTCCCTGGTGGCTCAGATGGTAAAGAATCTGCATGCAAAGTGGGAGACCTGGGTTTGATTCCTGGGTTGTGAAGATCCAGAGGAGGGCATGGCAATCCACTCCAGTATTCTTGCCTGGACAATTCCCATGGACAGAGGAGCCTGAGGGGCTGCAGTCCACAGGGTCAAAAAGAGTCTGAGTGACTCTTTTCAGTTGAAAATGACCGAGTGACTAAGCACACAGCATGCACAATACATCTTAAAATCAGAAGTGTGAGTCCTAAACTCTGTTCTCCTTTTTCAAAATTGGGTTGGTTATTCCAGGTTCTTTGTATTTTCACATACATTTTGTAATTAGCTTCTCAATGTCTATAAAAAAAGACTCCTGATATTTTGTTTGGGCTTGCACCAAATTTATTCATCAGTCTGGAGAGAATTGACGGCACAACAATAGCATGAGTGTGAAATGTGCTCCATTTATTATAGTTTAATTTTTCTCAGATTCATTTTATCATTTGTGCATCTGTTAATGTAATAATAAGCCTATTCAAATTTATGTAGAAACACAAAAATATTTCATATTCTTTGATAACATTATAAATGAGTTTTAAGATTTTAATTTTTAAAAAATTTAATGTTCCACTTTTTCATTGCATTTGTAATATACAAAAATTTCCAGTTTACATTGTACTCTTAGTGTATATGAATACAATGGATTTTTGTATATTGACCTTGGATTCTGCAATCTTGTTATGCTCATTTGTTAGTCTTAGCAGCGTTTTGCAGGTTCCTTAGATTTCTCTACACAGAGTCTCATGTCTTTGTGAGGTAGTTTGTGATGTAGATAAAGATGGTTTTATTTCTTCCTCTCCAAACTGTATGCCTTTTATTTAATTTTCTCACAGGGACTTCTGTGGTAGGCAGAATAATGGCATTAGAATGTGCGCGTTCTAGTCCTTATATCTGAGAATGAATAAATTAGTTGACATGGCCAAAGGCAATTAAGTCTGTGGATGGAATTAAGGTTGCTAACCAGTGACTTCAAGAGATTATTCTGGATTGTACAGATGGACCCAGTGTAACCATAAAGGCAAGAAGTTGGCAAGTAGGAGGTCAGAGTGATGAGGTAAGAGAGACTAAGGTTGCTTCTTGCTGTCTTTTTTAAAAACATAAATTTATTTATTTTAATTGGAGGTTAATTACTTTACAATATTGTTCTTGCTGTCTTTAAAGATAAAGGAAGAGGCTGTGAGCTGAGGAATGTGGGTAGCTTCTAGAAGCTGGAAAAGCAAGAAAATGGATTCTCCCCAAGAGCCTCCAGCAGAAGCCAGCCCTGTCCACACCTTGATTTTAGCCCAGTGAGATCTGTGTCAGACTCCTACCCTATAGAATGCTAAGATGATAAATCTGTGTGTTTTAAAATTTTCTTTAAAAATTTTTTATTGGACTATAGTTGCTTTACAATGTTGTATTATTTTCTGCTGTACAGCAAGTTGAATCAGTTACACATATACAGGTATCCCTTATTTTTGGATTTCCTTCCCATTTAGGTCCCCACAGAGCGCTGAGGAGAGTTCCTTGTGCTCCGCAGTATTCTCCTTAGTTGTATATTTTATACATAGTAGTGTGTATAAGTTGGTCCCAGTCTCCCAATTCATCCCACATTCTTCTCCCCTTGGTAACTGTAAATTTGTTTTCTATACCATGACTTTATTTCTGCTTTGCAAATAAGTTCGTCTGTATAATTTTTCAGGATTCCACACATAAGTGATACTATATGATATTTGTCTTTCTCTTTCTGACTTCACTCTGTATGACAATTTGTAGGTCTATCCATGTCATTGCAAATGGCATTAATTCATTCTTTTTATGGCTGAGTAATGTTCCACTGTATATATGTGTCACATCTTCTTTATCCATTCATCTCTCTATGGGCATTTAGATTGCTTCCTTGTCCTGGTTATTGTAAACTGTGCTGCAATGAACATAGGGGTGCTTGTATCCTTTCGAATTATGGTTTTCTCTAGATATAGCCTAAGACTGGGGTTGCTGGGTCATATGGTAGCTCTATTTTTATTTTTTTAAGGAACCTCCATACTGTTCTCCATGGTGGTTGTACCAATTCACATTCCCACCAACAGTGTAGGAGGGTTCCTTTTTCTCCACTCCTTCTCAAGCACTCATTGTTTGCAGGCTTTTGGTGATGGCCATTCTGACCAGTGTGAAGTGATACCTCATTGTAGTTTTGATTTGCATTTCTCTAATAATTAGTGAGGGGCTTCTTTGGCGGTTCAGGTAAAAAATGCAGGAGACATGGGTTTGATCCCCAGGTCGGGAAGATTCCCCTGGAGAAGGAAATGGCAACCCACTCCAATATTCTTGCCTGAGAAATCCCATGGACAGAGGATCCTGGCAGGCCACTCCAAGGGGTTGCAAAAGAGTCGGACATGACTTAACAACTAAACAACAACAACACCAACAATAATTAGTGATGTGATGTTGAGCATCTTTTCATATGCTTTTTTAGGCCATCTGTATGTATTATTTGGAGAAATACCTATTTAGATATTCTGCTCATTTTTTGATTGTTTTGTTTTTTGAGAAATATATATGGTTTTAAGGCACTGAGTTTGTGGTAGTTTGTTACAGCAGCCCTGGGAAATCAAGCAATATCCAATGATGAAGAAAAGTGGTGGGAGTGGACAGAAGATGCTTTTTTAAATGGAGTACACTGATTTTTAAATAACACTCATTACAATAACAATTGAAAGGAAGGCCATCCCTTGAATTCCTGCCATGAGTCTGATCTGTACTAAGAAGGATCTGGGCCCATTTAATATTAATCCTGATGCTTGTTACTTGAGAGCTGAAGGCTGTCTTAATGGATGCTTCTAGCAGAGTGGTAAGAAGTGCTGCTGTCAATTTTTTTCTCCATTAAACTATTTTTTGATGTGACATTTACTTTGAGCATTAGAGATTCCATACTATACTACCTGAAAAATCAGGACTCCTTGTTGACTGATTTTTTTGGAAAAAATTATAAGAAATTCATCTAACTTAGAAGAGTGCAGCAAGGCGGAGATATGTTGCTCAAATTTTTCTAACAACTCTGGAATCCAGGTTGAATCAAATCCATCTTTAAAGCTGGCCTGTCTCAGGGGCTAGTCCTTGTTCAGTAGGACTTGTCTTGAATGAGTTTCTGAGATCCTAGGGAAGTGGGTTAATCCAGGTTTAGGGCGGGTTTCCTTGAAGAGTCTGTCTGTGCTCTTTCTCTCGTTCTGCCTCTCTGTGTTCTGGTGAGATGTCACTTTGGCACTTAAGCAATCAGGAGATGCTCTCTGGATCTTTCTCTGGTTTTCTTTCTGTCCTTTGACACCAGGCTGCCACTGCCACCACCTGCCAGTCTCTGCTTTCTTTTGCCTTGAGTTTCTCACTGTGCTTTTGCCACATCTTGCAGCATAGAATCATGGGCTTACTTTCCAGCTGCCATAAAGTATTTGGGGAGACAGGTAAGTAAGTGTGGACATCTCAACCTGTTACTCTCTAGGCTTAGATGTCCCTGAAACCCAGAGCTGGTGAGACACCCTGCTCTGATGCAGATATGTCCTATGAGGAACTGGCCACCAAGATGGCAGATCACCCAGCATGTCCTGCAGTGCTTTGTACAGGGATGCCCTGGTTCTGCCCTGGAAGTGTGGAGCTCAGACCCACAACATGCAGGCCTTTGGGGAAGGGGGATGCTATTTTGGAATGAATGGTTTACACTTACTCCCTCACTTCCAGATGTAGCTGAAGAGGCAGCGGGCAGCCCTGAGAAGTGGCATGCTGGGTGAATGTGCATTTCCTGGTTCACTCTGGCCTTGGTGTGATAGAGGTAGGGGTACCACAGAGGCTCTTTCTCACCCCTGACTCCTTGTGAAAGACAAGTCAAGGTATTGGGGCCTCCAGGAGTGCATTTCCTGCCCTTAGACTTAGGTTATTAAGGTTTCCGAGAACTGGGATCTGTCTTTGGATTGTGTTTCTGCACGTTGGATGTGGGCCGGCAGCCTCCCCTCCCCTCCAGTCTGGGCTCTCCTACATAACCTGAAGTTTCCCCAGTGTCCCTGTCATGATCGTAATGCTCTGGTCTTTCCTATCTCTCTTCTCTGTGGTGAATCCCCCTGCTTCAGTTCTTCACTGCCGATAACAAATATCCCAAAGCTGAGTCCTCTGAAACAACAGCAATGCTTGGCTCACCACCCTGCAGGTTTGGGACCACTTGGCCAAGAGGGTGTGTCCTCTCAGGACTGCTCAGGCAGTAGTGATCACTGTAGCTTGGTCATCTCTGCATCCCCAACCCCACATCTGGAGGCTGATGCTGGCTTTCAGCTGGGATTTCTTTCTGCTGGTGCTGTCCGCCAAGACCTGTGGCCTCCTCATGTGGTCTGGGCCTCTTCAGAGCACAGTGGCAGGGGTCCATAGGGACAGCCTGCAGAAGAGCCAGCTGTCACCGCTCATGACCTGACCTCAAAAGACACATGGCATCACTTCCACCCCGGCTGGCACCTCAGATGCAAGTCACATGTTTGAGCTGAGGGGAATGGGGTTTGGGGATAGGGTTTCAATCTTTTGTTTGCAGTCATGTCTAGAAATTTTGGACATGTTCTAAAACTTCCACAAAGTCCTTTAGGGATTGTCTGGGTTTTCTGGGAGGCTGATGTAATGAAGTACCACAGACTGGCTGGCTTAAACAACAGGAATCTGTTCTCTCCTGGTTCCAGGGCCCAGAGTCTGACTCCAGGGTGTCGGCTGGGCTGCTTCCTTCCCAGGGGCTCAGTGCAGAATCTCTTTCAGCCTCTGGTGATCCTGGCAGCCCTTGGTGGTCCTTGGCTTGCAGCTGCATCATCTGGTCTCTTCTCTGTCTTTACTCGGCCTTCTCTGTGCATCTGTGTTCAACATTTCCTCTTTTTCCAAGGACACCCGTCACTGGACTTAGGGTCCTACCTTCAAGGTGGCAGGAAGTGTGGTCTTCCTAGGTGACTAGAAAGAAAGTAGAACAGAAATGTCCTCCACGGTGCCCATCTGCAGTGGGGAGCCTCATGCCAGAGTGCAGAAAGGAACAGGTAAGAGACACAGGATGCTCAGGATTTTCCTCCTCCCAGACGAAGGTCTGTTGGGACAGGTGACCTCTTTTGGCCCAGCACACAGCTCATCTTTCATGGCCTTGCGGTGAGCTGTGACGTGTGTCTAAGTCTTCACCTACAGAATGCCGGAGCAGAAGTGATATGTGAGCTCAAAGGAACATGATCACCCCAGGTGGACAGGGGTGCCATGGGTACTCACAAAGTATGCTCTTTGGACTGGTCCATAACTGCTACACCCAGGAAGAGCGGAGTTAGTGCCAGAATGCAGAGCGAGTGCATTGCCAAGCACACTGTCTCATTCAGGGAAGGCTTTCTTTGTAAAATAAGACTCTCAGTGAAGGAAGCAGGATGTTGACTTACATTCTGGTGCACGTTTCTTCACTAGTTTCAGCAGGGTACTCCTGCTGCAGGGGATGGTGGAAAATGACCCAGGACAAACCTGGTCTCATGGGCCTGCTCCTCTGGAAACTGCTGTGGGAGGGAGAAACCAACTTCCTGTCCCTAGGCCCCTTGGTGTTAGGTCTGCTCGTGACACGTTATGGCCCTTCTCTCACTGACACATGTCAACCAGCATCTCACAAATGAACAAGTGATCACTCAGCTTCTCTCATTCCTGAGTTATACATTAAACAAGAGTTCTTCCAACTTTAAGACTTTGAAAATACTCCAAGATAAATAAGAGGGTGGACTTAAAAAAGAATAAGCTTCCAAATTGCTAAGAAACTAGATCCTGACTGTTTTCAACACACAAAAGAAGATGATAATTATGTGACTAGATGGAGATGGCCAATGAAACTATAGTAATCTTATTGTAACATGCATTTGTATGTTACAAATGCTTCAACCCCTTTGTGCACCTCGAACTTACACAATGTCATATGTTGATTGGGTACCATGCTGTCACTTCAGTGGTGTCTGACTCTTTGCGACCCCATGGACTGTAGCCCACCAGGTTCCGCTGTCCATCAGATTCCCAGGCAAGAATAATGGAGTGGGTTACTAAGCCCTTCTTCAGAGGATCTAGGATGACCCAGGGATTGAACCTGTGTCTCTTATGTCTCCAGCATTGGCAGGGGGCTTCTTTACTGCAAGCACCACCTGGGAAGCCCATATATTGATTATATCTCAATTTTATTTTATTTTTTTAAAGAAGAAGAGAGGTGGGCTCTGGGGTCAGAAGGCAGGGCTCCGTCCTGGTTGCTTGCTGGGACCCTGGACATATTTCATAACTTTACAAGCCTCAGCTTCCCCCATTGATTGGCTTGGTAATGCTAGGAGTTCTACCTTTTTGGGCTACTATGAAGATTAAGTGAGAGTCTGAATGTAAAATGGTCAGCACAGCAGTGATACAGAAGTGCTCAGTTGACGTTACTATTTCTATTACTGCTACTGTGAATGGCATTAAGAAAGGAAATGTTGTCATAGAAGGACCTCCTTGACTCAGAGAGAGCATATTCTGGTCAGACTCAGGTGAGCAACTGCACAACTTTTAGGAGGATGTGATGTGCACACTCTCAGCGATGTGACTTTCCAGGACTTAGTCCAGTCGCACACACTGTGAGGCCATTCACAGTGGACAAAATCCAAGGTCCAGGTGCTTCCCACAGAGGAGGGGAGGCCCGGGGACCCTGCCGCCAACCCACCCGCTCTGCCCGCGGTTCACAGGCAGAGCAAAGGCTGTGCCCCTGACTGGCCCCTCAAGGAGACTTTGCTGCTGGGGCGGGGGCTAGAGCTAAGCACTAGTGGAGGCTGGAATCCTGAATGTGGTTAACTCATAGTAAGAACTGCTCAGCTCTTCCTGGAGTGCTGCCCCATTTTCACAAAAATGACTTGGAATGTACAATTTTAAACGTATCTCCTATCTTTTCTGCCTTTCCCAGACATCTAGGCTGTTGGGTCACTACATCCGAGGTCCTGCTTGGGTGGCAGTGTCACCACCTGGGAGGCTCCATGTGCTGGCTAGACCCCAGGCTTGCAACCACCAGGTCTAAGCTGAAGGTGATGGTTGTGAAGGTTCTGGAAGGTTGTGGCTAGGGCCATTGTGTTCCCCCACCTTTATTTCTGTCTCAGCCTTGGTGAGTTCAAATATGTCTGTGGGTATCAGAGTATAAATTGGTGCTCGCCAATGTGCTTCTGAAATTTTGAGTGAATGCTGCTGTCTGACATTGTATGTGTGTATGCATGCATGCCAAGTGGCTTCAGTCGTGTCTGACTCTCTGTGACCCTATGGACCATAGCCCTCCAGGCTCCTCTGTGCATGGAATTCCTCAGGCAAAAATACTGGAGTGGGTTGTCATGCCTAACTCCAGGGCATCTTCCTGACCTAGGGCTCAAACTTGCGCCTCTTATGTCTCCTGCATTGGCAGGTGGGTTCTTTACCTCCAGTGCCACCTGGGAAACCTGTATATGTGTACATCCAGATCCAAATTATGGGAAATACTCTCCAAATATCACACCCCTTGTGTTAAGGGGAGAATTCCTAAATAAGTCAGATGATCCAGGGCAGAGGGAACCTTTGATGAAAGCTTCTGGGATTTAAGAAATGATCAAGAAAATGCTAGTCTGGTGCTTTGTTTTTAACATCTATAAAGTCTGCAAAATGTCCAGCCTGACCCTGGCCTTGTTGGTTGAGCTGTGGGGTGGTCAGGCCGCCAGCCCCTGCCCTGTGGGGGAGGGGTAGGACGGGGAGTGGACAGCTGGCCTCAGCCTCAGATTGTCCCCTGGGTGTGACCTGAGCAGCTGCCACAGAAGCAGGCTGCCAGGGGTCACCATGTTACTTCTGCTTAGTTTGGTCTAATTTTCAGCAATAAAATTTCCGCCAGAGCATGTGCTGCAGGTGGGGCGAGGGGGGATGGGTGGTGGTGACATCTGTGTCTGGGGACCCAGGCCGGACCAAATCTGCCTCCTCTCTATCCAGATACATTCTCTATATGAGCCTCATAGTGCAGAGAGGCGCTGGCGTTCAGGCTGGCCTCCAAGCTAGCTGGGCCCATGTGAACTGAGGTTTTCGATCCTGACCCCGTGGGAGGGAGAGGCTCTGTCCATGCATGGTGTGTGTAGAGTCCCTCCCAGGCTTTCCTGGGCCTGCTGGCTACTGGCTGCATGAGGGCAGTGGCCACCGGGATGGACCCAGCACCAGGAGGTGGGCGGTCCGTCACCCTGCAGAGCGGCCTGTGCTTGCCTGCATGGCCCCTCAGCCACCGACTATCAGCTTGAGGGAAGCTCAGAAAGCCCAGTCATTCAGTTGTGTCTGACTCTTTGCAACCCCATGGACTGTAGCCTGCCAGGCTCCTCTGTCCATGGGATTTTCCAGGCAAGAATAGTGGAATGGGTTGCCATTTCCTTTTCCAAGGGAAACACCCCTAAAATTCATTTCATTCCTTGTTACTGCTTTTGGAGAACTCCTCTCCACCCCCCAGACTCCAGCTTCCATGGGGAGGGCGTCACAGCTGTGGTCATCTCCCTTATTTCAGTGCCTCCAGAACTGGAGTTGCATCAGATTCCCTTGGAGGGTTTGTTGAGATTAGGGTTAGAGTAACAGATTACTAACAAAGTGATGCTCAAAATTCTCTAAGCCAGGCTTCAACAGTATGTGAACCGAAAACTTCCAGAAAGCTGGTTTTAGAAAAGGCAGAGGAACCAGAGGTCAAATGGCCAATATCTGTTGGATCATCAAAAAAGCAAGAGAGTTCCAGAAAAATATCTACTTCTGCTTTATTGACTGTGCCAAAGCCTTTGACTGTGTGGATCACAACAAACTGTGGAAAATTCTCCAAGAGACGGGAATACCAGACCACCTGACCTGCCTCCTGAGAAATCTGTATGCAGGTCAAAAAGCAACAGTTAGAACTGGACATGGAACAACAGATTGGTTCCAAATCAGGAAACGAGTATGTCAAGGCTGTATGTTGTCACCCTGCTTATTTAACTTGTATGCAGAGTACATCATGCGAAATGCTGGGCTGAATGAAGCACAAGTTGGAATCAAGATTGCCAGGAAAAATATCAATAACCTCAGATATGCAGATGACACCACCATTATGGCAGAAAGTGAAGAAGAACTAAAGAGCCTCTTGTTGAAAGTGAAAGAGGAGAGTGAAAAAGCTTGCTTAAAACTCAACATTCTAAAAACTAAGATCATGGCATCTGGTCCCATCACTTCATGGGAAATAGATGGGGAAACAGTGGAAACACTGGCTGACTATTTTTCTGGGCTCCAAAATCACTGCAGATGGTGACTGCAGCCATGAAATTAGAAGATGCTTGCTTCTTGGAAGAAAAGCTATGACCAACCTAGACAGCATATTAAAAAGCAGAGACATTACTTTGCCAACAAAGGTCCATCTAGTCAAAGCTATGGTTTTTCCAGTAGTCATGTATGAATATGAGAGTTGGACTATAGAGAAGACTGAGTGTTGAAGAATTGATGCTTTTGAACTGTGGTGTTGGAGAAGACTCTTGAGAGTCCTTGGACTGCAAGGAGATCCAACCAGTCAATCCTAAAGGAAATCAGTTCTGAATATTCATTGGAAGGACTGATGCTGAAGCTGAAACTCCAATACTTTGGCCACCTGATGGGAAGAACTGAATCCCTGGAAAAAACCCTGATGCTGGGAAAGATTGAAGGCAGGAGAAGGGGACGAAGAGGATGAGATGGTTGGATGGCATCACTGACTCGATGGACATGAGTTTGAATAAGCTCTGGGAGTTGGTGATGGACAGGGAGGCCTGGCGTGCTGCAGTCCATGGGGTAGCAAAGAATCTGACACAACTGAACTGAACTGAACTGAACAGATTACCCTGTCCACGCCCAGGGTTTCTGATTCAGGAGGTCAAGGTGGGGCTGAGAATTTGCATTTGAAGCAGGTTCCCAGGTGATGGGGGTGGCGGGGGGCACATCTGGGCACAAACCCGTCCTGGTGTCAGGGCTGTGAGACAGATTAGGGTTGCAACCCCACCCAGTGTCCCATGGAACCCTGGCTTTATGGCCCATGACAAAGCGTTTGTGGTTAAATAAATGTGGCATTGTGGCAGGTCCACATCTCTCAGACATTCTGGATACACTGAGGCGATGTGAAGTGAAAATCGCTCAGTTGTGTCCAACTCTTTGCGACCCTATGAGCTATACAGTCCATGGAATTCTCCACGTCAGAATACTGGAGTGGGTAGCCTTTCCCTTCTCCAGGGGATCTTCCCAACCCAGGAATCAAACTCAGGTCTCCTGCACTGCACGCAGATTCTTTACCAGCTGAGCCACTAGGGAAGCCCGGATACACTGTGATGGGATAAAAGTTGTTTTTTTTTTTCTTCTTCTTCTGATTTATTTGTTTTATTGACGCCTGGATGCTCAGTCCTTGACTGGGTACTCCCAGAGAGGGTACAGCGGCTCCTTCTGTGGCTGCTTCTTGGTCTTCAGGTCCTCTTCATGCTTGTTCAGTCAGCGGTGTGTTTTCTTGGGCCATGGATCCAGGGGCTTGTACTTCTTGCCCTTATAGAATTTCCTGAGCTTCTCTTTCTGAGTCTGGTTAATGACAGTCAGTACATGGGTGATGGATTTATGAACAACTCGGACTTTGGAGAGTTTGGAAGCCATGCTGCCTGCCGCTTTAGCCACGTGCCTCTGGGACAGCTCCACCTTCAGCTCCTCCTCCTGTTTCAGCAGCTCCTTCTCCTTCTTGCCGGGAAGGTTTCCTGCCTTAATCTTGGCCATGCTGTATAGTCTGCCTCTGCTGCCTTCTCAGAGGGAAAGAAGGGGTAAAAGCTTGGATGAATCCTGTAGGGTGGCACTAGGCTTCCTTTCACCCTACGTTCCCCAAAGCTATTTAAATACAGGACACATTTCTTGCACCATCCCTTCTACCTGGAGTAGGGTTCCATCAGGCATTAGTTTGAGAAATGGATCCAGAGCTTTATTTGTCTCCTGAGATTCTGTGTAGTCTGAAGGTGGGACAGAGCCCCTCACCCTCCATTCATGACATGTCCCCTGCTTTACCTGCCAGGATGAATCTGACTTTGTGAGGCTTTTTTTGGGGGAGATGTGTGGGCTGTTCCTGGGCACCTTCCAGGCTCTTCCGCACCCCCTTCCATGTTGCCACCTTGACTTTGGGGGGCTCCTGATGGGGGTTGCCGGAAGAGGGAGGTGGGGGTGATCAGCAGGATTGGGGGTGCTTGGTAAAATTTCAGGCCTCCTGGACTGTGGACTTGCGGTTTTCAGAGCCTGTGTTCTGTGCAGCCCCAGCCCCAGTCCACTGCCTTGAGTACAGAGCGTGCTCACTAATGATTATGGCCAGTGATCCTGCCTGCCCATTCTCCTCCGGGTTAAAGCAGAGCTGGCCTTTGGGAAGACCAGTGAGGACTGCTCCAGGGCATATGGGTCTTACTTAGGAAATGCTTCCTGGCCCTGCACATTGCCCATGGAAACCCTGTCAGCGGTGGGATTCAGGGGCCTGGTGTTCTCCCACCGTGAAAGCAGGGCGGGCCTCTGGGCTTGGCGCTGACCAGCACCCTGGACCACACTGGGTTCCCAGCACTGGGGAGGGCAGTAGCCCTACAGGGGACAGTCAAACTTTCTTAGAGTCCTGCTCTCAGCAGGCTCCTGGACAGGCCATTCTATGTACCCCCTAGGGTTTCTGGGTTATTGGGGATCCCAAATGGGGTTGTGCTTCTGAAGTTGACAGTGTCCTCCGGACTACCTGGCAGAGCGCTGGCTTGGGCAGGGGTGGTCCATAGTTGGGCTGCTGTGCTTTGTGTTGCAACAATCATCTCTTTGTCTCTCTGTCTCTGTCTCTCTCTCACACACGATTGCACACATGGTCACTCAGGCTGCTCTCGTGCCCTGGAGGGCATGTGTGTGGGTGCCCGTGGGTGATCAGGCCACTAGGTGTTCCGTTAAGCAATGACTGGGGCAGGATGGCTTTGCAGGAGGAGAGGCCTCCGTGTGGCCTGGGGCCTGCTGGCTGTCCGGGGCCTGCTGTCAGTGTAGCAACCTCTCCTGCCCCCACTGATAATCTTTGCTGGTGAAATGATAAGGCCTGAGGCCCCCAGGGAACAAACACATCTGGTTCTGCTATCAAACGCACTGTGCTGGGTGGAAAATTCCTTTTGTTTTTCAAGGAATCCTAGGATAATGTGACCCATACCTATAATATGTTCAGGATAGGTTTTATTTGGGATGGTCTGAATATAGTTCAGAAATTGGTACCTTTTGGAAGCACGTGTGGGACAAGCTGAGCAGGATCTGAAAAACATAGGGCCCAACTGTACAGATTCCAGCCCTCCTTTTTGGTCTCAGGTGATTCAAAGTCTGATTCATTCAAGGGCGGAGCATCCCCAGTCATCAGCTCCTTTTACTGATACAGGGAAAAGCTGTGCATATTTTCTGAGATAAGCTGGGTGGATTTTGTCACGTTTACGATCATATATCATGCGTTCTCTCTCTCCTCCCCTTTTAGAATTCCTTCTTTTTCCCATTCACAAACTTAGAAACTGTCTTGCAGCTTTGGAGAGGCTGGCCCTGGGCTGGGTGTGGCAGGTCCCTTGCCTTCCTGCGGCCCAGAGGGGCCATCTCCTCACCTATCTCTCCTTGTATCTTCCTTCTTCCTCTTTCCTGGGTCTGGTCTATGTCATCATGTCTCAGACATGATCTCCAAGTCTGAGAAGCAGGGATCCCTGTCTTTTTGGTACAGAGGGAATTCCTTTCCCACCTGAAATGAAGCAGACACTTTCTTTCACTCATCTAGTGCCTTTTCTCATGGGGACAGTGTGTGGGGATGTGATCCGGGGTTGTGTGACCATCAAAGGCCAACCATATCATCCTTGTGATGGAGGCATCACCAACAGGGAACGAAGGAGGCCAGGAAACCCCCTCCCCCAGGGCGGACCGTTCTGACTTGGACTGTGCCAAGTCTCACCAAGCAGTGTGGGAGGGGAGGGGTAGGTTCAGGAGGAGTAGGTGTGCGTACTGCGTCCTGTCTGTTTCTTTGCAATCCCATGGACTGTAGCCCGCCAGGCTCCTCTGCCTGTGGGAATTCTCCAGGCAAGAATACTGGAGTGGGTAGCCATTCCCTTCTCCAGGGGATCTTCCCATCCCAGGGATGGAACCCGTGTCTCCTGCATGCAGGCGGATTCTTTACTGCTGAGCCATCTGGGAACCCTTAGGAGGAGCAGAGGTGACCTCAAAATGTGCTGAGAGTTGGGATTGAGTGGGGAGACGGAGGCGGAGCAGCAGAAACTGGAGCCCGGCCCCAGGCCAGCGTCTGCTCTTTGTCTTCCTGAGTGACAGCTTTGAAGTTCTCTTCCTCATTTGTCTTCATTTCCTGGGGGCAGCATGTGCGTTTTTCTCCCATGGGGGAGGAGTCTTCAGGTGGGACTGCTGAAGGTAGGTACTGGTTAAATAGATTATTTTGGAAAAGAGGGGTCAATCCCTGCAGGGATTCAGGACAAAGGGAGGAGCTGAACTCCTGTTCAGACCCTCGGGGTTGAGTCACCTGTTGTGGAGGCTGAAAGGAACCTAGAGAAGGAGCGGTTCCCAGTCCCTTTGACCAGAAACCATGCCTGTCCTGCTGCGGGCTTCCCTCGCAAAATGGAAATACACTGCCCAGGCTCCCTTCTGGGCTATTAAAATTTAATGTTAAAGTTTAATGGGGGAAATTCCCTGGTGGTCCAGTGGTTGGGACTCTGTGCTTCCAATGCAGGGGGCTGACAGGGTTCAACCCCTGTTTGGGGAGCTAAGATCCCGCATGGAATGCTCCCCCAAAACAGATTAATAAAGTTTAATGGTGGGGAGGGGGTCCAGAGAAACTAGTAAAAATGTCCTATCTATCCAAATACCATGGGAGGGATATGAATGTATGATCCCTAACCACTCTCCTCAGGTAGAAGAGCTTGGATTTGCTGCTGAGTCAGCAGAACGTCCTCATTTGCACTAGTTACTGTGCTGTCTAAACTTCTGAATGACCCTCAACATCTCTCTGCAGAGCACTCATTAACTGGGAAGTGTGAAACAGTGACTTAATATTGGAGAAGCCAGGCTGACTCCACCTCGACCACACAACCACCATAAAGGACCAAGAATAAGAACAGACCAATGAGAGGACGTGCTGACACCTGCCCGGCAGAAGGCATGACATCACTGCTTGCAACCTTTGAACTGAATTATGAGGGAGCATCAGATAAAGCTTAGAGGCTGAATTCTTCAGGTGTCGGTGTCAAAGAAAACTCCACAGCACTAAACAGACTCAGGAGTGATTCCAGATTAAAGGAGATGGAAGAGCTGTGACGAGCAACTGTGCCAAGCTCCTGGGCTTCCTTTGTCATCCAGGACATTGTGGAGGCGATCAACAGAATCGCAGAATCTTACTGTGGTCTGTATATTGGACAGTAGCTTCAAGTCTACCAATGTTATCAATAGTTTTCTGATTTTGATTATTTTGCTGTGGTTTAGGAAATCAGGGCAATATCTTTGTAACAAATATTGACATATATAGTGGTAAAGAGACAGTGAGCCTGAGGCTTACTCTCAAGCGGTTCAGAAAAATATGTATAATTAAGGAAGAGATAAAAAGGTAAAACAAAGTGAAATGGGGGAGCTGGCTGAAGGATACTTTGTTCTCCTATGCTTGCAACTTTCCTGTGTCTGAAGTTTGATCAAAATTTTAAAAATTTAAAAAGATTTCTAAAGCACAGTGACTGAAGACACGTATGTCTCTCTCTAGGACATCAGGCTGGTCTACGTGGTCAGGTGAGGACCCAGGACTGCCCCTGTGCTGCCCTCTCACCGCTTGCACCACAACCACAGGAAGAAAAAAAAAAAAACTTGAAGCAGAAAGAAAGCAACTCCTGTTTGGGCACGTGACATGCAAGTTCACACTCCATTGGCCAGAGCTGGATCAGGTAACCAAGCTGTGTGCTGTGCTGTGCCCAGTCACTTCAGTCACGTCTGACTCTCTGTGACCCTGTGGATCGTGGCCTGCCAGGCTCCTCTGCCCATGGAACTTTCCTGGCAAGAATACTGAAGCAGGTCTCCATGCCCTCCTCCAGGAGATCTTCCTGACCCAAGGATCAAACCTGCCTTTCCTGCGTCTCCTGCACTGCAGGAGAATTCTTTACCGCTGAGTCCCTGGAGAAGCCCTAGGGAGATCAGAAATTTGGCGTCCGCAAGGGAGATCTTGTGGAAAGGTGAAACGCTATTGCATGGAATAAGGGGGAGCAGACTTGAGGGGACTAGCTGTCTTCCCTTTTCTTTAATTCAGAGGACATTTGGCAAATGGCCATGGCCCTGGTGAGTCTTCAGGTTGTGCATCCAGTTCAGAGGTCCCACACCTCACTGCTCAACAGTGGCGTCTGCTGGGTGTCTCAAACATCCCAAACACACTGTCGTCCAGAACAGCTCCTCCTCGCTCCCTGTGGTCTTCCTGTCCTCCCCCTGTGCTGCCCCGCCCACCTCTCAGAGCCCTCCTGGTGTTCCTGCTGTCTAGAAGGTGGGTAAGTCCCCCCACACTCCACACACACCTCTTGACTTGATTCACGTGCGTCACTCTTGGCCAGTGTCTCCAGCAGCGCATTGCGTAGCTCTATGCCATGGGCGTCAGCATGATCTTACTGTAATGTGGGTGCTCAGTTTGGAGGGCGGGGCAGGGCCTGAGACTCTGCACTCTGACAAACTCCTGAGGGAAGCTGATGCTGCAGGTCTCGGGTGGAACTGAGTCCCTTGGAGATGAAGGAGCTGGCACTGCTGTTACTGCAAGAGTACAATCATGGAGGGAGGTGGATGGATCAGGAAGCGCTAGCCGGCAGAGCTACACTTGTCTGAGATGGATGTCTTGTGGGGGTACTGTCCCAGTTCAAAAACGGCAGTGTTTTGGAGAACATTGACTCATAGGTCCCTTCAAGTTTGTTTGCCTATGAGTTGGGGAGAAAAAAAAACAAAAACCCATAGATTCCAGGTCACGTGGCTGATGACGTTTAGAACACGGAAGGACCTGGGGAGATTCAGAGCATTTCTTTCTTTATATACAATTTTTACGTCTTTATTTTTGGTCGCATTAGGTCTTTGCTGCTTTGCGAGAGCTTTCTCTCGTCTGCGGTGAGCAGGGGCTACTCCTTGTAGCAGTACACGGGTTTCCCACAGCAGCAGCTTTTCTTGTGGGGCATGGCCTCTAGGAAACGTGGGCTCAGTAGCTGTGGTGCATGGGCTTAGCTGCTCCACTGCACGTAGGATCTTTTCAGACCAGGGATCAAACCTCTGTCCCCTGAACTGGCAGGTGGATTCCTATCCACTGAGCCACCAGGCTAGTCCAGAGCATTTCTAATTTCAAAGGAAAACAATGTATGAGCCCCTGAGATCCCTCCTGGCTCAGCTAAGTGCTGTCTGGGCCGTGTCTCAGAGTAGCTGTCTAGCAGGAAGCCCAGGTCCTACTCACCATGCAGTGGCCGAGACTGGTGTTTGCCTGAGGTCTAGTAGAGGGGTCTAGTAGAGGGCAGCCAGAATCCCAGCTCTGTGATTTGCTTTGTCATCTTGGACACGCCATTAGCCTCCCGGAATCTCGGTTTTACTGCCTGTAAAGTGGGCAGGAGTATTACAGCTGACACAGTCTTCTCCGTGGTTGGGTCTGGTCTTCCTGTTGTTGGCGTGTCTCTATTCACAACATGCATCTCTACTGGTAGCAAACGCTACAGGAGCATCCTCTAGACCTGACTGACTTCTCAGAGGCTGCCCACTGATGGGGCTGAGAATTCTTCAAATTGACAGAAGTGTGCGACTAGCGCCTTCAGGCTTCCTAGAAACAGGAAAGGTTTAGTGAAAGTGAAAGTCGCTCAGTCGTGTCGGACTCTGCTACTCCATGGACTGTATAGTCCAGGGAATTCTCCAGGGCAGAATACTGGAGTGGGTAACCTTTGCCTTCTCCAGGGGGTCTTCCAAACCCAGGTCCCCTGTATTGCAGGCGGATTCTTTATCAGCTGAACCACAAGAGAAACCCCACATGGGAAGGGAAAGGTCTAGATCAAGGTGTTAATAATTTACTTTTCAGAGCTGGAAGCCATATTCTCCTTGGCCACAAGATGGCGCACGCAATCATGAAATCCACCACGGGCGATGTCGGTAAGGGGCTGCTGCTGCTGCTGCTGCTGCTAAGTCGCTTAAGTCGTGTCCGACTCTGTGCGACCCCGTAGACGGCAGCCCACCAGGCTCCCCCGTCCCTGGGATTCTCCAGGCAAGAACACTGGAGTGGGTTGCCATGTCCTTCTTCAATACATGAAAGTGAAAAGTGAAAGTGAAGTCGCTCAGTCGTGTTCGCCTCTTGCGACCCCATGGACTGCAGCCTACCAGGCTCCTCTGTCCATGGGATTTGCCAGGCAAGAGTACTGGAGTGGGGTGCCATTGCCTTCTCCGTAGGGGCTCTTACGGCGAACCAAATATTTTTTAGAAATTCTCTTTTCATTAAATGATCTCCTTATCCTTGGTGGACCAAGTGGTTTTCCCTAAAGGCTCTACAAAAAGTTTTACAGACCCCTCTCTATGAGGACTAGGCACTCCAGAGCTGGCCGATCTGGGTTCATAGCCTATTTTTGCCACTTCCTGGCTATGTGATCTCAGGCAAGTTGCTTAACCTCTCTGTGTTCTTCAACCAACAATGGTGTTTCCCTAACAGGGTCACAGCGAGTTTTAAATGATGTTTTCAAAGTGGTTGGAATAGTGCCTGGCATATAGCAAGTTCTGTAAAAGTCTGGCAAATAAAATCTTAATATCAACACCAAAACTAATTTTAATACAATACTAATACTAATAGCATACTGCCACACTCCTTTTCAAATAAATGAAATATAACACTGAAAATGTGAATTGAACCTACAAGGGAAAAAAAATAGATTGAGTACATACACTTAAATATTTTGAATTTTTAGAATTGCTGATATACTATGTAAACAATGGAAACAATTTTTATAATTTATTGCTGTCATTCCATTCTGGAAAGGAGACATTTTTGCCAGAAAAGAAGTGAAAGAATTTTATCCATGGCTACTTGCCAAAATGTACATCTTGGAGAGTTGCCTGTCTGTGGAGAGGTACATGCCTAGGTATTTAGCTGCTGGCCCCTCCTGCGTGCCTCCAGTGTGTGGCCTGAGATTCCATCCCAGTCATTCCAGAGTTAATCTCCAAGTGCAAGATCACCATTTTCACTCAGCTGGGAACAGACCTGGGTCAACTGGCAAGAGGAGCAGCCTGGGAGTCAAAGGTCTCGCTCCTGCCCACCTCTTCCTATAAGCATGACCCTGCAGACAGCGAACTTCTTGATCTGTTACCATATGGTCAGAAATTGCTCAGAATAATGCCTGAAGCAGGAGTCAGGTTGATGATTTCTGGCACTGAGATAATTATCCATGAGAAGTTTGAATTTGTATTACATAAAATAAAATTGCAGAAAAGTATAATGAAGAAAATAAAAATCATCTATAATCTCATTACTTTGAGATATAACCACTGTTTCTATTTTGACTTTTGTACAATGATGGTCATGTGTACTAAGTGTTTTGGTACAATGAGAAGCACATGAGTCTGTATCTTGCTTTTCTGCATTACATTTATCATGCAATGAAATACTCTTCAAAGCACTTATTTATGGTCTCGTATTGTCTTCTCCATGGCTACACCATGTGAGAGTTGGACCATAAAGAAAGCTGAGCGCCCAAGAATTGATGCTTTTGAGCCGTGGTGTTGGAGAAGACTCTTGAGAGTCCCTTGGACTGCAAGGAGATCCAACCAGTCCATCCTAAAGGAGATCAGTCCTGGGTGTTCATTGGAAGGACTGATGCTGAAGCTGAAACTCCAATACTTTGGCCAGCTGATGAAAAGAACTGACTCATTTAAAAAGACCCTGATGCTGGGAAAGACTGAGGGCAGGAGGAGAAGGGGACGACAGAGGATGAGATGGTTGGATGGCATCACTGACTCGATGGACATGAGTTTGAGTAAGCTCCAGGAGTTGGTGATGGACAGGGAGGCCTGGTGTGCTGCGGTCCATGGGGTAACAAAGAGTCACACACGACTGAGTGACTGAGCTGAACACCATGATTTAGCACTTACCCCCTATTTGGCTTCTGATGTGCACTATTTGAAGAAGTACTGCAACAAACATTTCCTTGTAATATACACTTCTGAGGGCTTTCCTAGTGACTTAGCCAGTAAAGAATCTGCCTGCAACGCAGGAGACCCGGCTTTGATTTCTGGGTCTGGAAGATCCCCTGGAGAAGGGACTGGCTACCCACTTTAGTATTCTTGCCTGAAGAATCCCATGGACATAGGAGTCTGGTGGGATACAGTCCATGAGATCGCAAAGAATCAGACATGACTGAGTGCCTAATGCTACATTTGACTTTCATACACTTCTGAATGCAGTTCTTTAGGAGAACTTAAGAAAAGCAGATGTAATGGGTTACCAAGCATGAGCACTTTAAACCATGCACCAACTTCTTGCTTAAGATCAAAGTAAAGTAAGCAGCAAAAATGCTTTGAGCTCTGTTCTGCTAACTGCAGCCTCCAACATCTTGCTGCCATTTCTGGGAATTTACTTTAAACTGTCTCTCAGCTGTGGTAACCTAGATGGGTGACAGGGCAGTGGGAGAGAGGTCCAAGGAGGAGAGGACATATGTAGAGCTGATTCACTTCCTTGTACAGCAGAAACTAACACCACATTGTAAAGCAACTGTGCCCCAATTTTTAAAAAATTGTCTTTCAGAACATAAAGGAAGGCGTTCACATAGGAAGTTCTGTGGCTCTAGTAATCTATTACATGCTACCTGTTATGCTCAGTCATGTCTGACCCTCTGAAACCCCAGGGACTGTAGTCCGCCAGGCTTCTCTGTCCATGGGATTCTCCAGACAAGAATACTGGAGTGGGTTGCCGTTCTCTTCTCCAGGGGATCTTCCTGACCCAGGGTTTGAACTTGGGTCTCCTGCATTGCAGGTAGATTCTTTACCATCTGAGCCACCAGGGAAACCCATATGTTAATGTTTTCAGAAAGGCGACAATAGCATTCCAACTAACTGTATACTGGTGAAATTTTACCCCAAACTCAAATGCCTACAGGGGTCAGGCAGGGGCTAAAAGTAACGGCAGGTCTGCTGTTGTATCTGGACAATGTCCAGGGTGACATGGAAAGTGCATGCCATCCACTCCCCCCTACAGAAACAAATAGACAAGTCAAACCCGAATTTGTGAGTTGTTTTAGAACACTGCCCACCAAACAAAACCCAAACGTGAGCCAAACAGTGACCAGGTGTGACATTTAGAAACTCCATTTGAGGTTCATGAAGTTTGACAAAGGGCAGATCCATTTCATAGAGGAGGAAACTGGAGTTCAGAAGATTGGGGCATATGGCCAAGCCTGGAAGGACCTCACGGAAGTGGTTCGTCAGGTTCTCAGCTAGTGTGGCTGACCTTACTTCAGATCATTGCTTACTCATGATAGACAAAGTATCAAGTGCAGGAATGATGCCTCCCTCATCATTTCAGGGATGCCACCAAGCTAATGTGACTTTCTCACACACTATGCAATTGCTCTCTCAAGAAATAATTGCTCCTTCCAGAAAGCCCTCTCCACACAGGGACTGACCACAGATCTCCGCTTGTACTATATGGGGCTTTCCCTTTCTCTGCTTCCTGTTTCCTGTCCCAGCTGTTGTCGGAAGCCTCCGCATCTACAGACCTCACATTTCATCCGGGGTGGGGGGGCCTGTACCGCTACTGGGGCGGTGGGTGGGTCCAAGGGGGCAGCAGCACTACGCTGTTCCCGTTATATGCTGAGGTGCATTTGAGATGACGCGGCTGGGTTTTAAGTAATGGGTTTGTGTCTTGCATCAAGATTTGGTTTCTTCTTTGAGTTAATGTGTTTAGTATTGCCACTGATTCATTGCTTTTCACCCTACTATTCTTGAGTTTTGGGGGAAAAAAATCCCCAACATCCTTCTTAAGACTCAAGAAGCCCAGAGAAGAGGTTGGACAGATGGGATGGGGGTTAGGGGAGTGAGAGCAAAACCTGAACCATTTGGAAAGGGGCCAATGCAGACTGCTCCAAAAAGCCCTTCACTGACACAGGAGACACATCCTTCAGAACCTGGGACGCAAATGACGCTCACTCAATTGGCTCACTCATCCCTCCCTTGATTTGCTCACCTATCCTGTAAGAAAATGGTGCCTTTATTTTGCTTTTCGAACTTGAGTTTCTTCTCTAAGATTGCAAATGTAAAGGGGGCAAACAGGTAACTTACAAGAATAAAGTATTCAGGTATCCTCAAAGGGGCATGGTCGTGAACAGTGACACTGTCAGTTGTTCAGACCTGTCTGACTCTTTGAGACCCCATAGACTATAGCCCTCAACCAGGCTCCTCTGTCCATGGGATTCTTCAGGCAAGAATACTGGAGTGGGTTGCCATTTCCTTCTCCAGCGGATCCTGCCGACACAGGGATCGAACCCAGGTCTTCTGCATTGCAGACAGATTCTTTACCGTCGGAGCCACCAGCCTATGGTAAACTGAACAGCAGTGCTTCTTTTGGGGGTTCCAGTGCCCTCCTCAAGCTGATAGTTACCATGGTGATGGTGGTGGTAGGAAGATGCTGCAGGCACATGGTGGCCAAAGTTTCCTCTTTTCCAAGAGAAGCTGGGCATCCAGATTTTACGTGAGAGCTGCTGGGTGTTGAGAGATGGCCATGCTTTGACCTTTCCTACGACATCCTATAGGCCACAGGCAGCGTGAAGCTCTGAGAAACCTTCTGTGCCCTGCGACTTCTGTGAGCTTGTCTTTGTGAGGGGAATGAACTCACTATGTAACAAAGCTTGTACATGCTTCGAAAGTAAATACTTTCAGAAACTGCAAAACGGATTGACTCATAAAGTTTACTGCTTACTTAAACCCCACTACTTTCCATATCCAAATGAATGGTGATCTCCACCAATATTTCTTGGGAGCAAATGAGAAGTGTTAATCAATCAGTTCAGTTCAGTGACTCAGTCTTGTCCAACTCTTTGTAACACCATGGACTGCAGCACGCCAGGCCTTCCCTGTCCATCACCAACTCCCAGAGTTTACTCAAACTCATGTCCATCGAGTCAGTGATGCCATCCAACCAGCTCATCCTCTGTCGACCCCTCCTTCTCCTGCCTTCAGTCTTTCCCAACATCAGGGTCTTTTCCAAGGAGTCACTTCTTCACATCAGGTGGCCAAAGTATTGGAGTTTCAGCTTCAGCATCAGTCCTGCCAATGAATATTTAGGACTGGTTTTCTTTAGGATGGACTGGTTGGATCTCCTAGCAGCAGCCCAAGGGACTCTCAAGAGTCTTCTCCAACACCACAGTCCAAAAACGTTGATTCTTTGGCACTCAGCTTTCTTTATAGTCCAACTCTCACATCCATACATGACTACTGGAAAAGCCATAGCTTTGACTAGATGGACCTTTGTTGGCAAAGTAATGTCTCTGTTTTTAATATGCTGTCTAGGTTAGTCATAACTTTTCCTCCAAGAAGCAAGCATCTTTTAATTTCATGGCTGTAGTCACCATCTGCAGTGATCTTGGAGCCCCCAAAATTAAAGTCTGCCACTGTTTCTACTGTTTCCCCATCTATTTGCCATGAAGTGATGGGACTGGATGCCATGATCTTGGTTTTCTGAAAGTTGAATTTTAAGCCAACTTTTTCACTCTCTTCTTTCACTTTCATCAAGAGGTTCTTTAGTTCCTCTTCACTTTCTGCCATAAGGATGGTGTCATTTGCATACCTGAGGTGATTGATATTTCTCCCAGCAATCTTGATTCCAGCTTGTGCTTCCTCCAGCCCAGTGTTTCTCATGATGTACACTGCATATAAGTTAAATAAGCAGGGTGACAATATACAGCCTTGACGTACTCCTTTCCCAATTTGGAACCAATCTGTTGTTCCATGTCCAGTTCTAACTGTTGCTTTCTGACCTGCATACAGGTTTCTCAAGAGGCAGGTCAGGCGGTCTGGTATTCCCATCTCTTTCAGAATTTTCCACAGTTTATTGTGATCCACTCAGTCAAAGACTTTAGCATAGTCAATAAAGCAGAAGTAGATGTTTTCCTGGAACTCTCTTGCTTTTTTGATGATCCAAAGGAAGTTGGTAATTTGATCTCTGGTTCCTGTGCCTTTTCTAAATATAGCTTGGACATCTGGAAGTTCATGGTTCAATGTTGAAGCCTGGCTTGGGGAATTTTGAGCGTTACCTTACTATGAGTGCGATGAGCGCATTGTGTGGTAGTTTGAACATTCTTTGGCATTGCCTGTCTTTGGGATTGGAATGAAAACTGAGTTTTTCCAGTCCTGTGGCCACTGCAGAGTTTTCCAAATTTGCTGGCATATTGACTGCAGCACTTTCACAGCATCATCTTTTAGGATTTGAAGTAGCTCCACTGGAATTCCATCACCCCCACTAGCTTTTTTCATAGTGATGCTTCCTAAGGCCCACTTGACTTCACATTCTAGGATGTCTGGCTCTAGTTGAAAGATCACACCATTGTGATTATTTGGGTGGTGAAGATCTTTTTTGTATAGTTCTTCTGTGTATTCTTGCCACCTCTTCTTTTTTTAAAATTATTTATTTATTTTACTTTACAATACTGCATTGGTTTTGCCATACTTCAACATGAATCCGCCACGGGTGTACACGTGTTCCCAATCCTGAACCCCCCTCCCACCTCCCTCCCCATACCATCCCTCTGGGTCATCCCAGTGCACCAGCCCCGAGCATCCTGTATCATGCATCGAACCTGGACTGGTGATTTGTTTCTTATATGATATTATACATGTTTCAATGCCTTTCTCCCAAATCATCCCACCCTCTCCCTCTCTGACAGTGTCCAAAAGACTGTTCTATACATCTGTGTCTCTTTTGCTGTCTCACATACAGGGTTATCGTTACCTTCTTTCTAAATTCCATATATATGCATTAGTATACTGTACTGGTGTTTTTCTTTCTGGCTTACTTCACTCTGTATAATAGACTCTAGTTTAATCCACCTCATTAGAACTGATTCAAATGTATTCTTTTTAATGGCTGAGTAATACTCCATTGTGTATATGTACCACAGCTTTCTTATCCATTCGTCTGCTGATGGACATCTAGGTTGCTTCCATGTTCTGGCTATTATAAACAGTGCTGTGATGAACATTGGGGTACACATGTCTCTTTCAATTCTGGTTTCCTCAGTGTGTATGCCCTGCAGTGGGATTGCTGGGTCATAAGGCAGATCAATCAATGTAATACACCACATTGACAAATTCAAAAATAAAAGCCATATGATTATCTCAGTAGATGCAGAGAAAGCCTTTGACAAAATTCAACATCCATATATGATAAAAACTCTCCAGAAAGCAGGAATAGAAGGAACATGCCACCTCTTCTTAATATCCTTTGCTTCTGTTAGGTCCATACCATTTCTGTCCTTTATTGTGCCCATCTTTGCATTGAAATGTTCCCTTGGTATCTTTAATTTTCTTAAAGAGATCTCTAGTGTTTCCCATTCTATTGTTTTCCTCTATTTCTTTGCACTGATCACTGAGGAAGGCTTTCTTATCTCTCCTTGCTATTCTTTGGAACTCTGCATTCAAATGGGTATATCTTTCCTTTTCTCCTTTGCCTTTAGCTTCTCTTCTTTTCTCAGCTATTTGTAAGGCCTCCTCCAGTTTGCCTTTTTGCATTTCATTTTCTTGGGGATGGTCTTGATACCTGCCTCCTATACAATGTCACGAACCTCTGTCCATAGTTCTTCAGGCACTCTGTCTATCAGATGTAATCCCTTGAATCTATTTGTCACTTCCACTGTATAATTGTAAGGGATTTGATTTAGGTCATACCTGAATGGTCTAGTGGTTTTCCCTACTTTCTTCAATTTAAGTCTGAATTTGGTCATAAGGAGTTCATGAAGTGTTAATAAAAACATCGAAGTGCTTCCAAAAGGTTTGTAAAACAGAACATCTCTGAGGGTGTCCCTTTAGTAATGTCACCATCGCTGTCATGGTTAAGGTTCAGAGGAACATTAGGGGGTATAATCACAGGGAGCTTGGTTGACATCACAGTCGCCTAGGACTGGGGGCTGCAGCAGGCTGACACATGGGTTGAATTCAGTTTGGAGGCACAGTGGCAACAGAATGGGACAGGTGGGCTTTAGTCAACCATCTTCTATCTCGGGGTGGGCCAGAAGAGCATCTGAAGTTTCCAGTATTGGGGTATTGGCTTTGCCCACCCCTCTCCTGTAGTATGACCGGCAAACTGGATATGGGCTGTCCCAGAGCCAGCAGCTTCTGCATTCGTCTAACTTGTAGGAATGGGGGGGGGGAGTGTCTGGTGAAGGGCCAACTTAGACTCCAGACAATATGTTTCTTTCCTAATTGAGATGAAGCCTTTTGGGCCATTTGGACTGACCTAATAAACCCATGTGAAGTCATATCCAACGTCAGAAAGGCGGTTTTCCTGAAATTCAATACCTTAAAAATGTGAGTGAAGTAGATAGCCCCAGGGGGGTGTCAATCAGGCCTCTTCTTAGGGCTGGCTCAGTGCCAACTGGAAATGCTGTCTCCTGTCCCCCCTCCCCTCCTCTGGGGTCCGGGTGTGAGGCCTGGTGTGTAGGGAGATTTCCAGTGTTTAAAATGGGGAGGGGGAAATAAACTCTAAGATGTCAAATAAGTCTCATTTTTGCAATGAGACATTTTCTGGGGACCTGGAACTAATACATTAAAAAATATTTAATACTTTAAAAAGCAATATCTACGTTTCAATCATTAAAAATAAATATATTTTATCCAATCAAGGCACACCATCGTTTTGTATACCACCAACAAAGAAAGAAGGGGCTTCCCAGGTGGCTCAGTGAGAAAACAATCCAGCTGACAATGCAGGAGACTCAGGAGATGTGGGTTCGATCCCTGAGTCAGGGAGATACCCTGGAGGAGGAAATGGCAACCCACTCCAGTATTCTTGCCTGAGAAAATTCCATGGGCAGAGGAGCCTGGTGGGCTACAGTTAGTTCATAGGGTCACAAAGAGTTGTACACATCTGAGCAACTGAGCATGCAGTGGGCAGTAAAGCAAGAAAGGAAATGGCAGCAAAGTAAAGCCACCGGATGCCACCTTATTCCAGCAATTAGAAAACAATTTAATGGCTACCGGGGGTAGGGGTGTGTGAGGGGGAGGGATAGATTGGGAGGCTAGGATTGACCTATACATGCTACTACATAAAATAAGTAACTAATAAGAACTTCTTGCGTAGAACAGGGAACTCTACTTAATACTCTGCTATGACCTACATGGGAAAAGAGTCTAAAAAAGAGTGGATGTGTGGTGTATATGTATAACTGATTCACTGTTGTGTACACCTGTAACGCTGAAAATCAACTGCACTCCAGTGGGGGGAAAAAAAAAAGACACCTCGGATTTCAGGGATGTTAGGTGAGCAAACACTTCATTGACATCTGGGAAGTGTTCCGCTTTCTCAGCTGTCCTCTGCCAGCTGGCCACCGGGGGGCGCAAGAAGCCGGGGCACTCCGTTGTCTTCCTTATTTCCTCTGTCTTGCCGCAGAATCGGGACTCCCCGCACACCCCTGCACCCGCTAGCTGTCTTGCCCAGTCCCCAAAACCTCACCTAGTAAGGGTTAAGGTGGGGTGGGGGAAAGAGAATGCACCTCAGTGCACATAGAGAGATGCAGGCACCAAAAATTGTAAGCTCAGTGAGCAAACTTTCTGGAAGTGTCAACTTCCCTGGTGGCTCAGATAGTAAAGAATCTGCCTGCAATGCGGGAGACCCAGGTTCCATCCCTGGGTCGGGAAGATCCCCTGGAGGAGGGAATGACAGCCCACTCTGGTATCCTTGCCTGGAGAATCCCATGGAGAGAGGAGTCTGGCTGTAGAGTCCATGGGGTTTCAAAGAGTCGGACACCACTGAGTAACTAACATTCATTACACAGGTCCAAAATGGCCCCGGCCAAGCAATGTCTATTAAACGCTCTCAAGCTCTCATTTAGTATTATTTCTCTATTCCTGGAAAACAAGCTTTTAATACATGCATACTTAGGTAAAAATTTTTCAAAATAGCTTGAGAAATATAGGCTTTTCTTCCGTCAGTACTGGATTGGAATCTCCTTTTGTCTTCATCTGGGTTTTGCAGTTTTCGACTTTCATTAATATGTAGCTTAGATGGGGCTCAGCTGACTCTACCAGGGCCCCTCCTTGATCAGAGGGCCAGAGGCCAAGTCCCCACAGTATGTCAATGGAAGTGCGGGGGAGAGGTGCTCAGGAACTTTCCCTTCGGCCTGTAGATGGCGCCCCGGGAAAGGGATTCCAAGCGTAGTTTCCAAAGTTCTTGGGGTCCCCGGAGCCTACGGGTCCGGGTAGAGTGCACACGGCAGCGAAGAAGGTGCAGCAGCCAGGTGTTCCTTCCAACTTCCACGGCTGCTCCGCACGTGCGCTAGAACCTTTTGGGGCGGAATTACATGCAAACGTGTGGTGGGTGCAGCGGGGCCGGTGCAGGGGGAGCGCATTGAGGAGCGCAGGAGCCCCACGCGGTCGCGACCCACCACGCGCGAGGAGCCCTGCGACCCCCACGCGCGGCGGGGCTCTCCCACCCCACCCAGCGGCAGGTGGACAGTGTCGCTATGAAGAGAAAGCTTCAATTGTCCCTCCTACAAACCGCCACACGCCAGACCTCCGCTATTGTGCACCCAGCATAGAAATGCAAACGAGCCGCGTGCTCCGGCCGCAATCTGCTCGCGCGCCCTGGCGCCCCGCAGCGCTTAGTAGCCGGCCGGGAGATTGGCTAGACTTTCCAGCGCGACCGGGTACGGGTCTTGATTGTGCTAGAAGAACCTCGCGCTCGGGGCTCTGGTGTCAGCTGGAGAGGGCTGCTTTCAGGCCTTTAGCTAGCTTAGCCAGCGCAGCCTGTTTTTTAAGTTCCGGTTTAGAAGCAATGGTTTCAAAAACTCCAAATTAAAAGAGAAGAAAAAAATAGAAAAGGTAGCAACAAAAATAAATGCAAAAAAAAAGATTCATTAGATTTCCCCAAAGGTGCATTTCACAAATTGCAGCGTACTATTAACAAGTGAGGGTTTTTCCCCCTGTAACTTTTCCCTTTTAAGGACTTAAAAAAAAAAAAAAAAAAAAGGCGAGATGAAATCTGCAGGCTCCAGTCTGCCTGGTAACACCCCGACAAAAGCGGCAGATTTGAGGCATTGTCATCCCCCGCACCCCTCCCCACGTGGCCTTCTGGCACGAGCCGCGGGCAGCCGCCTCATTTGCATCAGAAAGCGGGCGCGGGCCAATGGGCTCGCAGGCTCGCGCCAGCTGGCGGCGCCGCCCGGCTCAGCCTATATAAGGGCGCACAGCAGAGCCGAGGCTTACTCGCGGGCAGTGGGCTCACCGAGTTTGTTCGTAGACTTTCCTTCTTCGCTCGCGTCTGCTCCGCCCTCTGTTCTTGTGGATAACTTGCTGCTCGCAGATCGCAATATGACTCTGGAAGAAGTTCGTGGCCAGGACACGGTTCCAGAAAGCACAGCCAGGTAGGTCGGCGCCTAACTCCGGACGTCTCGGGGCGCGCGGGGATCCTCGTCCTGCCCTGGCCGCGCTGGTTGGGCGATAGTCTTTGGGGCCCGCCTGGGTGGAAACCGGCTGGGTTGGGAACCCGCTGGGTGGAAGCCGGGCGCGAGTGTGCCGGCAGGGCCGAAGGTGCGGCCCTGGGCTGGCGCGCCGGGCTGGGGCACTGGGGGTGCGTCTCCGGGTTCAGGGATCTCAGCGCACCCTCCGGCTCACCGCGCTGGCTTGTCCGCAGGATGCAGGGCGCCGGGAAAGCGTTGCACGAGCTGCTGTTGTCTGCGCAGCGCCAAGGCTGCCTCACGGCCGGCGTCTACGAGTCAGCCAAAGTCCTGAACGTGTGAGTATCAAACGCGGCCCGTGGGAGGAGCGGCAGGGAGACCGGGGAGACGATGGCTGGGGGCACCCCTGGCTCCTCGACCTGCTCTTACCACCTTCTGCTCGCCCGCGTAGGGACCCCGACAATGTGACCTTCTGCGTGCTTGCCGCTGACGAGGAAGACGAGGGCGATATCGCGCTGCAGATCCACTTCACTTTGATCCAAGCGTTCTGCTGTGAGAACGACATAGACATCGTGCGCGTGGGCGACGTGCAGCGGCTGGCGGCGATCGTGGGGACCGGCGACGAGTCGGGGGGACCTGGAGACCTGCACTGTATCCTCATTTCGGTGAGTGTCGCCTCCGTGCCGAGGTGACCCCTGCCCTCCCGCACCCCTGTCAGCAGCCAGTGCCCAGCCAGGCTGACCTCTGCGTTCTCTCTGCAGAACCCCAATGAGGACGCATGGAAGGACCCCGCCTTGGAGAAGCTTAGCCTGTTCTGCGAGGAGAGCCGCAGCGTCAACGACTGGGTGCCCAGTATCACCCTTCCCGAGTGACAGCCCGGTGGGGATCCTTGGTTTGATCGACGTGGTGACGCCCCGGGGCGCCTAGCGCGGGGCTGGCTCTGTGGATGCGCCCTCGGAGGGCGCCGGAGTGCGGCGTGGAGACTGGCAGGCGGGGGCGCGTGGAGAGCGGCGAGGAGGTGCGGTTCCCTCCCGAGGAGGGGCCCGGCGGCGACAGGGGCAGGCTGGCCCCAACCCAGGACTCTACAAGTGTGGGGAGCGGCTGCTCGCCCAGGAAGGCCGGAGGCGGGACCTTGGCCGCGCGGGCCGGGAAGGACAGACTGGCCGGGCAGGCGTGACTCAGCAGCCTGTACTCCCGGCAGAAAGGAGGGGAAAGGCAAGTCCAGGCGGCTTGGACTTGTACGGTTACAGGAGCTCTGACGGACTTGAGCAGTATGCACTGCTGTTTTCAAAACGGATACGGGCGAAGCTTCATTTTCTAAAGGATTATGCTGCTGCAGCTTTGAGTTTTACAATAAACTTAACTGAAACAAACTTACTCTCTTTATTGATGGCGGGGGATCTTTATCTGTGGGGGAGGTGGTCAGCGGGACTGCTGCTGATTTCTGAAATTTACGGAACTCCATGGCACCTGTTTCATCTTCCTGTTGGCGCTGAATGGCAGGCTCCTGGGGTGCTGGAAGTGGGGGAGGGGACGCTGGCTGGGTGTTAGGGCAGAACTTGAGCCTTGCTCCTATTTCTCTCCCTTCAGGAAGATTTTTAAACTTGCAAGACAGGAGCATACTTGGGATAAGACATCAGTGCAGCAGCTGGTCATCCAACCTGATAGCAGAGACCTTTTCCTCCCCTCCCCCTTCTTTCCTCTCCACCCCCTCCCTTCCAACAGCTGCTTACGGGAACAGCTTGCAGGATGCAGGCAGCTTCTTCCTGCACAATGAGCATTGCCTTCTGCAGGCACTGCCCTTTGTGGTCCCTGAGGATGGTGGCAGACTGCTGTCAGGAACCTTTTCCCCTTAAAGGAATGGCACTTATGGCAATGTCACCAGGGTATTAATATCGCATATGACATGACTGCATTTAAGTGTGAGTCATCATTTTGTCATGACTGTGATAGATCTTAAAAGATCTGAGCAAAAATGGCAAGGGAGTATCTGCACAAATAGGCGTAAGCAATTCTGAGTGGGGCCAGCATCTGCTATGTACTATTTTGAGTGTTCTCTGCCCACATCAGAGTTATGAGGAGCTACTATTCACAGCAGCATTGAAAGAGTTATAGAAGAAAAATAATTCAAATCTTTTTGGCAAAGTCTTAAGAAGGATGTAGGAGGAAATGTACTGAGTGAATCAAACTTTTTATATTATTAAACTGATATCTTGCTTTCATGCTGCTGCCTGATTGTACTGCTTTTGGCAGGGGAATATACATGGGACTGCATTGCTGTTAGCAAGCTGCCCAGTGGTCCACCGTGCCTTCCAGGCAAAGGAGGGTTAGTGTACTTTTCTCAGCAGTTCCAGGCAGCTGATTCGCCTTGTCGTGTGCCACTTCACTCCATATCCTGAAAGAATTAAAAGAGCTGTACAAGCCTAATGATTTCTGCCGCAAGAAAAGCATCTTCATTTCATATTTATTAGCTCTTGAAAATATTTCTCCCTTGATTAGACAGAAGCTCAGTGAAATAATTCAGCTGTGTTTGTGCCAAAGTTTCATTACTGCTTCACCCACTGCTGCTCAAAACCTTGAGTTTCCCTAGTTGAGGTGGAGCCCCGCAGGGTGGGTGTCTACAGCAGTCTGTCTTTCTGGGCTCACAACCATTTGCCACAGCATGCTATAGTAAACACAAATGGAGCATGATTCGTTTAAAATGTACCCTTCAATGAGTAAATCCAGCAGCATATTGCATAAGACAGGCAGCAGATCCTCCCACTGGCCCACTGACCCTTGTAGAACATTCAGTTGGCAGATCTGTAAAAAACTTGGCTTTTGTGGATTAGAATTTACAGCAAGGGCACCTGTTGGAGCCCTAGGGGCTAGAAAAATTTATAGGGAGAAAAAAAAAATGCATGCTTGGACATCATGCCAGCCCTAAAGCTTGTGCTTAAATTTTTGGGAGTGGTGTGAATAAGCATTTAATGCTATTAAAATGAAACACTCCAGAGGATATGTAATAAAATGTAGCGTGCTTATAAACACATTATTGTATCCATATTTCCAACAATTCTAAGTGGTAATGCATAGATAACCTAATTATCACATGCACAATGAGGTGATCCATGCAGACTGATTAGCCCAATGTCCTGCATCTAGAAAGCGCTGAATGAATGTTGATGACAGTAATACTTAGGATGAAGGTGTTTGCTAAAGATCTTAAAAGTCAAGTGGGCTGGTGGATTTGGACCTGGCTGTCTGGTACCAAGGCCTAACACTTTACCTCCTGTGCCACACATCTGGGAAGGAGGACTACTTTCTTAATTTTATACGTTTGTAAAAGTTTACATATTCATCGTAGAAAAATCAGGAAACACACACAAAAGGAAAGAAAAAAGTAGAAGTGCTGTAATAGGCCATCTCCAAATTTTGGTGTGTTTCCTTGTTGCTTTTTCTACACTTCTGAGGGGTACATACCGTGTAGTATACAGAACCACGTGCAACAGTTTTTAAGAAACTCATCTTGGGACTTCTCTGGTGGTCCAGCAGCTAAGACTCTGGGCTCTTGGTGCAGGGGGCCCAGGTTTGATCCCTGGTTGGGGAGCTAGATCCCACCTGCTGCAACTAAGAGTTTGCATGCAGCAGCTAAAGATCCTTCAATGTCTCAGTGAAGATCGATCGTCCTGTGTGCAGCAACTAAGACTGGGTGCAGCCTAATAAATAAATAAATAGTAAAGAAAAAGAAGCTCATCTTCACTTGCATTTGGTTGTCTCCTGTTTCTTCTCCTTGACATTGTGTTGCCTGTCCCCATGTTGTCTGGTGAGCTTGGAGGCTGGGGTCTTCAGTGCGGCAGCGGGATCCAGCATAGGAGTGACAGAGCACACTGAGGCATATAATCTGGTAAGCAGGTGGGGGGCGGAGTCCTTTTAAACAAACAGTCCTCACCAAGCAAGACAGATGTCAGCTATATGCAGGTACCAAGCAAGGCTGTGCCTGCCCCGGGGCAATGAGCGCCAATCACATTCATCTTTCAGTTCAAATGAAACTGTTTGCATATGATCATGGCTAGAAAACATTGCTCCCCTGTAGCTCAAGTGGTAAGGAATCTGCCTGCGATGCAGGAGACCAGGGTTCAATCCCTGGGTTGGGAAGATCCTCTGGAGAAAGGAATGGCAATCCACTCCAGTATCCTTGCCTGGAGAATTTCATGGACAGAGAAGCCTGGCAGGCTATAGTTCTTGGGGTCACAAAGAGTCGGACATGACTGAGTGACTAACACACACACATACACAGAAAACATTGCACTGGCAAACCAGTAGCTGTGAAGACGAAAGGAATACAGAAATTAAAGAGGGAGCAGCGCTGGGGATCAGGCAGCCCTTGTCCACACAAGGAGCTGGGGCCTCCAGTTTTCCCTTTGGTAGGACAAGAGGACAAAACGATCGCTGCGATTTGTTTTATTTTTTAAAGGCTGAAATTCTACGTGTTACACATTTTATGAAAACATTAGCCTCCGTGGCACAATGAGCATTGCTCTCCAGGCTCACAAAGAGCCACTTGAGAAACAGCAATAGAGTTTTACAAAAGCGAAGCAATGATGTTGGCAAACAAAGCGAGACTGGGAGGTAAGTTCAGTGAGCAGATATTCATTCCCCCCCCCCTTTTTTTTTTCAGAGTTCTTTGAGCTTTCCCATGGGTTTTCAAGCTATCAGTCCCTGCACTCCTCAGGGTGTGTGAGTCCCCCAGAAATCAAAAGGGTGCTGTCCTTCCCCAGCCACTGAGAAGAGGCTTTGCTGCCTTAGTGGGTTGGGGAGGTGTGATCTTTTGTAGATTGCAGGACGTCTGGAACCATGTAAAGCCTTTGATTTCTGTCTGTGGGCCAAGTTACACGTGGTCTTTGGAAACAGACTTGTTTTTTAAGTTTAGCTCAAACTTTATCTTCCAGAAGAGATTTCTCTTCTCTTGTCAAATAAGGTGTGCATGTGAGGAACTCCTGATGTTCTCTTCCAGGCAGCAAGGAGGAGGTGTGGGCAGCAGTCCTCTGTGAGGGGCCAGGGCTGCTGGCCAGAGTCTGGATTCTAGGAAGTGGCTGCTGGAAGCTGCTGGAAACAGCCCTCAGGGCTGCATGATTCCAGCTCAGCAGGGGGCAAAGACCTTTAGAGCCTCTGTGAGCTGGGACTGGAAAGGGGCTGCTGCTTCCCTGCCTTATGGTGAGGAGGTGGGCACTGTCCTTGGCTGCCAGGCTGAGGGATGGGGTTGGGCTGCTCATGTGTTCATTCCCTTATTCATCCATTCCCTGGTTTCTTCATTCCTTCAGTTGGCATTTATTCTCTGGGGCAGTTCTAGATGTGGACTCCTGGCAGGCTCTTGCTAGCCAGAGTGGCTTGTTGCAGGTGGGTGTTTTGGTTGGGAAAAGCGGGCCTCCAGCTGTGTCCCACACTCACTGGAACCTTGTTTTCAAGGCTGACCAAGGACTGCTTGGTCCCTTGGGGCTGCTTCTAGGGCTGCTGGGGCATCTGAGGGCCAGTCAATGTATGGAATGCAGGCAGTTAGCCACAGAGACTAGGCTTCTCCAGAGGGAAGGGGATAGCGGAAGAATGTGATCGGAACGTGGGGTCTACCCATCCATGACGTTTGGAACCTGGCCTAATTGTCTGGTAATGTAATATATTGCTCAAGGCCAAGTTCTCTTTCTTGTTGTTGCTGTGGCTTCCTGTTAACCTAGAATAGATACCTTTGTCTCCCTCCAGCTTCTAGATGTGGGGACCATAGACCAGTGAAATACAGGAAAGCATGTTTCTTGTGGTCTGAAAACCTTGGTGGAGACAGCACAATCAGTTATGGGAACATTGTTAGAAAGACGTAGAAATCTTCTACGTCTTCACTTTCCCCCCAAAGTGAGCTCTGATCCTATAACCCCTGACCATGGCAGTATGTCATACTAATCAGTTGATGTGGTTTTACTTTATCGCCTCAAGGGAAGGTGGAATTCGTTGCCGGTTTTCATGATTCTTTTTTTTTTTTTTTTCCTGTGCTCAGGGTTTGCTCTGGGTTGAAGTTTGCAAGGCTCTTCGATTATGCAGCTTGGTGGCTGAAGTGATTCAGCCTTCTCCTGCTCTGTGTAGTCATCTCCCACCTTTGTAATGATGACTTAGATATCGTTCACTTACATCACTTCTCTGAGTGGGAATAATTCTAGAGGATGATTTCAAGTTGGTCAGATTTTTATTATGGTAAAATACAGGCACATAGAATTGTAAGTGACAATACCAATACAACAATAAAAAGCAAAATGGGAAGAAAAGAGATGAGAGAATTCACCCTCTTTCTCAGCAAGATCAGACCTCCCTAAAGTGATTCACAGCAGCAAAGTGATTCCTGGAACTCTCCATATGGAAATAATTCTATTTTGAGATTCCAGGAAGGAGGGTGCTGATGGTGGGTTAGGCACAATTGTCGGGAGACCCATTGACAACTATTGTGCATTCATTTTCTGACCTTGGATTTCTGCAAACCACTCAAGTTCTGGTTCTGTGGGGTCAAAACAAGGATGAGATAAAGCCCAGGGATGGGGTGGTTGGCTCAGATACTCAGCTTGGCTGGCTGGGGGTGTGGGGTCCCCTGGGAGCAGCCTCAGAGCCCAGGCTCCCAGTCCTATGTGGTCAGGGCCAGAGCTACCAGCATCTCTCCCTCCACGTGGCCTCCAAGGACCATGCCCCAGCCTCTCCCACGACACAGAAGACACGGAGGAGAAACTACAGCCCACCTTCGTGCAGCTGGGGAAACTGAAGGGAAATGCCAGGAAGGGCCACCCAGCCTTGGTCATCAGAGACTCCTCTGCCCATGCTAATGTCCCTGCCCCATACCAATCCTAATTGTGCTCTAGGACAAAAAGCCATCCACTGGTTCTGGCAGTCCATTCCAGGACAAGGGGGCTGTGGCACCACTGAGCCCCCATGACAGCTTGGCAGATGGGCCCAGGCTGTGGCTAGACCCTGCTCCCTCCCTCTCTGGTCACCAGCCACCAGCAGGGCCCTTAGAGTCGGCCCTGCCCTTCCTGCTGCAGAAGTGTCTCTTTATCTCCCTACCTATCCCTCCTTCCTCATGTGTCTCCTTCCTCCTTACCGGTCCCTCTCCATGCCTGAGCCCTCCTGTCCCCCCCGCCTCTCTCCTCTATAACTCTGGTTCAGGTTCTCCTTTTCTCAGATCTAGGCTCCCCATCCCCTCTGAGCTGGCCTTGAACTGTCTCCATCCCCACCTTCCATACTGTTGGCAGTCAGTTACCTTCTAATGACACGAGTGTTGTCATGTTCCCCCCTGTCCCTGAAGACTATCGGGGCCAGCTGATCCCTGTTGCTTCCCTGCCCTGCCCTGCTCCCAACATCACGTGGGTCTCCACTCAGTTCCTCACAGGCTTCCTCCTCTCCCCTCTCAAGCCTCCACTTACATATTATGGAGATCTGTCTATAAGCCTGAGCAGTCCTCACAGAGAGGGAGAGGGTCTCACCTGAATACTGAAAATCCAGCATGGTACCTGGGACAGGCTCACTCTATTGGCTGACTGAGCAGAAGGACGCTGCGTTCTTTGGAGGATATACACACGTCATCCTTACTTCCTGCCATATAGTCTATAACACCTGTACTTTGAATGCTTAATAAAAGAGGGAGAAGCAGAACCATTTTAGCAGGAACACTGGTTTGGTGTCTGTAGTAGGAGATGGGGTGGGATTTAACTTTTCATTATCACCATCATCATCTTGATCACCATGACCACCATCATCACCAAGCACATTCGCTGAGTGCCCATCTGGTAAAGGAATATAGATCCTAGACAATGTGAAGACCTTAAATTTTACAAGAAGCAACACCAATTTATTTATTTTTTTTTAATCAATAGTAAGGCAAACAGTGAGAAGCACTTACTTTAAGAGGGATGAAGGAAAGAAGATCAGGGAGCAGGCAGTAAAACTTTGAACACAGACCACAAGTGGGAGGCTCTTGGCTCTTTTCTGCAGGAAGCTGGAAACCCTGGTGCATCCTGTGTGTGTGTGTGTGTTGCTCAGTCGTGTCCCTAGGGACTCTAGCCCGCCAGGCTCCTCTGTCCTTGGGGATTCTCCAGGCAAGAATACTGGAGTGGGTTGCCATGCCCTCCTCCAGGGGATCTTCCTGACCCAGGGACTGAACCCACGTCTCCCGTGGCTCCTGCATCACATGCCGACTCTTTACCCACTGAGCCACTGGGGAAGCCGCGGTGCATCCTACGTAGTAGCAGAATGGGGCCTCATGGGGAGGAGAGCAACAGCCAGCCACAGAGGACTGATGAGAAAGGTCAGCCTGGGTGTGGGGTGTTCTTGGAGGAGCAGGATGGCTTCTGACGGTTCCCGTGTATTTGAGCCACCTAGGGCCTGGGGAGACCTGGCAGCAGGCCTTGGAGTGAAGGTGAGGCAGGGGTCCTGCTGCTTGAGGTCTTGGCTGTTCTCTCAGTTTCCTTGCAGAACAAACCATCCCAAACGTGTCTCTTGTGATTGGCTGGCTTGGGTTCTGCAGGCCTTCTGCCCCCACCTGGTACTGCTCGAGGCTGCCCAACAGCTGGACCTGGTGCCCTGCAGGGTCTGGTGGAAGACTGGACTTGGCTGCGGTGCCAGATATCTGAAGGGCTCTTTCTTCCCAGGTGGCTTCCCCCTGAAGCATCCTACACAGGCATGGTGCCATCCCTGCTGTATTCTCTCGGTTCACGGAGCCACAGGCCTGCATTAAATATGGGAGCATGATTCCTGGAGCAGTGGTCCAGGAGGCAGGGGTGGGTCCTCTTGGAGAGTGGCTTGGACTCCTGTTTCTGAGTCGGGTTTGAGCTAGTGCATCCCTCGGAGGTGTATTTAGGTTATATAACCCATTTTGAAGGAAAGAGAACATCAAAATACAAAATACAATTGTCTGTAAAATTTCAGTTTGTGTGTGCTGCTGTTCTTTGCTGGGAAAAGTCTTCTCTAAAGGATGTTTGCAAACACTAGAGGTAAATTCCACAGCAGACACTTCCCCTCCTCCGCTCAGTGCACGGCTATTCAGCAGCTTGGAATGAGGGCACGTTGTGGTCTGTGTGGACCCTTTACTGGTACCCAGGCATGCCAGGCTGTGTGCTCTCCCTGCCTTGCAGCTGCAGTCTTAGCATTGTTGTCCCCCCTACCCCAATGCCTGGCCTTCCCAGCCAGGCCCTGCCCTGCCCACCCCCCAAGCAAAGCCCCTGGACTTGACTTCTCTGTGCCCCAACCCCGACCCAGCTCCCCTCAGATGTTCCCCCATGGAGCATATGGTTTTGCATTTCTGAAAGACAAATCTTTTATCTGAAACATCTTGGTGGGTCGAGCCTCTTGTTAGTTGATAAGTAAGTTCATTGATGGGGAGGCTGTCAAATTGTGCAGAGAGGAACCTCTTGGAGGGTTGAGAGCCCCTCAGGCATCAAGAGTCAACCAGGGTGGGGTGGGCCTGGGTGCAGTGAGGAAGGGGTTTCGGGATTTTGGTTCTTTATTTTCTTCTGACTGCTCCATGCGCATGCGGGATCTTAATTTCCCGACCCTGACCTGGGATAGAACCCATGCCCTTGCAATGGAAACTATTGGACTATTGGACTGCCAGGGAAGTCCTGAGTTTCATTTCTAATCCAGGGATTCTCTGTTAACTCACTGTTCTTCCCTTTTTGGTGGGGAAAAAAAAGTAATTTTAAAATATAACAATTTAGGTTTGAGTACTAAAACTATCAACTATCAACAACAACAGTGTGTGTGTGTTAGTTACTTAGTCGTGTTTAACTCTTTGCGAGCCCACGGACTGAGCCCGCCAGGCTTCACTGTCCATGCAGTTCTCCAGGCAGAATACTGGAGCGGGTTCCCATTTCCTTCTCCAGGGGGTCTTCCCAATCCAGGGATCAAACCCAAGTCTTCGGCATTGCAGGCAGGTTTCTTACTTTCTGAGCCACCGGGGAAGCCCAACAGCAACAGTACAATAAGTTAAAGTCTGCAATCTAGTCTTGAGTGCACTCTGCTCGGCACTCTGTAGCGTGGGCTCCTGGGGCCCTCTCAGGTCAGTGCCCAGAGGACTGTGCTGAGATCCGGGAGGGCATTGCCCAGGCCCTGCCCCAGGGTTTCTCCATGGACTTGGCCAACCGGAGGGTCGCCTAGGGAGAGGTCAGTGTGTCTTCCCTCTCTCTCCTGCATTGGGGCCCCGTTCCTGACAGCGCCCTCAGCCCCCCCCTGCATCGCCTCTGTGCTAGGAGCCCCTCCTCACGTGCTCTGGGGTGACCACCTCCTCTCCTGGCTCTTGGCTTCAAGCCCAGCGTATCTGACCCTCTTCTCCCCCATCATTGGCCAAAGCGCCATACATGGCTGTGCCTAAATCAGAGAGCAGTGCCCCAGGCTCGTTCCTGCAAGGAGGGGCCTCCCTCAAGGCCCAGCTGTCAGGGGCTCCCACGCAGACCCCTTTACCTGCAGGTGTGCCCACCATCCAGCCACAGGGAGCCTCCAGCCAGGGCAGGCTGCCTCTCTGCATACTCAGCCAAAGACCTCCAAGGGAGTTGCCAAAGGCCACACAGTGCCTCCAGGTGGGACTCACTCTGGGTGCTCGGGGGAGAGGGTGCTCTCAGCAGAGCTCCCCCTACCCCAGACCCCTGCTCTTCTGCCTCCTCATGACCCCTCTCTCAAAAGCATTCTGTTAGTCACTTAAACTGAGACCCTGTGTGAGCCTCTAGGGTCTGGGGAAGATCCCCATGCTTATTGGCCATGTAACTTGAGTCAGGTTATTCCATCTGAAAGGCAGGGCCCGCCTCATTAGGTGGCGTGAGGATGCAGAGAGACAAGTACATGCAAAGCTCTTGGAAACAAGCCTGCAAGCTGAGGCCAGCAGAGGAGCAGGCCAGAGCCGCCTGAGTTTGCTTGGCACTTCCTTGGTGGCTCAGATGGTGAAGAATCTGTCTTCAGTGCTGGAGACCTGGGTTTGATCCCTGGGTTGGGAAGATCCCCTGGAGAAGGGAATGGCAACCCACTTCAGTATTCTTGCCTGGAGAATCCCATGGACAGAGGAGCCTGGTGGGCTACAGTCCATGGGGTTGTGAAGAGTCTGATAGGACTGAGTGACTAACACTTTCACTTTCAGGCTGGGAGTTCCCCTGTTTTTTCCAAAAGAACAGGAGCCACCTAATAGCCCTCCTGTGCACTTCTCTCTGCTGAGAGGAGAGATGGGCATTTCTGGCTCAGCCCCAAAGCTCTGGCTGCCTGCAGACTTGGCTCTGGGCACAGGTGTCCCCTGTGGCACAGGGGCCTCAACTCAGGTGAGGCAGGGACATGCTGTGGCCAGGGAGGCCGAGGGGGCAGAGGAGAAAGGTGCCTGAGAAGAAGGCCAGGAACCACAAGCTGAGTCCCAGGGACTGCTCTTGTCGACTTCCTCCAGCCTGTCGGGCAGGTCTTCTTGGCCCCGGAGAGAGCAGACTGTGAGTGCCTGCCAGTCTCCTGGCGTTTTGTGCAGCTTCTGGGGACCTGGACACTCTTCCTCCCCATCAAGCCAGGACACAGAGGACCCCACTGCACCCCTCAGTGTGGAGAGGGGAGTTGATTCTAAATTTACCCTGAATACCAGTTTCTACTTTGCTTTAACACACAATGGCCCACAGTCTTCCAGTTCTGGCTGACCCCTGACAGGAGAGGCATCTGTCCATGCCCTGTGGATTGGACCTTGTAAAGGTAGCCATGGAGAAAGGGGAGGTGTGTCCACTTTCTGATGAGGCAGGAGCCGGTCCCTGGGCCCTGCCCCTATTCGACATGAGGCCAGACTCTGGGTTAGCAGCCTAGGGGTATGGGAATTGGGGTCTGCATTAGAAATCCTCACTCTTGACCACTTTCCAACTGTGAGCTCAGGACTCTAGGTACCTCTCTGAGTGTTGATGTACATATTTCATGTACTGAGCTCACACAGTACCTGTGGGCTCAGAGGTGCCCACGCTCTCATTGACTCATGAATTGTCGGACATCTCTTCCTCAGTCACTTAGCACCTCTAGGAGCAAGTGAGAGGCCTCTTTTGCTCTTAAACAAAGCAATGAAGCCCATGAACTCTTAGGTTCTCCTAGTTAAAGGGTTGCAATTTCCTATGGTCCCACAATAACCTCTTCTATTAGCAGCTTCCTCCAACTCACATGCACACACATACACATGTTTCCATAATCCTCTATTGTGAAGCCCAATCTTTCAATTTTTCTGGATCTGTAGCTATGAAATGAAGTCAGCAGGCTTTGCTATACCAACGTCAGACAGCCGAGGATGCATAAATAAAAAGGAAGCCCCCTTTTAGATGTTGATGAAGGGTGAAGATGCCCTGAGAAAGACAAGTACCCAAGGCTCCATGGCATGGCCACCTTCTTTCAAATCTGTTTGGCAGTTTGTGTTTCAGATCATCAGCACTGGAAAAAGAACTGACAGTGCTTCTCATTTCACTTTCCCAGGCTACACTCTATCACCCTTTTCCCTTCTGTTACCACCGAGCCATGAATAGCCCCAAATCCCAGGGCTTGCAGCCTGCTTTCCTTGCTTTTGCTCCTGTCCATGGAGGCTGCATCTGTCCCATAAAAACACAGGGAGACCACCCTATTAACCTAGAGGGGTAGGATGGGGAGGGAGGTGGGAGGGATGTGCAAGTGGGAGGGGACATGGGTAAACCTATGGCTGATTCATGTTGATGTTCGGTAGAAACGAATGCAATACTATAAAGCAATTATCCTTCAATAAAAAATAAATTAATTAAAAAGAAAAAAAGCTGAAGGGGATCCAGAAGGTCTCTGATTTTCTCACAGAGGAACTCTTCATCCCCGCTCTTACTTACAAGCATTCTCTGTCCTTAGCACTTGCTTTATTATTGTTTTTCTCAGGGCTGCAAATTACTTCAAATAAACAAGCCGGTACAGAAAAAGTAATGGCTGGAACGCTTGGTTTCCACCAGGTGATTATTCTATGGGAACATTGCACCTTCTGGAATACTAGGGCAAGGTGATGGATGAATAGCTGATGCACAGAATGTTCTGTTCTGAGCCGCAAGTTAGTGGCTTCCATTCCCGTGCCCATCCTTGCACAGGCTTGTAGTCCATGAGAAGAACTTGAGCTCTTAGGGTTCTCCAGGAGCCTATCTCCTTTGCCCTGGGGCTAGAATTGGGCGCAAAGAGCAGATTCCGGAGCCAGCCCTGCTTGTGCTACCTGTGTGCCTGGCTGACAAACTCACCTCCGCAGGACAGGAGCGTATCTTCAGGGACTTTTGAACCTTTGTCAGAGGTTCCCCTGACAAAGCTGGCTGGTGGGCGAGGCAGAAAGAAACCCCTCTGGCTGGGATCTACTCCAGGTGGAACCTGTTGAAAGGTAGATCCCCGTTAAGCCCACCGGCCCCTGCCCAGGACTGGTCTCCAGTCTCTCCCTGGCTCCTCTTATGCCCACTGAGCCCACTCAGCCATCTCTCATGGGGTCACTGCCGAGGCGGACCGAGTAAAGAGGTGAAGGGTGCCCAGTACAATCCCGTCTATAGTGGACGCCTAGTAACGTTTGACTCCCTCTCCCCTACCTGGAATGTGAGTGATGCTGATTTCCTATGACATGTTGAACTTGAACTTGCAACTTGCAACCTAGAGACTCCCTGCTTCCCACCTGACTCCCGTGGAGGCAGCCTCACCTTAGTCCACCTTTCCCATGAGCACATTCTAACTACCCCAGGGCTCACTTTTTGGGAGATAGGTGGGGGCTCTGGGAACATATTCTTTAGGACTGTCCGTGTCTCATTATGGGCTTTCCTGGTGGTTCCACCCACCAATGCAGGAGATGCAAGTTCGATCCCTTGGTCAGGAGGATACCCTGGAGAAGGGGAAACCTGTATTTCTCAACCCTGCCATGGTGGGAGGTTTCATGGAAGGAGGGTCTGCTGTGGACAACAGCAAATGAACTTGGGAGGCAGGGAAGCCACAGGGAGAGACATGTACCCTGCAAGGTGAGGAAACTGGGTCACCAGCCACCCAGCTAAACACGAAGGGGATGAAAGTACTTGCGGCCCAGGGTGAGGTGGCATTTCTGTTTTATTGGAAACAAGAGGAGCGAGGGTTTCCCGGTAGCCAGAGGGTGTCGCACCATCTTTCTGGCAGAGAGTAAAGGCTACCAGATGCGGGGAGGGAATAGCTCTGCACTTCCCAGCGGCCTTGCAGAGCTACTGAGTCATAAGCCAGAGAGCAACTGAAATGACACAGACGTCCACATTTGCTGTTGTTGAAACACTGTCAAAGCAAGCTTCCTGGGCACAGCTCTGTGGCCCTTCTCAAGCTGGTCTAGGAATTGTTTACGAGCCCGGGTTTAACACTGCCAGGAATCGTGCATTACAACTGGACTTCTCGGATATCCGCAGGAACCAAGGAGCCGGACGAGAGGGAGGGAGATAATCTGAGCGAGAAGGAGACTGGAGCAGGAGCCAGCTCCCTCGGTGATTCCGGGTGACCCGCCCTCGTCCTCGCACTGCCCTGCAGACTTCTTCTGGCGGGACTTCATGTTCCGCTGATATTTTTATCTCTGTGTTAAGTGGCACTTTACCTTTATTGTTCTGGTTCCCCATCAGCGTGGTTGCCATCGTCCCTTCCTGCCTTCTTTCTTGCCACTGAGGAAACACACCTGCGGCCTTTGCAATCTTGTTGGCAGGCTTGGGGCACACAGGGGAGGGCAGGAGGTTGCCAGCAGGACCCCGCTCATGCAATGGGCTGTGCTGAGAAAGCGCAGGAGGGGCAGGTGGGCCCTTTAGGCTCCCAGCTGCTGTCCTTCTGTGTCCCTCCAGAGTAGCTTGCAGGGCCCCGCCCAGGCAGTGTGCTCAATCCTGGGTCACGTGCCTATGTTCCATGTACAGACCATCCAGGAGGGGAAAGGACCAGAAACACCCCCACCCTGACCCCCACCCCGTGAACCAGGGAAGCTGCTGCCCACGTGAGAGCCCCTTGGCGCCCTCCAGCCAGCTGGTTGGCGGCCAGGAGGCTCTGAGTGTCCTTTGTTTCTTGCAGCGATGACTTCCCTCTTGGGGTCAATTATGCAGCCTAATAGCTGTTATTACTTCTGAACAAAGTGTGCCTCGCAGCCTGTGGCAGCTTAAAGGGCAACTCTGCCCACCAGCACCCTGCCACCCTCCAAAGATGGTGAGGAGGGGAGTGGGGGAGCAGGGAGGGCGCCCCAGCAGGTGGAAGTCGGTGGGTCGGCGACGTAGCTGGTCCTCTTGTGGTCACCGCCTGGCCAGGGATGTGAGTTATCAGAGGGCATTTGCTTGTTAGGGAGGAGCTGACATGCTGGGAGGACACTCAAAGGGACTGAGGTCTTTTGGACCTGCCTCGGAGGCCAGTTCAGAGCGTGAAGAGCAGGTGTGGGAATTGATTTGCCCCTGGCGCCTTGCAAAAGAGAACCGAAGTTCAAGGCATGGCTCCTGGAAGCAGGATTTGGAGGGAAGCTCAGAGCTCACCTAGTCCTAATCTCTACTTTTCCTCGGGCTCCCTAGCATTCATCTCTGATTTTCCATGACTTCTGATGGACCCTTAAAGAGAGGTAAACCCATCCTCTGGGGGGTGGGTGTTATAATGTGGTTCTCGATGGTCATCCTCAGCCTGTCTTCAACCAGGATGGTGAACCCCGTGGGCAGGGGCTGTGCACACTCCCTGGGGGCTTGTGCAGCACGCATGAGCTGACCCCAGGTAGTTATGGAGATAAATGAAAAAACCCAAGCCGAGAGTGCAGAAATCTCATTCTGTCTTTTTGTTTCATAGACGGTTCTGAAACATTTCACAGGCTGAAAAGGGATGCATCTAAGCACCACCTCCCCTAGTATATTTATTTATTTCATGTGTTTTTGGCTGTGCTGGGTCTTCATTGCTGTGCACAGGTTTTCTCTGGCTGCACTGAGCTGGGGCTACTCTCTACTTGTGGTACACAAGCTTAGTTGCCCTGTGGTGTGTGAAATCTCCCCAGACCAAGGATCAAACTTGTGTCCCTTGCATTGGCAAGTAGATTCTTTTTTTATAGGTAGTTTTATATTTTCATTTTTTTCATACTTCATTTGCTTTTATTTATTTACTTTTTAAAACTTATTTATTTTAATTGGAGGTGAATTACTTTACAGTATTCTAGTGATTTTTGCCATACATTGATATGAATCAGCCATGAGTTTACATGTGGTCCCCATCCTGAGGCAAGTGGATTCTTAACCACCAGATAAGCAGGGAAGTCCTCCCTTTGTATATTTGATGGAGGAATTTAAGAGGACCCCAAAGGAGGGCTAGGAAAGGGAGAGATGGTGTGGATGGGTCCTGATTGCCACAGGTTCTGCTGGGCCAGTGTGCATGTTCGCAGCTGTCAGGTCAAATCCTCTGCCAGGGGAACTTGCTTCCCCTGATGGAATGTTCTGGAGTGAGTGGCTCTGCTGCAGCTCTCCTTGGGGCTTATTTTCTTTCAAGGATGATGCAGACTTCTGGAGACAGTTTTGTTGTTGTTCAGTCGCTCAGTTGTGTCTGACTCTTTGCAACCCCATGGACTGCAGCACATCAGTCTTCCCTGTCCTTCACCATCTCTTGGAGTCTGCTCAAACTCATGTCTATTGATGGCTTCCCCAATGCATTCGTGGTAAAGAACCTGCCTGAGAATGCAAGAGATATAAGAGATGCGGGTTCAATCCCTGGGTCGGAAAGATCCCCTGGAGGAGGGCATGGTAACCCACTTCAGTATTCTTGCCCAGAAAGATGCGTGGGCAGAGGAGCCTGGTGGGCTGCAGTCTATGGGGTTGCAAAGAGTCAGACATGACTGAAGTGACTGAACACGTACGTGTGTCCACTGAGTTAGTGACGCCATCAAACCAGTGCATCCTCTGTCGCCCCCTGTTCTCCTGCCCTCAATCTTTCCCAGCATCAGGGTCTTTTCCCATGAATCTCTTTTAGGGTTGTCAATAATGAGAGTTGTTTCAGTCTAAAAGCAAAATATTAGCTTTCCTGTCTAATCCTTTTGCTCAGTCATGGGGTTTTCATTCAGTTAGGCAGTACATGCCTTTTTGTTAGCATGAAAAGTTATGACCAACCTAGATAGCATATTGAAAAGCAGAGATATTACTTTGCCAACTAAGGTCCATCTAGTCAAGGCTATGGTTTTTCCAGTAGTCATGTATGGATGTGAGAGTTGGACTGTGAAGAAAGCTGAGTGCTAAAGACTTGATGCTTTTGAACTGTGGTGCTGAAGACTCCTGAGAGTCCATTGGACTGCAAGGAGATCCAACCAGTCCATTCTGAAGGAGATCAGCCTTGGGTGTTCTTTGGAGGGAATGATGCTAAAGCTGAAACTCCAGTACTTTGGCCACCTCTTGCGAAGAGTTGACTCATTGGAAAAGACTCTGATGCTGGGAGGGATTGGGGGCAGGACGAAAAGGGGACGACAGAGGATGAGATGGCTGGATGGCATCACCGACTTGATGGACATGAGTCTGAGTGAACTCCAGGAGTTGGTGATGGACAGGGAGGCTTGGCGTGCTGCAATTCATGGGGTCACAAAGAGTCGGCCACGACTGAGTGACTGAACTGAACTGAACTGAACCTCTTAACTGTTGGGCTACAGCTCAGTTCAGGGTGAGGGGCCCAGCTGATGATACACTGTGTTTGGCCCCACACTTTCGAGCAGCGACCACTTGGCTGCCCTTCCCCACCATCATCAGTTGTAAACGTCGCCCACCACCAGGCTCTCCGGCTGTGCCCCTGAGCTGTGGTCCTGTTAATGAAGGTCAACAGAGTAAAAAATAGCTGCCATGCCTGCCAGTTCTTAGCTTCTGAAAATGTGTGTTTATGCTGACACAATTCATCTCAGTGCCACATATGGGACAGCATGAAGGGCTTAAGTCGGGGGACAGATTTTTTTTTCTTTTCTAAATTCAGATTCTGTAGGGTGAAGAACTGAAGGTGAGGAGGATGGAGAGAGTCTGAGGTCTGAGACCGGCATGTAGCCTGCACAGTCACACGAGCCTGTGTGGCCTGATGCTCTGCTGTCACCATCCTGCAGCTCTGAACATCCTTGAGGAAGCCCTGCACTCTCACGTGGCACCGCGTGTGCGTGTGGGGGCCTGTAATGTCCCTGTGAGCAGGTCTGGTTTCTCACGGCCACATGGAGCTGTACCCTCCTCCAGGTCCATGAGGTTGGTGGCGGTTCATGACTTAGTCTGGGTGGGATTCTGTTCCTGGGGTGGTCTTCCTGGCTATATCTGGGCCTGGCCTTTCATGGGTCATTCTGGTGCTGACCAAGCCCCTGGGCTGGTCCAGAAAGGGCCCCACTGCCCATTTGGCCTCCACACTGGGCCCCCTCTGGCGTATTCTCATGGGCTCTCTCCCCCTGTTGCGCTGTCGTTCCTCAAAGGACCAACTCAACTCTCTGTTGTCCCTGGAAAGTGTCATTTCCCCAAGCCAGCAAATGGTGACTAAAAATCCTGTTCCATCCGTTGGAGGAAGGGATGTGGTCTCTGGGTGGCTCCTGTGCAGCCCCGAGACAGAGTCCCATGGTCCAAGGGGACCCCCGTGCTGATCTACCTGAAATCATCATTTCTGCATGCAACATGGTTTGTCCTTAATGAGTAATTCCTCCAGCCCAACTGATAGGGCTGGAGGCTCGATGGTGGGCAGTGCTGTGCTAAGTCACTTCAGTCGTATCTGACTCTTTGTGACCTTGTAGCCCACCAGGCTCCTCTGTCCATGAAATTCTCCAGGCAAGAATACTGGAGTGGGTTGCCATTTCCTTCTCCAGGGGCTCTTCCCGAACCGGTGATTGACCTCACATCTCTTACATCTCCGGCATTGGCAGGTGGGTTCTTTACCACTAGTGCCACTTGGGAAGCCAGAATGGTCTGAAATTCCCGCAAGACTGTATGGTTGAATGTTCATTGGGGCTGCCACTCCCCAGAGCCAAGATCTCAGCTTGCTCACATTTCTCCGAAAATCAGGCAACACTGCACTCAGGCAGGTGTGAAAAGGCCTGTGGAGACAGGGCATGACTTACTGGCCAATAGAAACATTCTGAGAAGTGGGAGAAGTGGTCCTTATGTTGCAGCTCTGACTCAGGCTCTGACATCAGCCTGTAAGATGCCAGAGTGTAATAGAGCTTTGACCAGGATCAACTGCAGAGCTCAGAAACTTGAAAGGGAAACTGTCCTCCTTCCCGTTGCCTCTAGGAGAGGACAGGCAATCCCACAGGTGCCCAGATGCTGCCAGGCCTGGCCTGCAGTCCCATAGTGTAAAGAGAGAATGGGTGTGGGTAGTGGTGGGGTGAGAGTGCATGCTTGGGGCTTCACTTATGGTGCCTCTGAGTTCTGTTATTCACTCAGCATGTTTTACATGCCTACTGCATGTCAGGTGCTGTTTTAGAAGTCATAGGCACACAGAGGGCAGATCTGGCCCTGGGAGGAGTGGACGTGTGGGACAAAGAATCACACGTTAGGTGATGACAGAAGAAAGCACAAGGTTACAAAATGTGATGAGTCCATGTAGGGCAAGAACCACATTCTAAAGAGGGAACATTGCGTTGAGGGCGGAAGGACTAGTGGGGGGATGTAGTTGATATGTGCATGTGGAAGGAACAGCATGTGCAAAGGCCCTGGGGCAGGAGACTTCTGGCCTATTCAGGGAACTGATGGAGGGTTAAGTGGAATAAGCTGGTGCTGATGTGGGGCCACCAAGAGGAATTTACTTTAAATAAAGGGTCCATGGAACTATTTGCTTTCCCGGAGTGTGTTTGCTTGTGTGTGTGTGTGTGTGTGTGTGTGTGTATACACATGCAAGTGGCAAGGCAAAGAAGGAAGCAGAGGCCATGAAGAGAAGGAACTGGGAGCCCCTGGTACCCAGTGGGCACCTTGCGGGTGAGGAAAGCTATGATCTCGTAGTCATCATGGTGGGGACCCAGCACACCATACGGGTGGGTCACACCAGTCACAGGCAGCTTGGGGGCAGGGGTAAGATGGGAGCAGAGGGTCTTCTACCCCAAAGGAGGGAGGTCAAATCTTTCCTGACATTTTCAAAGGGTTAATTGCTATCAGTGGGGGACTCTGGGATTAGAAGAGAAAGTGAGGGGGGGATCTTTGCTATCCTTTTCTGCTGAAAAAGGAGTGGAAGTGACATTCCAGGAGCACCTATAGGGATCAGGCATGGTCTTCTTGCTTTATTACACCAACCTCATGGGGAGACCCTTAATCCCCTCAATCAGCCAACATCACTGAAGGGAGGCAGACTATGGCCTGGGGCACCCTAGGCTGTGTCTTCCTCTGAAGCCTGTTTGCTGGCTGGCCTGCTCTAGAAGGCCCTGCCATCACAAGTCCCTTCTGTCCCCTCATTCTCCGGCAGTCCCAGCCCTGGGCAGCCTCCTTGTCCATTTGTTGGGCTGCCCAGAGGAGGCCTAGGTGTCTGGCTTTGTCCTATATTGCCTGAGCTCCCTCAGGCCCAGCCCGGAGCTCCCCAGGTCTCTCCTCTTATCCCTCTGCTGGGGCCTGGAGAGCCTAGTGACCCTGAGGTGGGAGGAGGGGGATCTGGGTGATGAGCTAGGTCCAGGGAGTTGTGGGCCCTGGGGGTGTGGGGGATGGGGTGCAGGAGATAGGAGATGGAAATGTGGAGGATGGGGGTGTGGGTCCTGGGGGATGTGGGAGCATGGGCATGTGGAGATCTGGGATGTGGGTGCCTGGGAGTGTGGGCGTTGGAAGTGTGGGGCATGGGGGTAAGGGGGCCTGGGGGGTGTGAGGGTTGTGGGTGCCTGGGAGTATGAGGGTTGGGAAGGTAGGGGATGGGAGTATAGGTGCCAGGACTTTTGTGTCAGGGAAACTTGGGTTCTCTGTTGCCCTGATTAGCAGGATAAGCTCCCCAATCATGCTTCCTTGTTTGTGCTGCTTGTTCTAAGAACCATGTGCTGAGCCTGCAGTCTTTGCCGTGCAGACTTGGCACAGAGCAAACTCTGTCTCTGTGAGCCTCCTTTCTGCCCTTCCTCCCACCCTTGACCATCCCCATACTCCACCAGAGCTAGGATGTCTGTGGGACCCCCAGGAGCCCAGGGTGGGGCTGACCTGGGCCAGGTGGTGGTCCTAGGCACCCACATGCTGATCCTTTCCCATGACTATACAGAATCCCCAAGAGGTCTCAACAGCTTTCTTTGGGAGCGGAATGTTCCCAAGGATCTAGTTCGCTCCTTTAAGGCAGTTTCTTTCTGGAAAACTCAGACATTTGTCAGAAATAATAAATGCTCCTCTGGGACTAGTTGGACCCAGATGGAGTGCTCCTGGATCACAGAATCCACTGCTGATCATTATGCCTGGGGAAGAAGGAACCCCAGCACCCACCACGGGCACTGAACAATCTGCTTTCAGAATCAGAGTTGCAGGCCCCAGGCCGGCAGCCAACCATTTTTTTCACCGTTGACTCTTTTATCTTCTTTAAAATGACCCCCACAATAGCCTCCTCTCCCTGCTATGGGTGTGGCTCTATTCCTATCTGTGCTCTCTCTGCTCCCAGCACTCAGTTCAGTTCAGTCACTCAATCATGTCTGACTCTTTGCGACCCCATGAATCGCAGCACGCCAAGCCTCCCTGTCCATCACCAACTCCCGGAGTTCACTCAGACTCACGTCCATAGAGTCGGTGGTGCCATCCAGCCATCTCATTCTCTGCTGTCCCCTTCTCCTCCTGCCCCCAATCCCTCCCAGCATCAGAGTCTTTTCCAATGAGTCAACTCTCCGCATGAGGTGGCCAAAGTACTGGAGTTTCAGCTTTAGCATCGTTCCTTCCAAAGAAATCCCAGGGCTATCTCCTTCAGAATGGACTGGTTGGATCTCCTTGCAGTCCAAGGGACTCTCAAGAGTCTTCTCCAACACCACAGTTCAAAAACATCAATTCTTCGGTGCTCAGCTTTCTTCACAGTCCAACTCTCATATCCATACGTGACCACAGGAAAAACCATAGCCTTGACTAGACAGACCTTAGTCGGC
>NW_024070185.1:86759382-86939411 GCF_014754425.2 Oryx dammah | reverse complement strand
TCCCCATCTATTTCCCATGAAGTGATGGGACCAGATGCCATGATCTTTGTTTTCTGAATATTGAGCTTTAAGCCAACTTTTTCACTCTCCACTTTCACTTTCTTCAAGAGGCTTTTTAGTTCCTCTTCACTTTCTGCCATAAGGGTGGTGTTATCTGCATATCTGAGGTGATTGATATTTCTCCCGGCAATCTTGATTCCAGCTTGTGTTTCTTCCAGCCCAGCATTTCTCATGATGTATTCTGCATATAAGTTAAATAAGCAGGGTGAAATATACAGCCTTGATGTACTCCTTTTCCTATTTGGAACCAGTCTGTTCCATGTCCAGTTCTAACTGTTGCTTCCTGACTTGCATACAGATTTCTCAAGAGGCAGGTCAGGTGGCCTGGTATTCCCATCTCTCTTAGAATTTTCCACAGAGAAACCAAAGACCATCAAGTAAATATAAAAGATTTCATTCCCGAAAGCCATCTTTTGACATCAGTTTCTGTTTTTTGACCCTGATTCATCATTTAATAGGTATGCAGGAGGAGAAAGGGGTGACAGAGGATGAGATGGTTGAATGGTATCACTGACTCAATGGACATGAGTTTGATGAAACTGCGGGAGACGGTGAAGGTCAGAGAAGCCTGGCCTGCTGCAGTCCTTGGGGGTCGCAGAGTTGGACTCGACTTAGTGACCGAACAACAACAAATACAGGTCTGAATCCCTTACTTCTGTTGCTCGTGAGCCCGCTGCTCTGGAGTCAGCTTCTCTGCCCAAAGGTATAGGTATGCAGGAGCTCTTCTGCTAGGCGAGTGTTCCCAAGTTGCTTTCTCTGAAGCAGCAGCTTCCCTTTGAACTTGGCCAACAGCACGAGAAACTGGACAGGAGATGGTTGGGAGTCACGTCCTCCACTTTCACGTGCTCTGCTCCAGGTTCCACTGCTGTTTCTCCTGGTGGTACTTGCTGCTGAGTTCCACTGTGACAACCTGGTGGGGATGGAACCCCAGCTTGGACCCCTGCCTCCTGAAGTCAGTTCCTAAAACATAACCTCCCTGCCTATTCAGAAGGGGCCATGTGCCCCTAAGGGACAGTTAATATAAAATTTACTCTTCAAATCCCCCCTTTTCTGTTTATAACACTCTTCAAAGCCAGCTTGTGTAGCAGGAGTCTTTTCCTTGATGGTGAAGGAAGTTCAGCCTGTCCCACATTTGTGAGTGTCCCTTTTTCCTTTAATAGCATCTGGAGAGCTTTGGGGCAGCTGTTCCTGCTTACAGGCCCCCATTTGGGGCTGGTGGTTGTGGGCCCAGGGCTCCTTGAGCTGAGAAGGGGAGTTCTGAGGCAAAGATTCCCACAATCTCCCTGATATAGTGATTCATAATAAATACAGAATTTGGCCTTTGCCCAGTTTCCTGGTTCATGGTTTCCAAAAACCTTGGAATTTTCAAACAACGAGAGCAATTGGAGCATCTTTTGGCTTCCCTGTTGGCTCAGCTGGTGAAGAATCCGCCTACAATGTGGGAGATCCTGGTTTGATTCCTGGGTAGGGAAGAGCTGCTGGAGAAGGGATAGGCTACCTGCTCCAGTATTCTGGCCTGGAGAATTCCATGGACTGTACAGTCCATGGGTTTGCAAAGACTTGGACACAACTGAGTGATATTCACTTTCACTTTGTTATAATGTTTGGTCCCTTGTCCTCAGTTACCTGAAGTTGCTTCAGAGCCATAAAGGTGAAATGGACATCCTTTCTTACCATGCCTGAGTTTATGTTAATGAGGTGGCTTTTGGACCACACCTAAGGGACTTCTGGTGGCTCAGAAGGTAAAGAATTTGCCTATAATGTGGGAGACCCAGGCTTGATCCCTGGATTGGGAAGATCCACTGAACAAGGGAATGACTACCCATTCTGGTATTCTTGCCTGGAGAATTTCACAGACACAGGAGCCTGGTGGCTACAGTCCAAGGGGTCACAAAGAGTCAGACATTACTTAGTGACTAACAGTTTCACTAAAAATGGAGAGCTGGTTGCCGGGGGAATCAATAAGAATAGTGGGGGCAGAACTTTCAGCCCCATGACTTGGTTTCCAGGGAGTGGAGAGGGGGCTGAAACAAGCACCAATGGCTAATGATTTCATCAATCATGTCTGTGTAATGAGGCCACCACAAAAGTCCAAAGGAATGGATTCAGAGAGTTTCTGGGTTGGTGAATCAGAACTTGTCCTTGTGCTGCTGGACTGGACCCCAAACACCACAGGGACAGAAGCTCCTTTGTTTGGGACCTTGCCTCATCTGGCTTTAACATCTTCTGCAATTAGCAGGTGATCTAGTGAGTCAACGGGTTTTGTGAGTTCTGTGAGTTTCTCTAGCAAATTAATGGAATACAAGGTGGAGGTCATGGGAACCTCTGATCTGCAGCTGGTTGGTCAGAAGCAAGGTGACCAACTGAACTTGCAGTTGGCATCTGAGTGGAGGGTAGTCTCCTGGGAGTGAGCCCCTAACCTGTGGGATGTGACACTATCTCTAAACAGAGAGTGTCAGAGTGGAATGAAATTGTGGGACACCCAGTCAGGGTCTGCTGAGAACTGCATAGTGTACGAAAAACACATACAGTATCACATGATCACAAGCTGTAAGCAGGTAAGTTTAACATAGTGGAAAGAACTCAGGGTAAATGCTTTCCTGAGGTGGGACAAATACCAGGGTCAGGCTGGGAAGTGGTTGAAACAGTTGGTGATTAGTAAGGAAGGTGTGGAATTATTGCTCGGTAACTTTGAGGCATTTATGTGTGCATTGCCATTCTGTTTATTCTTGGCATGCATAGAGCATCCTCGGGTGGCCAGGTTGTATGTGGTCTTTTGAAGCTCTAGTCTGCTGGCTTCTGTGCCCAGGCTGCAGAAATGGCTATTTCTTTGGTGGCACTGCCTCCAATTATAGGCACAGAGTCCCACTGGAAAGAAGAAGGTCTTTGAAGTACTAGCAAACTTAACACTGGACAAAAAAATGTTGCTCTGATTCTATGGAGGGAACTCAGCCCACTCGCTGGATCTTGGGGACAACATTGCTCTGGTCCAGTATATGCAGAGTACCTCATGAGAAACGCTGTGCTGGAGGAAGCACAAGCTGGAATCAAGATTTCCAGGAGAAATATCAGCTATGCAGATGACATCACCCTTATGGCAGAAAGTGAAGAAGAACTAAAGAGTCTCTTGATGAAAGTAAAAGAGGAGAGTGAAAAAGTTGGCTTAAAGCTCAACATTCAGAAAACAAAGATCATTGTATCCGGTCCCATCACTTCATGGGAAATAGATGGGGAAACGGTGGAAACAGTGTCAGACTTTATTTTTCTGGGCTCCAAAATCACTGCAGATGGTGACTGCAGCCATGAAATTAAAAGACGCTTACTCCTTGGAAGGAAAGTTATGACCAACCTAGATAGCATATTCAAAAGCAGAGATATTATTGTCAACAAAGGTCCATCTAGTCAAGGCTATGGTTTTTCCAGTGGTCATGTATGGATGTGAGATTTGGACTATAAAGAAAGCTGAGCACCGAAGAATTGATGCTTTTGAACTGTGGTGTTGGAGAAGACTCTTGAGAGTCCCTTGGACTGCAAGGAGATCCAACCAGTCCATTCTAAAGGAGATCAGTCCTGGGTGTTCATTGGAAGGACTGATGTTGAAGCTGAAATTCCAATACTTTGACCGCCTCACACAAAGAGCTGACTTATTTGAAAAGACCCTGATGCTGGGGAAGATTGAGGACAGGAGGAGAGGGGGACAGCAGAAGATAAGATGGCTGGATGGCATCACCGACCTGATGGACATAGGTTTGGGTGGACTCCGGGAGTTGGTGATGGACAGGGAGGCCTGGCGTGCTGCGGTTCATGGGGTCGCAAAGAGTCGGCCACGACTGAGCGACTGAAATGAACTGAACTGAACTGAGTAGGGCCCCACTGCCCTCTTGAGCTAACGTGAGGGGGCCAGCCACCCAACCCTATATGGTCAGTAAGGAGGGGGTGTCCTGCCAGGAGAGGTGCTCTCCACCTTGAGCCCAGGCTTCCAGGTGAGTGTCTGTGCAGTGGCAGGTCCACATGTCTCCTGGTTCTGGGATATGAGTTGTGGTGCTGGGCCTCTGGGTGATGTCATTGTAGGTGTGGGTGTCCAGGGTCATGATGGTGTCCAAGGTCATGATGAACAGTTCCTTGTAGTTGCCCTTCCCCTCTAAATTTCTGTAAATGTTAACATCTTTGTAAGGTTGGGGAACACTCAGCCCAAACTGGATGAATAAAAATTGCAAAATTACAGCTCTGGGGAATGGGCTGTCCCTGGAATGACTGGATCCCTTCTGCAACTCCTCTCTTTTCATTTCAAAATAATGAGGATATGAAGCCTGAAACTCACAGGGAAGGTTTGTTTCAGACCCCACAGAGGTGCTTACAGTAAGGCAATGAGATTTGCTTTCTCTGTACTGCTGTCAGCCATGCTTCATCGGATACTGAAGGGCTTTGACTTGTATAGTCGATGGCCTTGAATCCTGGACTGGATGGCCCCTTTGGTCACTGCCCTCCTGAGGGGACTGGAGTACAGTTAATGTGCCAGAATCTTGCAGTACACATCAGAGGCTGCCAGGCCAGGCAGCCAGGGGCTTGGGGACTTTCTGAGACCTCAGGATGTCTCCCCAGGAGGTATTCTTCCCATGACTTGAAAGGCTCCCAGGAGTCTGAGAATGAGAGAGGCTAAGATGGATCTCAGGTGGTGCTAGTGGTAAAGAACCCACCTGCCAATGCAGGAGATGCAAGAGACACAGGTTTGATCCCTGGGTTGGGAAGATCCCCAGGAGAAGGGCATGGCAACCCACTCCAGTATTCTTGCCTGGAGAATCCCATGGACAGAGGATCCTGGCGAGCTATAGTTAATGGGGTCTCAAAGAGTCGGACAAGACTGAAGTGATCTAGCACACAAGGTGGGTCTCAGACAGTCTGAACTCCTTGTTTGTTCAGAATGTGAACTCTGGTCATAATCGACAGCACTGCCATTTGCTTATAAGGTCTTTACGAGGCTGAGATTGGAAACCACACCGAGTGAGCCCAGTTTTACAGGCTCCAGCTCGATGGACGCCTGACATCACACTCGGTTGTTTTCCAGAGCTAAACTGTTTGACCTCCGCTGCTGTATGTACTTATCAGCAACTTGTAGAAAGAGAATTTTTTTCTAATTTATGAGAAAATGGAATGTTTTCTGCAGGAGCCTTTTAGGTCTGGCCAGCAAAGATTGAGAAAATTTAGTCCATGTTGATCTGGGCCAGTGTTTGATTAAAGGTTTTTGTAAACTTCTGCCTGAGGGAGGATTAGAGTGAAGGTGGGTGGGTTCAAGGGCCAGGTCTTATCTGAGATCATGGGAAGTAAAATGCTTGCAAAATACTCTGGCATGGAGGACAGAATGCAGGTCGTGTCCCAGGGAGGCCTGCTCCCAGGAGGAGAATCCTGGGGAATCCTGTGATTAATACCATAGAAGGGAGCAGAAGACAGTAGAGTTGGCCAGAGGGAGGTGTGCAGACTCAGTGCAAGCCCACTAAGGCTGTAGCCAAGCCCTCTAAGCACTGGGGAGCAGCAGTAAGGAGCAGTGCAAAGCCCATCACCAAGCACAAGACGGCCTGTTGATGGTTCATGTGGGGGCACCCGGTCCTATCACTTAATGGCAAACGGGAGGGAAAAAAATGGAAACAGTGACAGATTTTATTTTCTTGGGCTCCAAAATCTCTGCTGATGGTGACTGCAGCCATGAAATTAAAAGATGCTTGCTCCTTGGAAAGAAAGTGATGACAAACTTAGCGTATTAAAAAGCAGAGACATTGCTTTGCTGACAAAGGTCTATGTAGTCAAAGCTATGGCTTTTCCAGTAGTCATGTATGGATGTGAGAGCTGGACCATAATGAAGACTAAGAGCCGAAGAATTGATGCTTTTGAACTGCAGTGTTGGAGAAGACTCTTGAGAGTCCCTTGGACTGCAAGGAGATCAAACCAGTCAATCCTAAAGGAAATCAGTCCTGAATACTCATTGGAAGGACTGATGCTGATGTTGAAGCTCTGATTCTTCGGCCACCTGATGCAAAAAGCTGACTCATTGGAAAAGACCCTGATGCTTGGAAAGATTGAGGGCAGGAGGAGAAGGAGGAAGCAGAAGATGAGATGGTTGGATGGCATCATTGAATCAATGGACATGAGTTTGAGCAAGCTCTGGGAGATGGTGAAGGTCAGGGAAGCCTGGTGTGCTGCAGTCCATGGGGCTGCAGAGAGTCAAACGTGACTCTGACAGAAAAACAACATTGAGATTTATAGGAAATATATATTTGGCTGTGTTCCACAGTTCCTCGCTCACAGCTCATAAACCCTTGGAATTTCTTAAATGTAGATAGTGATAAAGCTGTCTTTTGTCATATGGATGAGGTGACTTTTAGCAGCACCTAAATAGAGGGGCTGATTGCCAGGAGAACCAATCATGTGATTAAAGGGCTGGAATTTCAGTCCCACCTCTTGATTTCCAGAGAGGGGAGAGGAGGTTGAATCAATTCCCACTGGCCAGTGATTTAGATAATCTTGATAATGTAATGAAGCCTCCACAAACCCTCAAAGGACAGATTTTTGACCATTTCAGAAAGCTTCTGTGTGCCACCGAGTTGGGCCCCAAGCTCTGTGTGGACAGAGACCTCTTTGTTCAAAACCTCAGCCTATGAATCTCTTCATCTGGCTGTTGATTCATATCTTTTAATATCCTTTTATAATAAATAGTAATCTGTTGAGGAAACAGATTTTCTTGAGTTCTGTGAGCCATTCTAGCACATTAACTGAATCGAGGAAGTGGGTGGGGGTTTGTGGGAAGCTCTGATTTATAGTAGAAGGCAAGCACACACACAGAGGGGAAGTGTAGGTAAAAACCCGGGTTTGTGGCTAGCATCTGAAGAGGAGAGTGGACTTGTGGGTTGGAGCATTTTACCTGTGGAATCTGATGCTATTGCTGGGTAGATAGTGTTAGAATTGAGTTGAAGTCTTGGACCTCCTGCTGGCGTCTAAGTATTGCTCACCAGTGTGGAGAAACCACACATAAGTGTTGGATTCATTCCAGGGACCCCAAAGAAGCATCTTAGAGGATGCAGTCAGGTTAAGATGAGGGCATTAAAGTGGGTCCTAATCCATTATGACTGAAGTCTTTATAAAAAGAGGAAAAGACAGACACACAGGGAAGATGGCCATGTGAGAGCAGAGGTAGAGATGGGAGTAGTGCGTCCACGAGCCACCACCAGAAGCTGGAAGAGGCAAGAAAGGATTCCACCTAGAATCTTGCAGGGAACTTGCCGACACCTTGGTTTCTGATTTCTGGACTCCAAAACTGTGAGATGGTACATTTCTATTGCTTAAGCACACCAGTTAGTAGTGCTTTGTTAGAGCAGCCCCAGGAAATCAGGCCTCCGTACCACAGTCATCTCAGTAGTGCTTCTCTTCCTGAGCTCAGGGAGTTACTGGAAAATGGTAAATATACCTGCCAAATGCATCCATCAATGCAGCATTGCTGTGCATGTTATGCAGTGAATCCTCAAACCCAGCTCACTGGCATCAGCATACCCATCTGGCAGAAGAAGAAACTGAGGCTCAGAGTCCACTCAGAGACTCATAGCACGACCCAAGACTACACAGACAGGAGCTGGAGGAGCAGTGATGGGGTCTAGGTTTGCTGTTAGCATATCAAGCTCAACTCCATGCCCGTGGGTCTCCAGACTGGAAACACAGAGTGGGTAAGATGTTTTCGTAAAAGGGGAACATCTCAGGGTGGAGAGATTATGACCTTTAGAGTCATATCTCTCTGATGAGAAGAGCTGACTCATTGGAAAAAACCCTAATGCTGGGAAAGACTGAGGCATAAGGAGAGGGGTTGATAGAGGATGAGATGGTTGGATGGCATCACCGACTCAATGGACATGAGTTGAACAAACTTTAGGAGATAGTGAAGGACAAGGAAGCCTGGTGTACTGCAGTCCACGGGGTCACAGAGATGGACATGACTGAGTGACTGAACAATAACTCTCTGGCTTCATTTTCTAGAATCAGCTATATGACTTTGGCCAAACTGCTTGTGCCTTGAGGTTCCATCTGCCCATCTGCATAATGGGTGTACTAATGAGTAGCTCTGATTAGCAATGAAATGAATGACAGGTGGCTATGTGAGCCTGGTCTTTTGCTGAAGGCCTAGCATTTGAACTTGTGCTTTCTGTTTTCTGCATTATAATGAGCAGGGGTGTTTGAATGTGTTGCCTGTTCTCCCGACACACTGAACCCTCTGAGAATGACAGCCAATGGTGGGACCTATGATGGGCCGAGGGGACACCACTGTAAGTGACAAACTCTGTAGCACTGGAGGGATTCCTGCAACATGTGCCTACCACATGCCTCCTTCAAGAGTTCCCTTTTTCAAATTTATTTTTCAATAAATAAAAAAATTATATGTTTATTTATTTATGGCTTCACTGAGTGTTTGTTGCTATGTGTGGGCTCTCCTAGTTGTGGCGAGGGGGGCTGCCCTTCACCATGGTGTGCAGGGTTCTCATTGCGATGGCGTCTTTTGTTGTGGAGCATGGGTTCTAGAGCACAGGCTCAGTAGTTGTGGTGTGTGGGCTTACTTGCCCTGCAGCATGTGGGACCTTTCCAAACCAGCCATCGAACATGTGTCCCCTGCACTGGCAGAACGCAAATCCGTGGGATTCTTTAGGCAAGAATGACAATGTGGGTTGCCATTTCCTACTCCAGGGGATCTTCCTGACCTAGGGATCAAACTCGTGTCTCTGCTGCACTGGCAGGCAGACTCGTAAACGCTGGACCACCAGGGAAGTCCCAAGAGCCCCTTTTGTAAGTGAGGGGCTGAAGCCTGGGGAGGCAGGACAGCTTATTCAAGACCCTGAATCCTTAGGAGAGCTGAGAGGCATTTCTGGGCTCCACTGGGCCTTGTGTTGCCCATCTGTCCAGTCTATCCATCCTGAAAGGTGGCTCCTAACTCCTCCTGCTCCCTCCATCTACTCACAGTGAGTAACACGCAGTGTTGGTGTGTGAGCCTGACCTGGGAAGAGTTTAACAAGTGCAGTTTGTGAAGGCAGAGACGTGGAAAGTAATTCTGGAGGTGTCAGCAAAATAACATCTATCCACTTCCCTGGTGGCTCAGCAGTAGAGAATCTACCTGCAATGCAGGAGACTCGGGAGATGCAGGTTCTATCCCTGAGTCAAGAAGATCCCCTGGAGAAAGAAATGACAGCCCACTCCAGTATTCTTGTGTGGAGAATCCCATGGACAGTGGAGCTTGGTGGCTATAGTCCTTGGGGTCACAATGAGTTGGCCACAACTTAGTGACTAAACCACAACATCTATCTATCTACCATCTATCTATCTATCTATCTATCTATCTATCTATCTATCTATCTATCTCTCTCTCTCTCTCTCTCTCTATCTATCTATCTATCTATCATCTCTTATCTATCTCTGTCTGTATATGAAGGGAAAATGCGTAATCATTTGCCATGCCCACATTGAACAAAACAGAACCGTAACTGAGCAGGAACATCACCAATGGCTTCATCTCAGAAAGTAAGCTGAATGAAAGCTGAAGGTTGGGAGGACACAGTCCAGAGTATTTTCAGGCAAATCTGGGGAATTATACTGACAACTAGTGCAAATCATGCTTCATAGTGAAAGCCAGGCCAGGAAACCACTTACCCAGGTAGTAGCAAAGTATATACAGCAGCCTCATTTTCTCTAAGGTTGTAAAACATCCACATACCACAATTACTCATGGAGAAAACTTGCTGTCCCACCTTCAGTTCTCACGAAAGCTTAGCCCTCTGCCATTTCCATCAGCCACCTGGTAGGCTCTGAATAGAAGGAAGTCAGTAAGTTTACACAAGCTAGGAGGTAAAAGCTCCCTTTTCCATTCTCAGCCCAGAAGGGACTTTTTTTGCCCCCTCTGTGACCATTTGTTGTGTGAGGGAGGCGTGTGGGGGGAGGGGCTGTGGTCAGTTTTCAGGGGGCCCTGTGTTGAAAATATGTTGACACAACTTGTATCCTCAGAGTTCCCAGAGAAACAGAGCCGATAGGATAGACAGACAGACGGATGGAAGAGAAGACGTATCATAACAAATGACCCACGCATTTATGGAGGCTGAGAGGCACCATGATCTGCTGTCTGCAAGCCTGAGATCAGGAAAGTCTGGTAGAATTCAGTTGCAGTCAGGAGGTCTGATGTCTGAAGACAGGAGGAGACAGACGTCCCAGTTAAGAGGGGAGAGAGAACCTGCCCTTCGTCTGCCTTTTGTCCCTTTCCGGTCCTCAGGAGACTGGCTGACGACTGCCCACACTGGCAAGGGTGACCTTGACTCAGTCCACTGAATCAAATGCTGATCTCTGAAACACCCCACAGACGTACCAAGAAATAATGTTTTACCAGGTGTCTGGTAAACAGTTTCACCAGATTTAAACATACTCACATAGAATTAACTGTCTCACGATCTCTTTGGAAAACAACCCGAGTGTGGGCCCTCTCGGATGGGCTTTGCCTAGAGAAGTAGGACAGGAGACACCTACAGCTATTTGCAAAGTAGGGGTGATGGAACTGGTCTGAGCTGGCTGGGGAAACACAATCTAAGTGACTCTGAACAGGCCAGCACAGACACGGTCTGCTCATAGTGTGGGCTTTGCCCAGACATCTGGTACACCTGCCATTTGCGGGTAAAATGCCCCCAAACTGCAGATGGCTAATGGCAGACTGAGGGTTTCCATGGGTGGCCAGACAGTCTTAGCTTTGCTATTTCTCGGCGGCCAGTCTAGAGGAGCCACATGAACAGCAGGCAGGCCGAAAAACCTCCTGGAGGTTGGAAGGATCTAGGCTTTATGGACAGCGTTTTTAAGAACCACAATAAGGCAGATTCTGGGATTTTGATCAGTGTCAACTATTTCAGGGTTCAGTCATGGCTGGCATCCCTCCATGGTGCCACTGGAGGCACTGATCAGCGTGTTTAGAATTTCTGACAGCCCATCATGGCTTGGATGCTAGTGTTGGCCAAACCTCCATTCTCTTTTGGAAGGTTCTGAAGAAGGTGTCAGCTCTTCTGAGGATGAACCACTGTGATTCTTTAAACTTGCCAATTCCTATCAAGTTATAGACTCGGATCTGTGCTCAGCACAGACTATTCTCCTAGTAGCTGTGCTGATATTGAAATGGACACAAGCCGCCCAGAGATGTGTTGTGCTCACCTGGATGCACAGCCAGGGTTTAGGCAGATTTTCTTTGATCTGATTCATTAAGTTGGAGAAATTCACCATGCCTCCCCATCCTCCGATGGGCTTCCTTTGAAATCAACAACAAATTAATCCCTGATGACCACAGACAATATTTGACGTAGACATGGACTGAAGCCCACCGGGCTTCTCTGTCCATGGGATTTCCCAGGCAGGACTACTGGAGTGGGTTGCCATGTTTTTCTCCAGGGGATCTTCCTGACCCAGGAATCGAACCTTGTGTCCCCTGCAGCTCCTGCACTAGTGGCAGATTCTTTACCACTGATCCACCTGGGAAGCCATTTATTTATCATTGGAATGGAATTGCTCCACAATGTTGTGTTAGTTTCTGCTGTCCAACAAAGTGAATCAGCTATGTGTATACATATATTCCCTCCCTCCTGAACCTTCCTCACACCCCTCTCACAACCCTCTAGGTGATCACAGAGTGCCAGCTGGGCTCCACTGTGCTGTACAGCAGGTTGCCACTAGCTGCCTATCTTACACATGGCAGTATATATATGTCAATGCCACTCTCCCATTCATCTCACCCTCCCCTCCCCACCTGCCCTGAGTCCACATGTCTGTTCTCTACATCTGCATCTCTATTCCTGCTCTGGAAATAAGTTTCATCCGTACCATTTTTCTAAATTTCATATATCTGAATTAATACATGATAGTTGAATAATCATTGGAAAGACTGATGCTGAAGCTGAAGTTCCAGTACTCTGGCTACCTGATCCTGACTCATTGGAAAAGCCCGTGATGCTGGGAAAGATTGATGGCGGCAGGAGAAGGGGGAGACAGAGGATGAGATGGTTGGATGGCATCACCGATTCAATGGACATGAGTTAGAGCACACTCTGGGAGATAGTGAGGGACAGGGAAGCCTGGCGTACCACAAAGCATCAGACATGACTGAGCAACTGACCACAAATATGACATTTGTTTTTCTCTTTCTGACTTTCTTCACTCTGTATGACAGACTCTAGGTCCATTCACATCACGGCAACATCCAGGCCTTTTAATGGCTCTGACCAGATGGTTGGCGATGGGGTGGTCTCCAAGAGGTGGCCAGGGGCTTCCTTCCCTTTCCATGAGTGAGAAGCCTGGCTTTAGGGACAGGGCATTTGGGTGGCTGTTAGTGCCCTTGCTGGCCATGAGACAAGTGTCTGTGACCTCAGTTCTTCAGGACAAGGAGAGGCCTGGGAAGTTGAGTCATTTGTCCTGCAGGACACTTGGTGGTGACTCTCAAGCTGTCAACAGAGTAGCTATCCAAACATGAGCCCAGATGTACCATCTGTACACTGATCTGACAGTGCCAAGGCACTCCTCTCTGGATTTCCAAGGTGCTGTGGTCAGCTGTGACTGTCCCCTGACCCAGAGCCCTGAGTCAGCCCTGTCATCGCCCAGCTTGGCCCTGCTGTGGAGCCCCCCTCCACGTGCACCTGAAGATGTGGCCTGGCCAGTTACTGTCTCTGTCTCCTCTCAGGTAACTCAGGAGGGTTGGACTAGATCAAGATTGCTCCTCCACTAAGCTGGAAGCCTCATGGTGTGGCAGACATGATTCGGTTCCCAGACAGTTTAAACATCTGCTCCTGCATTTTGAGTGTTTAAGGCGGTGCCTTCAGAGGGAAGCCCAGGCCTCTAGTTTTCCAGGCTCCCCACCCTCTCTACTGTAGACCTGGGCATCCTGCGTTTGCTTTGTGCAGCCACCAAGGGCCTTGGGAAGTGTCATCTTATATCATAACTTTGAACTAGCATGAATGACATGATTTCAAGCCCATTAGGTCACAGCCTGCAGGCGGGTAGGTGCCGGGGCTGCTTCAGGGGGTGGGGACAGGGACAATGGCTCAGTTGAAGTAGGTCCCTGCCCTCTGGCATGGCTCCCCTTTGTGTTTCTTATTTCTGTGGCCTATGTTTCAAGTTCTGACCTCTGTTTCCAATAAGCATTCTTCGGGTGACTCTGAGGCTGGGGGTTGCCATGATATCAGAGCACCTGAGCAGAGGGCAGGTCTCCAGGTGCTGCCTGAGGGAGGTCTGGCCCCTTGCTCTGCCTCTCTCCCCCTCCTCCCCTCAGTCCACTTGCCCAGATCCCATGGGCTCCCCCATCTTGGCTTCCATCTCACCTCCGTAACACCAGCTCCCACAAGACCAGTGGCCTCTCCTGGACGCGCTGCCTTCCCTTTTCTGGCAGCTTGTCACTGTCTGCATTCTTCAGGACTTGCTTCTTCAGTGTTTTTGGTTTATTGCTGCTTCCCGCTCAGCTAGAATGCAGACCCTGAGGGTAGAATCTTGTCTTCTTGAGAGCAACCAGTGTGCTCTGAGCAGAGTGCAGTTCTGGAGTAAGTATCTGGTGATTGAATCAAATGCAGGAGCCGGGCACATCTTGCCCAGGGCTCTATCCTCAAGGAGTGAAACCCAGGCCCCAGAGCCCACTGACTTGCTGGACACGGTGGCCCTAGCATTGGTGAAGTGGGTGGCTTGGGATCCACTCAGGGACCTTCTGATGATCGACCATCCCAACTCTGAACTCCCCACCCCCTCTTCCTCCTCGAATCCCCACAGCAGATGATGTGACCTGTGGGCTGAGCTCTAGGCACTGAGTGAATGAGCTGGTGAGCATGCACAGAAGGCTCTGACAAGCTCTCCTGTCTAGCATGGACAGGGCACTGGGCGCAGGTTCTCAAGCCAGGCCAGTGACTATGCCACTTCTCTCTGCCTCATTTTCCCCATCTACACAGTGGGGGTAATAAAAACAGTGTTTACCTCTTAGGAGTAGTGTGTAGTTTAAAGAGCAAAATGTAAGGAGACTGATTTGGATAATGCTGGCCCTTAGGAGGGACACAGTAGATGTTCATTGTTGCATTAGTAGGAACAGTAATACACTGCCCCTGATACAGTGTTCAACACACAGTGTGGGAAGAAGGAGTGATGAAGTGGATACACCCTTGGATGGATCTGGAAGTATCTCACAGACACTTGCTCAGGGCATAGGGAAAGTCTCCAGTTAGCAGGTTTCCTTTCTTAAGTATCTACAGCCCTTTCTTTGTTATTGACTAGCCCTGCATCCATGCCTGCCCTCATAGGTTCATCCTGAGCAGCATGTCCACTCAAGGACATATCAGTGATGCTGAGGACCCTGTTCTGCTCTTTCTCTTCCCCTCACTCAGAATTCCTTCCTCCTTAGCCCAGAAAATCTGTCTGCTGCTTCCCTGGTGGCTCAGACAGTAAAGAATCTGCTTGCAATGCAGGAGATCCCAGTTTGATCCCTGGGTTGGGAAGATCCCTTGGAGAAGGAAATGGCAATCCATTCCAGTATGCTTGCCTGAGAATTCCATGGACAGAGGAGCCTGGCAGGCTACAGTCCATGGGGTCTCAAAGAGTCAGTCATGACTGAGTGACTATCACTTTCACATTCACAGCCCAATAAACCTGTCTGATGCTAGTGGACCAGTCTTTGTACTGAGGCTCCAGGGCGCTGCTTCTTCCCTCCAAGTACTGGGATTGCATCTCCATGCTAACATGCTGTGAGGCTCTGGGAACCGCTCTGGGACCCAGGAGTCAGCACTGCAGTGAGAGGAGAATGTGGACTTCAGAAGAAACTGCCATGGAAATGGCTATGGTGAGCCTCACTCAACCTGGAATGCCTTCCTGCAGCTCTCTGGGGCCCCACACTGGTAGCTGTCTGGCTGCCATCACGCTGGCCATCACCTTCCACCTCCCATGTGGCAAGTCCTCCCCTGGTCACATGAAAGCAGGTCTAGATTCTGGTCGGCTTTGTTATCCCAAGTGTAGGTAGGACTCCTTTCCTTTCCCGGGGAGCTTGCTTTCTAAGCAGCCCTGGTGCCAGGAGCTAGAGGCTTTTTTTAGGGATGAGCAGGTAGTCCAGCATTTGAACTGAATGTTCTGAGTCAACCTGGCCTGTGCAGGGTCACTGTTGGAAACTGTGTAACGGGAAAGCGAGTTACTTCTGAGCCCCAAGGTTCACTGACATTCTATCCGGCTGCTTAGAAAGCTTTCTCTCCGGGCTCCATCCAAAGACCATCTGTGGATGCTGGTCTGGGTCTCATTGTTTAGTTGCTCAGTTGTGTATGACTCTTTGTGACCCCATGGACTGTAGCAAGCTAGGCTTCCCTGTCCTTCACAATCTCCTGGATGGTTTGCTCAAATTCATGTCCATTGAGTAAATGATGCCATCCAACCATCTTCTGCTTCTCCCTTCTCCTCTTGACCTCAATCTTTTTCAGCATCACAGTCTTTTCCAATGAGTTGTCTCTTTGCATCCGGTGGCCAAAGAATTGGAGCTTCTGCTTCATCATCAGTCCTTCCAAAGAATATTTAGGGTTGATTTCCTTTAGGATTGACTGATTTGATCTCCTTGCTGTCCAACGGACTCTCAAGAGTCTTCTCCATCACCACAGTTGGAAAACATCAATTCTTAGGTCCTCAGGCTTTTTTATAGTCCAGCTCTCACATCCATACGTGACTACTGGAAAATTCATAGCTTTGACTACATGGACCTTTTTGTCGGCAAAGTGACTTCTTGGCTTTTTATTTTTATTTTTTATTCTTTAATTTTATCCTGAATCCCCCACCCCCCTCCCTCCCCATACCGTCCCTCTGGGCCATCCCAGTGCACCAACCCCGAGCGTCCTGTATCATGCATCAAACCTACTTCTTGGCTTTTTAACACACTGTCTAGGTTTGTCATAGCTTTCCTGCCAAGAAGCAATCATTTTCTAATCTCTTGGCTGCAGTCACCATCTGCAGTGATTTTAGAGCCCAAGAAGAGGAAATCTGTCACTGCTTCCACCTTTCCCCCTTCTATTTGCCATCAAGTGATGGGGCCAGATGTCATGATCTTTGTTTTTGAATATTGAGTTTTAAGCCAGCTTTTTCACTCTCCTCTTTCACCTACATCAAGAGGCCCTTTAGTTCCTCTTTGCTTTCTGCCATTAGCATGGTGTCATCTGTATATCTGAGGTTACTGATATTTCTCCCAGCAATCCTGATTCCAGCTTGCACTACATCCAGCCCGGCATTTCACATGATGTACTCTAGGTATAAGTGAAGTGAGCAAGGTGACAATATATAGTCTTGACATACTCCTTTCCCATAAACCAGTCTATTGTTCCATGTCTGGTTCTAGCTGTTACTTCTTGACCTGTATACAGGTTTCTCAGGAGGCAGGTAGACATGAACCTATTTGCAGGGCAGGAATAGAGATGCAGATATAGAGAGCAGATCTGTGGACACAGTGGGGGGAAAGGGATGGTGGGAGGAGTTGAGAGAGCAGCATTGACATAAACACATTATTATATGTAAAAGAGAGATAGCTAGTGGGAAGCTGCTGTACTGCACATGGAGCTCAGTTCTGTCCTCTGTGATGGAACTAGAGGGGTGAGATTGGGGGTGGGGAGGAGGGAGGGAGGCTTAGGAAGGAGGGGGTATAACATGCATAGAGCTGAATCACCTTGTTGCACAGCAAAAATGAATACAACATTGTAAAGCAATTATACTCCAAAAAAAAAAAAACATAAAACAACCCAACAAAAAAACCTTAGAGCAGAACTTTCTAAAAGAATGCTGGAGGTGGGACCTCAGAGCCAGACCACCTGTTTCACAGGGAAACTATCCCCTCCCCCCTCCCCAGCATGAGCTTAGCCAGGTGATATGCTATGCTAGTGTGCGTGCATGCTAAGTTGCTTCAGTCATGTCTGACTCTTTGTGACCCTGTGGACTGTAGCCCTCCAGGCTCCTCTGTCCATGGGATTCTCCAGGCAAGAATACTGGAGTGGGTTGTCAAGCCCTCCTCCAGGGCATCTTCCCAACCCAGGGATTGAACCCAGGTCCCCTGCATTGCAGGTGGAGTCTACCATCTGAGCCACAAGGGAAGGCCCCTTAAATGCTAAACCCTGGGGCAAACTGAATCTTCTGAACGGGTCACACCAGCATCCATACTGCCCACTAGCTCTCTGATAGTGTGATAACCCTACACCTTTATAGCACTTGTCCCACAGTGAACTGTGTTGGAGGTCTTGCTGTTAGGCTCCGAGGCCATGGGTCACAAACATTGCCCAGCTGCCCTCTCTGGTTTGGCTTGCTCTGGGGGATGCCAGTTGAAGTGCTGTGAGAACATTCCAGCAGCCCGAGGGTCATCGAACTTGCCCACCAGTAGTGACTGCAGCCTCTGCTGTTCCCTGACGGGTCCTCCTGGGACTCTGAGCTGGAAAAGCCCAGGTGAGCAGTGTCTAAATTTCTGCCTCAGGGAAACTGCGAGAGGTAATAGAGATTACTGTCCTATCTAGATACTACATTATGAGGAGTTTTGTTACTTATTCATTGTACCCCAAGCAAGTCCCCAGCCAGAAAGGAGACTGTTCTTACATTATTAAATCTCAGATTGCAGTCAGGCTGAGACTTTCTAGCTCAAAGAAGCTGCTTCTAAAAATCTGGACCACATACTTTACTTTATGAATAAAATATCTGTTGCACCCATTGACCATTCAGGTAATGATTTCTAAGGTTTTGGATGTAGCTATCTTGTCTTTGATAAAACTGAAAGCAAAACCAAGGCACACATCACGACACACACTTCTCCTGAGTAGCCCTGGCACCTCACTCATTTGTGCAGCACATATGGGTACCTGGGCTCCTTGCCCAACCAGAAAGCACTGGAAATAAGAAAAAAAGCTGCTGACCTACATGTTTGCCTGGACATCGGAAAATAATTTTAAATATTTATATATGATCTATAGGAGATTGCCCATTTGTCACAGAGAACTTCAATTACTAGACGGTCTACTAGAATAATAATAATAATAATAATAAAAACCCGTTTCTTTTTGAGAAAGTGTTTTATAGGTCTACTTGAAACTCTGCTCTGTTCTGCTTAAATGTGTTTGAAAAACAAAGTGTACTTGCAAAAAGAAGTTGCTGAGTGGTTAAATGGAAGGATGACCTTGGATTTGGAATTCTGGACACCAGCTCTGAATGTCTAGCTGTGGGCATGTTTCCCATCAGCCCCTGCTAAGAGAAAGGTCGTCACTTAAAGGAACTTGTAGTGGAAAGCGACTGCTGTTTCCTGGCTGGGGCCAGCTCGACTACTGTGGCTGAGAAACTGTGTGTGCCCTCCTCTCCTTTGTGGGCACCAGCACATACTGCGGGGAGGAAGTGTGGTCGTGGGACTGGGCGCTACAGATGGCACTGGATGGAACACAGCTGTCCCTCCCTCACGCTGGCGGGATGTGCAGGGGCTGAATGGTGACAGGGCTGCTGGATAGAGAACTGTGGAACAGGCATCATCCCCTACCTGCATTGCACTGGAGCAAGGGGAGGAGGGGAAACAAACTCTTATCCTGTTACTACTCACCCTGGCTAGCTTACTTGGGAACATCTGGAGGACAGGTGTGTTCCTGAGTTGTCCTTGTCTTTGCAGAATCTGCTAGTGATGTTTACAGAAGTGAGTGGAAGAGAAGTGTGGCTTCACTTGGGACAGCAAGTAGCTCAGTGATTCATTTGTTTCTAGAAGAAGAAAGGGCTGAGATCGAACACTGAATGCGAATGTGGAGCCTGCCAGGCTCTTTGCATCTTGTCCCTGATGAGTTACGGAAGCAGGCCAGCCTTTTGTGTGCACGGGCAGGCAGAATGGGATGTGTTTCCAAGTGTTTACCTTTCCTTTGCTCTCTGTCCTGGTCAGACGGCCTCCCTTAAACTGTTAGGCTTACTGGTTTTCATCAGTAACCACGACTGGGAGGAGCAGAGTGAGTGAGTGAGGATGTTTTATAGAATCTGAGTTATTTCCTTGACCATAAAGATTTCTTTAGGAAATCTGGTTGCCTGGAAGTGTAGACAAAAATCAAGGCATCCCTGAAAAGGACCAAGGTCAAATGGGTTTCTGTATTAGCATGATACTTGTAAACTTGAAGTGAGGACACATGTATTATGGAATATTTTCTGGATGTGCTTACCTACTTATCCATAAAGGTACTAAATTGTCCCTTTTTATCCTGTGTGTAAAAATGTCATTCTAGGTACCTCTCCTGCAGGCCTCAAAAGCCTGTTTAAAATCAGATCACCCACAAGCACCCACCATAGTCAGCTCCAGCACAGTAGAGCTAACATTCATAAACAGTCATCAATCACCCTGTTTCAACTGGAAAAGGAACGTCCAAAATGCCAAGTGGTAAACTATGATGGAAATTTGTATTTTGAAGCTGGTGTTTTTGGAGTTGAAAGACAACCATAAGATCTAATACCTTAAATCATTTTATAGTGAATGTCCATGTCAAAGGTGAAATTTTTAATTTTTTAAGTTAAAAAATTTTATCGAAGTTTCACTGATTTACTGTATTTTCTAATTTCTGCTGTACATCAAAGTTACACAATTGTACACACATGTACATTCTTGCTTTATATTCTTTTTCATTATGGTTTGTCCCAGGAGACTGAATATAGTTCCCTGTGGTATACATGAGGACCTTGTTGTTTATCCATTCTAAATGTAATAGTTTGCATCTACTCACCCCAAACAGCCAGGCCATTCCTCCTCCTCCCCCTCATCCCCTTGGCAACCACAAGTATGTCCTCTATGTCTATGAGTCTGTTTTGTAGATAGGTTCATTTGTGCCGTATTTTAGATTTCACATGCAAGTGAAAGCATATGGTATTTGTTTTTCTCTTTTTGACTTACTTCACCTTAGATGATAATCTCTAGTTGCATCCATGTTGCTACAAATGGAATTATTTCATTCTTTTTTATTGCTGAGTAGTATTCTATTTCATTGTCATTTCTATGTTTCCCCATCTATTTGCACGAAGTGATGGGACCAGATGCCATGATCTTAGTTTTCTGAATGTTGAGTTTTAAGCCAATTTTTTCACTCTCCTCTTTCACTTTCATCAAGAGGTTCTTTAGTTCCTCTTCACTTTCTGCCATAAGGGTGGTGTCATCTGCATATCTGAGGTGATTGATATTTCTCCCGGGCATCTTGGTTCCAATTTGTGTTTCATCCAGCCTGGCATTTCTCATGATGCACTCTGCATTTAGTAAGCAGAGTGACAATATACAGCCTTGACATACTCCTTTCTGGATTTGGAACCAGTCTGTTGTTCCCTGTCCCATTTTAACTGTTGCTTCTTGACCTGCATACAGATTTCTCAGGAGGCAGGTCAGGTGGTCTGGTATTCCAATCTGTTTCAGAATTTTCCAGAGTTTGTTGTGATCCACACAGTCAAATGCTTTGGCGTAGTCAATAAAGAAAAGTAGATGTTTTTCTGGAACTCTCTTCCTTTTTCAATGATTCAGCAGATGTTGGCAGTTTTATCTCCGGTTCCTCTGCCTTTTTCTAAATCCAGCTTGAACATCTGGAAGCTCATGGTTCATGTACTGTTGAAGCCTGGCTTGGAGAATTTTGACCATTAATTACTTTGCTAGTGTGTGAGAGGAGTGCAATTGTGTGGTAGCTTGAGCATTCTTTGGCATTGTTTTTCTTTGGGATTGGAATGAAAACTGACATTTCCCAGTCCTGTGGCCACTGCTGAGTTTTCCAAATTTGTTGGCATATTGAGTGCAGTACTTTCACAACATCATCTTTTAGGATTTGAAATAGCTCAACTGGAATTCCGTCACCTCCACTAGCTTTGATGGTAGTGATGCTTCCTAAGGTTCACTTGACTTCTCATTCCAGGATTTCTGGCTCTTGGTGAGTGATAACACCATCGTGGTTATCTGGGTCATTAAGATATTTTTTTGTATAGTTTTGTGTATTCTTGCCACCTCTTCTTAATATCTTCTGCTTCTGTTAGGTCCATACCATTTCAATGGAAACATTGAGAGACTATCTTTTTGGGCTCCAAAATCACTGCAAATGGTGACTGTAGCCATGAAATTAAAAGACACTTACTCCTTGGAAGAAAAGCTATGACAAACCTAGACAGCATATTAAAAAGCAGAGACATTACTTTGCCAGGAAAGGTCCGTCTAGTCAAAGCTATGGTTTCTCCAGTAGTCATGTATGGATGTGAGAATTGGACTCTAAGGAAAGCTGAGCGCCAAAGAATTGATGCTTTTGAACTGTGGTGTTGGAGATGACTCTTGAGAGTCCCTTAGGCTGCAAGGAGATCCAACCAGTTCATCCTAAAGGAAATCAGTCCTGAATATTCATTGGAAAGACTGAAGCTGAAGCTGAAACTACAGTACTTTGGCCACCTGATGTGAAGAGCTGACTCATTGGAAAAGACCCTGATGCTGGGCAAGATTGAAGCCAGGAGAAGGGGACGATAGAGGATGAGATGGTTGGACAACATCAACACGATGGACATGAGTTTGAGTAGGCTCTGGGAGATGGTGATGGACAGGGAAGCCTGGCATGCTGCAGTCCATGGGGTCACAGAGTCGGACACAGCTGAGTGACTGAACTGAACTGACTCCATTTTATATGAACCACATCTTTATCTGTTCATCTGTCCATGGACATTTAGGTTGTTTCCATGACTTGACTATTGTGAATGGTGCTGCTATGAACATAAGGGTGCATGTATCTTTTTTAATTTATAGTTTTGTCTGGGTATATGCCCAGGAGTGGTATTGGTGGATTGTATGGTAATTCTATTTTTAGTTTTCTGAGGAACCTCCATACTGGTTTCCATAGTGTCTTTCCATAGTGTCTGCACCAATTTACATTCCCACCAACAGTGTAGGAGGGTTCAGGGGGAAGCTTTTAAATGGAGACATTTTGAAGTACAACTATTCCACATGCAATTAATTTGCTTAATTGCAGGCCTGGCCTATGTGCTATGGTCAGGGTGTTTGTCCTGATCTACCCTCACACAAATTTTACTGGAATTAGTGACTAGAAAAGCCAGATTTTTCATCTGTAGATTAGGAGATTTTTTTGATACATGGGGCTGAAATCTCCTACAGAGAGAATCCAAATGCTTTTGTGTAACTTTATTTTGAGCTGCAGGAATGATCTTGGGCATATCCTTCTATCTCATCTGTGCACAGGGTTTGATTTAAAGTCTATATGACAGAAGCACCGTGCCAAGAATGCTTGCGTCTGCAAAGAGCAGAGCAGGATCCCAGCCGTGGCAAGTCACATTTCAAAGCTGACTGTTTCAGAGATTAGATTTTAATGTGGCTCACAGGAGTTAAGGGCTTCTTCAAAATCCTCTGACCTGTGGTGGGCTGGTGGATTCCAAGTTTATGACTCTGTTTGCTAACTCCTCCTGTGGGAGACGAATTCCTTTCAGAGCCGTGACTGTGTTAATAAGGATGAGCAGGCTGTGGAGAAATGCTTCGCTCTTTCCAGCAGACAGACTTGTTTTTCTCAGGCTTTGAGAGACAGGGGTAGTGGTGATGATGTCAAGAAGGTTGTGTTGCCCCAAGTCTCCCCCTCCCAAGACTGGGGAGTCATAAAACCTCAGTTAATCTGAGTATAAATGCAAACCTTGCCGCTGAGGCCACGATGGCAAGGAACAGAGGGCCTGAAGTGGAGGGATGGGCAACCACGTGCATTGGGGTTTCAGAGATCCCCGATTCTTTGATATCCCTCCAAGTGAGAGGTGGGGGGTCTCTATCACCTCCCTCAATTCTGGATGGGGTGTGGGTGCTCCACCTAATAGCTGAATAAGATGGGAGGGAAAGTAGAGGAACTTGGAAGCATGACAACTTTGCCTCATCCTTTTGGGACACTTGCTCTCTATGTTTCTTCCCAAGCAGGAAGCCCACCCCACGTGGAGAGGGTTCTCAGGGTTACCAGCCCCTGTGGATCCCAGCTTGGAGTCACCCCATCCTAGACTCCAGCCTCAGTGGGCTCCAGCCCCCAGCTGTTTAGGTGAGCCCAGATGGGGATGCAGATGCTGGGGGACAGAGTCAACATCCTTGCTGTGCCCTCCCTGAATTCTGATCCTCACCATCTAGATCATGGCTGCTATTTTAACTTAGGGGTGGCCTTAAGAAATAGGAATATCCAGGATCCAGGTAGTGTCCCTTCTTGCTGGGTATAAGACCTGAGGCCAGGACAACAAGGATGATCACAAACACGAGTGTGACATTTCTCACTCCAAACCTCTTACAGCTGCTCACCGTGTGCTCCTCATGGAAGCTGAGGCTCAGAGCCAGGGATCCTGGCTGCTCGTGGTAAAGCCCCATCCCGGGAGGGCTGATGTTCATTGTCAGGGGCTTGAGGGTTGGGGCAGTTGTTAGTGAGGGAAGGAGAATGTTTAAGGGAGGAATGAGGCCGCCCCTGCGAGGCTCAGTGGGCGTCCTTGTCCCAGGAGTTGTGAACATCCATTCCTTGGTTTATGCGTTTGTAGGAAGCATAACCAGGCCATCTGCACACCCTTAGCCCCACCGTGGGGTGGTGGCTGGGGCACATGCCTCTTGCTGAGGACTTACCTGGGGCTCCTTGTTTGTGACATGAGTTCAGAGTTGATTCTGTTGTTTCAGGCTGTCAGCTGACAGGAGGCAGCTGGGGTGGGGCTGCTCTGTCCTCTGAGAAAAAGGAAGATGCTCACTTCCATTGTCCGTGCCAGCCTCCAGCTCTGTATCTACTTTTTTTTCAATTAAGATTATATTTCTTTTTTTAAGTTTTTTTTTTTTTTTTAATGTTGGAAGACAGTCGATTAACAATATTGTGATAGTTCCAGGCGGACAGTAAAGTGATTCAGCCATATATATATATATATATATATATATATATATATATATATACACACACACACACATATATCCATTCTCCCCCAAACTCCACTCCCATCCAGTCTGCCACATAACATTGAGCAGAGTTCCTTGTACTGCACAGTCCTTGTTGATTATCAGTTTTAAATACAGAAGTGCGTACATGTCCATCCCAAACTCCCTAACTATCCCTTCCTGCCAGTTTGTTTCTCTAAGTAAGTTTGTTCTCTAAGTCTGTGAGTTTGTATCTGTTTTATTTATTTTTTTAATAAGTTCATTTGTATAATTTCTTTTTAGAGTCTGCATATAATGGATATCATATGACTATATTTCTTTTCAGATAAGTTTTAAGTTCACAGCAAAATTAAGGGGAAGATACATCCTCAGGCTGATAAATGTATGTGTGTCTAGGGTGAGGCCTCCTGGAAGAGGGATGGAGGGAAGAAACTGATGCAAATGCTTTATTGGGGAGGTGACTGAAGACAGTCCCATTCAGGGAAAGGAGCAAGGAGACAGGGAGGGGAAGTGAGACCATGAAAGTGTGTCTTATTGCAAACTGAGCTCCCAGTGCTGTTTTGGGCTCCAGGGCTGGATGCTGGAGGATGCCTCAGGCCATCCAAGCATGGGTCAGCTGCTGTATCCCTCCCCCTACTCCACGCCTATTGGCTGAGGTTGCTCCGGGAGGCTTTGGCTGAGGGTTACAGGTCTGTGGTAAGGCCAGGAACCCCCACTGGTTGTTTCAGGGTGACTCAGCACGGCCTGGCTTTGTGCATGGCTGTGGGAGAGCAGTCTGAGTTGAGATCTACTGGGTACCCCAGGGGCCAGGACTCAGACATCTGGCTTGTGGCGAGGTCACAGGATTTGTAGCAAGGAGTTGGGAACATTCCTTTGAAAAGCAATCTGCCCCACCACCCCCCACAACAGCCCTCAGGTCCTTCTCTGTTTCCACAGGGGGAATCCCAGACTCCCTGGTGATAGCCCGGAGCCGTGATGGGTTACAGGATGTCAGCCTCAGCAGGACCAGTGCCACTTGGTGACAGTCTATTCAGGAGGCAGCTCTTGCTCTGGAGAAGAAACTTCTGCCTCCAAACACCCCTTCTCCCAGCCCATGCCAATCGGACTGTCAGTCAGATCACGACCGCTGGCAGCCTTGGGAACTGGCTTGAGGCTGGCATTGGGCCCTATCCAGGCCATCTGAGAGTCATTCTTTGGCCAGTTAACAAGCCAGTTTCCTATCTCAGTACTTGCCATTTTTATGATACTGCACAGGCTAAAGCTCTGTTTCATGTGCTGGCTCCCAGGGTCTTGACTGCCCACGACTGTGCCACCAGAGCCGGCAGACATCATCACCTCTGTCTTAAAGATGAAGAGACAGGCCGGGGAGGTGCTGGGGTTCTCCTGATTCACATGACCTTGGGCAGAATCAAGCCAGGCACCCGATGCTGAGTGCTTGGCATCCTTCTTATCTCAGACCACATGGCTGTTGAATTCTCCTCAGCATCAACTCCGGGAGTTCCATGGTTATGGCAGAGAACAGGAGCTCACCTGCTTACTGTGTCAGAAAGGGATGCTCAGACTGCCTGTTGGTACTCAAGTCATCTTCCTGATGCTCTGTGCACTTTTCACCAAAAACCCCCCAATCATACAAAACACTGAGCCGAGTGAACAATACATGTGCTGGTATGCTTGGGGTGAAATACATGGATATCTGTCACTTACCTTGAAGTGAGCAAAAAATACGCTGGAGTAATGGATGGAGTTGACAGGAAATAAGAACAGCAAATGTTCACAGTGACATCTAGGAGGTGGGGTTCGCTAAGCGATTCTTTCAACTTCTCTATTAGAAATGTTCATAATAATGTGTTGGGAGTTCTTAGAGGTCCCCAACAAGTTCCCTTAGGATCACCCGTTCATTTCCTCATTCTGTTCTGATCACATAACAGAACAGAGTTCTGAGGTGGAGAAGGGCCACCCACTGAGACTTGAAGGGCCTATGGTGTGTGTTCCTGGAAGCACAGAATTGTCTTAGAGGTCCAGGCAGCATTTTGTAGGATAGCTAGCAGCCTTGACTCAACAATGATTCCAAGTAGCCCTCAGTTGCTGAGACAAGCCCATGGTTCAATATATGCCTACGCAGTTGGGAGTGGGGCAGCTCTTCCCCAGCTTGACAAGCTCTGGCTTACCCTTCATTTGATGAGGGAGTCCCAGAGAAGGCAATTCACTCCAGAAATGGCACACAGCATGCAGGTGGCCATAGTAATCTAGAGCCCAGGGGCTTTGAGTTCTTGGCTGGGGCTCTTTCTTTATTCTCTTGCTTCTCCTAAGACTCTCAAAGGCTGAGGCAGTCAGTCATTTAGGGTGTGGTAGCAATTCTTTGCACTGGGTACCATTTAAGATACTGAAACCCACTGTTTATGTGCTATCTCTTTTACACAGGTCTAAGTAGTTATTCAATCTGAGGCCAAACAGCTCTTAGCTTGGGTTCATACTGAACTCCCCTGAGTCAGTTTCATCATTCCTGGGAGGCTCACAGTATGCCTAATGGCTGCAGCTGACCTGCTCTCACCTCTGTATTCCTGAGCTCTCTGTTCTGATAACATATGTACACATATGTAACATATGAGTCCAGTTGGACTCAGAATGTCTATCACAGACACAGCAGTGTTTCCAGAAGCTGACCAAATCCTGGGACACACCTATTTAACAAAGTTTGACTTCAGTTTACCTGAGATGATTTAAATTTGGAGCATTTCAACTTGGCTCTGGGTTCAGGCTTCCCTGGTTCATGTAGTAAAGAATCTGCCTGTAATGAAAGAGACTTGGGTTTGATCCCTGGGTCAGGAAAGTCCCTTGCAGGAGGAAATGGTAACCCACTCCAGTATTTCTGCCTGGAGAATTCCATGGATAGAGGAGCCTGGCGGGCTATAATCCATGGGGTTGCAAAGAGTTGGACACGACTGAGTGACTAATGCTTTCACTTTTTCACCTTAGTTATCCAGAAGCATTGAAACTTTTGCCACAATATCTGTTGAAATTGGTGGCTTAATCATGTGTTTTTCTTTGTTCCCTCTGAACCATCATAAAATTATAGTAGATAAATATAGAAAGGTACAAATTGAGAGGGTTGTGGACAATAGCAGATTAGATGTGTCAACAAAATTTTGGAAAATGGGAAGTATGTGGCTTAGTGGAGTAGATCAACTATACACTACGTACCAGCAAATTCGGCAGCATGTGTGTGTGTTGTGTGGGAGATGGGTGATGGGATAACAAAAAGGAAATTTAAGATTGTCCTGGTTATGGCTGGTACACAACAAGCCAACCCATAGTGATAGGCACATAGCATCCTTCTGCATTCAGTGCTCAGGAGTTCAGGCAGGGCAGAATGGGACTGGCTTATCTCTGCTCCTCCATGACTGGAGTCTTAGCTGGGGAGACTCAAAGGCTGGTGGACCAGAGCACCTCATGTGGCCCTTCATGTGGCCTAGGCTTCCTCACAACATGGTGGCTGAGTTTTCAGAGGAGGATCCCAGGACAGCCAGGTGGAAGCTTCTTGGCCTCTGTGACCTAGCTTTAGTAGTCACACAGCCTTGCTTCAGCCACGATCTGTTGTTGAAGCATTCATGAGCCTGTCTAGTTGAAAAGAAGTGTCCACAGAGACTTGCCTCTTAATGTGAGGGGGTCACAGAAGTTTGGAGCCATGTAGAACCCCAGGGAACTTAGGATCAGAGGCACTGGATACTTTGAAGGTCAGAGTGAGGGTACGGCCACCTGCAGAATGCAGGAGGGCTACTCCTTGGCAAGATGGACTCAGGAAGGCTTTGATCTTGGAAACCTCAGTGAGAGCTGAGAACAGAGAACCCAGACTGAAAACAGATGAATCAAGTAAAAATTAAAAAACTTGCTTTCCACATAGTCAAGACCCCTCCCACTCAGACTTCTTTCCCCACTTAACTTTGGTATGCTGCCACCCTGCAGGCAGAATGTTGAAGGATTCTTCTCTGCTGAGACTAAGAAGCCAAAGAGAAAAGACCTGCAGGATTGACACCAGTGGGTAGTTTCACACCAGTGAAATAGTCTAGCACCAGCCTGATCAACCTACAGTGAAATGACCAGGTGGCAAGCTCCACTCAGCCACACTGAGCTTCCAACCAGCCAGCTAGGGTCTTGAACATGGGATTGATGACTCCAGACACCTGAGCATTTGAGAAAGGCTTTTATCAGGCATAATGGAGATAAACAGTAACAATAAAGGACAGAAAGAAGAAACTTAAAGAAAGAGAGAAAATGTAGAAAATAAAGACATATCCATGGAACAGTAATGTGGTATTAGACATTTAGAATATGTGAAAGAGTTCTTAGAAATTAAAATTATGTAGCAGAAATAAATAAAAAGTCAATAGAATTTTGGAAAATAATGTTAAGGAAATTTTTCAGAAAGTAGAAGAGAAAGACAAAGAGAGTCACAAGAGAAAATTACAGACTTAATGAAAGAGGTCCAACATCTGACAAATAGGAGCTCCCATACAAAGAAAACAGCAGAGGAAATGATCAAACAGTAACCAAAATGGAAGGATAGGCATTTTCATGCTGAAAGAGCCACCAAGTGCTTAGCAAAACAAAGACCCATATCAATGCACTTTATCACATAACTCAGGATGCCAGGGATAAGGAGAAGATACTAAAAGCTTCCAGACAAAGAGAAATAGGTCATATACAAAGGATTTGCCACGAGCATACCATCAGCCTTGTCAGAGCAGCACTGGGGGGTCGGTGGAGTGATGCCTTCCACATTGGGAGGAGAGGGGGTCTGCATCCCGGAATCTTATACCCAGCCAAACTATCAGGCAGGTGCGTAGCTCAAATAGTTAATTCACTGCTAGAGAACTTGACTGCCTTGTATGTAAAAACACCCCCATTTTCCTTGGTTTAGATTTATGTAGAATCCTTCAGGAAGGAACAATAGAGCTACATTTGGTGTAGTATTTATCTGGGGTTTACTCTTACCTCCTTGACATACCTTGCCCTTTGGGATATCTCCCATCTCTGCCTTCCTTTGGTCAAGCTTGAGGACACAGTGTGGGTTTCTCCCAGTTTCTGAAAGTAGAGTGTTCCTATGAAACCATAAGCTGAAGTGGTGTAGAGTGAGAAAGCAGTTACCTTAGCATACATTTTATTTACAGTTGCACACAATCAATTGAGATAAAGCACAGATACTTACGGACATGGTTCACAGCTCTGGAGACTTGATGCTGAGCTGCTGAGTGTGCTTTCTGGGAAGAAGCTTGGTGGTGCCACCATCGCTGCCTGGGGTGAGCTGTGCTTCTGTAATGGCCACCTCAAAACAAATGTCGAGTACTATATTCTTTTTTGCCTTTTTTCCTAAAAGTGAAAATGCTCTTCAGATTTCTTTTGGTTAGCAAAAACAGGTACTAACATAGGTCTTTCATAAAAGCAAAGTGGTGCAAGGTGAACTTTTGCAAAGTGGGGGATAACTGAATACACAGGTGGTTTTGATATCCTGGATCCATGGACTCATTTTGCCTCCTCTTTTTTCCCCCCAAACGTTCCCCATGCATTTCATTTTCTCAACTACCTTTTGATCCTGTTTCTTCTTTTAAAATAATAAATAGAATGCAGAAAACATTAAAGAGAAAGTCCTAATTCACCCACTTTCCAATTGCATCATTCTCCCTCAGTGTTACCTTTTACAATCTGTTTCATGTTTTGTTTAGGAAGGTCTTCCTTGTGACAAGCTTATAAATATCTCTTCCTGCATAATCTATTAAATTCATATTTTAAAAGCATGCTTAATCCAATTGGTATTTGTTTTTATGTGTGTTGTGAAAAACTTGGGTTTTAGCTGAGGATATTTCCATCCTGCTCAGCTTACTGATGGTGAGAACACCTGGCTTTCCATCCAAGGGACATATTCAGTCTCACCTCACTTCCCCCGCTGGGTATCTGGCTGCATTCCCACTTCTCCCTCACAGTGTTTTAGGCTCTAGCAAAGTTCCCTCCTTCTTCCCTGGCTGCTCCCCTACCCCCCACCCCCCCCCCGCTCCCAGAGTCCTCTCCTGGCTCCTCGGCCTGGCCTCCACCCTCTCTCTACTTGGCTTGTGACCCCCTCCCCCTAGGGCACTGGCCCCCCCCTCCACCCTTTCTCCTCCTACCTGCTGCCCACATACCTTCCCTCCCCAACACCTGTCTCTTCTGTGTCCTTGAGAGACACCAGGGTCACTTATGCTTCTCCTTCATATACTGTCATTACAAGTCCTGTGGACCCTGCTGCTACTGGGTGCAAATTTCCAGCTTTTGTCCCTCCTTCTCCCTCCTGAACCCAGAGAGGTCCCCATTTCCTCTGTCTGAACTTTTACACCTCTGGGCTTTTTTTTGCAGGGCCATTCCTTCTGCCTCAAACCCCCTCCTGTAGTCTGTCTGACAAAACTCAGGTTTCCCTGAGAACCCAGTCTGACTCCATTCCCTTGCTTCACTCCCTGAGCCTTCCTCTCTGTCTGCGTCACCAGGCCTGGTCCTTTTCTTCGGTGACATCCATTCCCTGTCTCTCATTAATGAGGCTGGAGCCCCAATCCTCCAGTCCCTAGACTCTGGTGCTGGAGCCTCACATGGTCAGGGCCTTGATGAGAGCACAGCTGAAACACACACCGTCCCTGGGAGGCAAGGAGGACAGGTAATCTGCTGGCAGTGGGAAAGGTAAGGGCCTAGCATAAGTGAGGCAGGTTGCCTTAGGTGATGCCGTCAGCTGGGGCCTCCAGCCAGTGGCCAGCCTGCCTGCTGGGAGTCGGGCTGCAGCTGGAGGAGGTCAGGCCGCCCCGGCACAGCCCTTATCAGTTTAGCTGAAGGATTCAACCAGGAAGCTCCGTGGCTGGGTGCCCTGCCCGAACTGCATGCAGATTCTTAGGAAAAGAATGCATTTTATTCTTCTAAATCCCAAAGCTTTGTGCAACCCTGAAAAAGGAAGTGCCATGCCATGACTGGGCTGCCCAGCATCCCCACAGCGATGGTTAATGGCCCCAGGTCTCAGGGCTGCCACCTCAGGGCTAGCTCAGACACATATGCTCTGTTTGGGTGCTCTCCCTAAGTTTGGGAATGAACACGGTGCTGCGGCTCCTTCTCCTTCAGCATGAGGTTTTAATTTCCTGGTCCTCTGAGTGTGGGGAGTGACGGGATGTCTGGCCACTTGGCCAAAGCAGATGCCCTGGCCTGGTTAGAGGCACACGTCTGGAGCAGGCAGGGTCACCGTGGTCCTTTGTCCTTTCAGCACAGAGGAAGTAAGAAGACCAGCTGTGTTTCAGGCTTAGATACTGGCCAGCGCCACAGTGGAGGCACTGCTTCCCTTGGTGGGACTTTTTTCTATAACATCTCTGTCTGTCAGTCTGTCTGCAAGCCTAGCTCCACCCCTGACTTTCTATAAACCTGGGACAGCAAGGTGCCAACACACAGCTGCCACCACTTCCTCTTTCCTCCTTGGCAGATGCCACTGAGTAATCACAGTTGTACCTAAATACAACCTCAGAATCCTTCTCAACATCTGCAGAGAGCTGCCATGTGGATGAATGTTCTAGACCACCTATGCGGTTAGATGTCCTGTGAGTCAGTCATTCGTGGCTCTAGTGTAAACACTGGTCCATGTCCACAATGACAGTCCTGGTCAGGACTGTGAGGAGCATTGCAGGGGCTCCTGGTTCACCTCTGTTATTTCACAGGTGAGGAGGTGGAACCCAGAGAAAGTGAGTGCTGAATGGGTGATGTGTGTTCAGGCATGCCCTGTAGGAGAGGGGGGAACACATGCCCCATTTGGGCTAACTGCATTTAGGAGTTCGCTCTTGGGGATTGAGTATGAGATTGACATAACAGGCTCTGATGAGTGTGGCTGTGAGGAGCTCATGCACACCCATGCAGCCCTGCATTTCCTTGATGGCAGAGCCATGCTTGGAGCATAGCACATGCAGTGGTGCCATTTCCACACTGGTACCTGGGCCTGTTTTCCAGATGAAGACACCGAGGCTCAGGGTGGCCAAGCGCTTGTCCAGATTGCTGGTAGGTAAATCTGAGCCGGGCGAGGGCCGGCTCATCTGTTCTTCTCCACCAGAACCTCTCTAAGACTGCTCAGTGCCACTCTCTGGTTCCTTTGAATCTGCTTTGTCATCTTTGGGGCATTTCTGCTTGTTAGAAAGAATCTCACACCATCAGGACCAAGGCTGAAGCTGGCGAGGGTTTGGTCATCCCCCCAGTGTACAACTGGTCACCCCTACCAGTGGAGCTGTTTCAAATCCTGAAAGATGATGCTGTGAAAGTGCTGCACTCAATTTGCCAGCAAATTTGGAAAACTCAGCAGTGGCCACAGGACTGGAAAAGGTCCGTTTTCCTTCCAATCCCAAAGAAAGGCAATGCCAAAGAATGCTCAAACTACCGCACAATAGCACTCATCTCACACACTAGTAAAGTGATGCTCAAAATTCTCCAAGCCAGGCTTCATCAATATGTGAACCATGAAATTCCAGATGTTCAAGCTGGATTTAGAAAAGGCAGAGGAACCAGAGATCAAATTGCCAACATCCACTGGATCATCGAAAAAGCAAGAGAGTTCCAGATAAACATCTATTTCTGCTTTATTGACTATGCCAAAGCCTTTGACTGTGTGGATCACAATAAACTGTGGAAAATTCTGAAAGACATGGGAATACTAGACCACCTGACCTGCCTCTTGAGAAACCTATATGCAGCTCAGGAAGCAACAGTTAGAACTGGACATGGAACAACAGACTGGTTCCAAATAGGAAAAGGAGTACGTCAAGGCTGTATATTGTCCCCCTGCTTATTTAACTTCTATGCTGAGTACATCATGAGAAATGCTGGACTGGAAGAAGCACAAGCTGGAATCAAGATTGCCGGGAGAAATGTCAATCACCTCAGATATGAAGATGACACCACCCTTATGGCAGAAAGTGAAGAGGAACTAAAGAGCCTCTTGATGAAAGTGAAAGAAGAGAGTGAAAAAGTTGGCTTAAAGCTCAACATTCAGAAAACTAAGATCATGGCACCTGGTCCCATCACTTCATGGGAAATAGATGGGGAAACAATGGAAACAGACTTTATTTTTTGGGCTTCAAAATCACTGAAGATGGTGATTGCAGTCATGAAATTAAAAGGCACTTGCTCCTTGGAAGGAAAGCTATGACCAACCTAGACAGCATATTAAAAAGCAGAGATATTACTTTGCCAACAAAGGTATATCTAGTCAAGGCTATGGTTTTTCCAGTGGTCATGTACGGATGTGAGAGTTGAACTGTGAAGAAAGCTGAGCGCTGAAGAATTGATGCTTTTGAACTGTGGTGTTGGAGAAGACTCTTGAGAGTCCCTTGGACTGCAAGGAGATTCAACCAGACCATCCTAAAGGAGACCAGTCCTGGTGTTCATTGGAAGGACTGATGCTGAGGCTGAAACTCCAATACTTTGGCCACCTCATGTGAAGAGTTGAGTTATTGGAAAAGACCCTGATGCTGGGAGGGATTGGGGGCAGGAGGAGAAGGGGACGACAGAGGATGAGATGGCTGGATGGCATCAGCGACTCCATGCACATGAGTTTGGGTGAACTCCGGGAGTTGGCGATGGACAGGGAGGCTTGGCGTGCTGTGATTCATGGGGTCGCAGAGTCGGACACGACTAAGCGACTGAACTGAACTGAACACTGTACAAACTGGGAAGAGACAGAGGCTCGAAATGGATCTTCCCCACCCTCTCCCTGCTCCTTTGGGGTTTAGCAGTGGCCTGTTTCTCCCCCACCCCCTCTGTACCCCCAGTTCCTTATCCTCTGTCTTCCAGTCCCCCTGCCCTCCGCCCTGGCCGTTCCTGCAGTGAGGGGCCTGCGCATTGCTGCTCCCTGCTGGCTTCTCACCGGCTCTGCTCCATGCGGGCCACCTCCTCAGCCCCTCCCTCCTCAGCCCTTCGCATTGTCCTGTGTTTTCAACAGGTGCCTGACCCATAAGGACGTTTAAAAATAATTAACTGGATCATATTTTCATGATAATAGAACATGTCAAAATTTTATGAACTCCAGGAGATAGTGAGAGACAGGGAGGCCTGGCGTGCTGCAGTCTATCGGGTTGCAAAGAGTCAGACACAACTTAGCGACTGAACAACAACAATACAGTGTACAATAATGAAGACAGAGTGTTCTGCTGGAGTGGAAAACAGCTATCCACAGGCAAACTGGAAGCAGCACCTGGGACCTGTTAAGGCCTCTGTAGATGCCTGCAGTTAGTTGCATTTCTGTCTTTATTAATAATGCCTTTTTGTGCAAGCAGATTGGCCTGACTGGAGGTCAGGTGGGTTTATAAAACGTGCATCTGTACACCTGACTTGTCATTGCAGCAGGTAGCTTGCTTTCACAAGGACATGTGTCCCTGGATGCTGCCCTGTGATCACTGGCCTTACACATGGACAGTGTCGTGGCCACCTCCATGACTATGCTTGGTGCTGCAGGTAGATGGGGACACATTTGTGGAGATGACTGAAAGTGAGACAGCGGTTTCTGTCCTGGTGATATATTGCCACATACCCACTACCCTGCATTTGGAGATTCAAAACAGCAATCATTTTATTATACGTCCTGATTGTGTGGGTCAAGAGTCGGGGCAGGGTAGGGCTTGTCGGGTGCCATGCTCCCCCTAGAGTGGATGGAGTTAGGTGATACCCTTCTGGTGGGTGAGCTGGTCCAGGGCATCCAAGACCACATTGCTCACATGTCCAGGGTCTTGATGGCAGTGCTGACCAGAGCACCCACATGTGATTCCTGCAGGGTCCTTGGACTTCCTCCATGGACTCTTCCAGAGTAAGAAGTTTCCAAGAGAGGAGGTGAAAGTTGCAAGGCCCAGCCCACCACCCTTCTTGCTACCACCTCCCTCCTGCCGTCCCAGTGATGTTGAGATGTTGGTGGCTGCAGGCTGGGAAGAAACTTGGAAGACAGGGACACCTGGGACATTCTGCCAAGGACATTCTCAAGAAAGAGAGAATGGACTTTGTGCCCTGCACCTCCTACTGCAGCAGCATGAGCCTTGTGTGTCTGGGGGGACCACCATCAGCAGACGCCCTCCCTGTGTGTTCTCCAGCCCAGCAGCAGCTGCCCCACGCTGCACAGGCCACGATGACTGTGGACTGGACTTCCGCAGGGTTAGCACCAAGCCTCTCCCTGAATTACGGATGCTGACATCTGGCGACCTGGTCAGCCCATGTCTGGAGGCACAGGGAAGGAGCCAGGCCCCACAGCCAGTGGTTCTAATTAAGAACCTGAGGAGCAGGAAGGCTTCTGTGCAGAGGGGCAGATGCGGAACCACTTCCTTCTAGAATAATTGGAGGTGTCCTTCTTGGAAGAAAATGAATTGAATGGATTGACAGTGTGCCTTGGAGCCAGCCCAGGGGCTGGTCCACCTGGAGGGTCATCTTCTCCTGTGAGTGCTCTGTGCCAAGGCCACTTGACCAAGGAGCCGAAGCCACACTGGCTGGTCTTGCTACATCCATGTGAGTCTCCTCCCTTTGGGCTGTGGCATCTGAGTCTTCTGTTTCCTGTCTTAGAATGTCTGTCCTTGCTTTTCCAAATATCTGACACTTATCCAAGCCCCCTCTGCTCACCCTGGAGGTTCCCCGGACCCCTGGCCCTGTGCCCACGTGGAATTCAGTCCAGCTCCATGAAAATGCCGTGGAGAAGGTTTGGCCTTTGTAACATGGTTACCCTGACCTTGGCCCAGACCTTGGGTGGGGTTGGTTGTGAGCTGTGGCTGCCCACAGGCGGGGGGCAGGAGACGGGAGCTGTGTGCCTACAAAGGGCTCCCCAATGCTGGTCTGTCACCCTATGTGCATGGCCACCTCCTGAGGAAGGAGCCCCTCTCTGGGCTGCCATCCTCTCCCTCCTGAGGGGTCCCAGCCGGCCCCCAGCTGAGGTCCTCATCCTGTCGGCATGATGCCCTCACTGACTCCCATCAGCTGCCCCTCTTTCAAAGAGCCTGAGCTCCTCACAGGGGGATCGGGGTGTAGGGTAAAGCCTTCTCTGCCCTCCCAGGCCCCCCACACTGAGACAGGCTTGCAGGCTTGGGAGATGAGAGAAGGTATCCCTCTGTGTCACTGCAGCTGGCTGATGGCCAGGTGTTGGGAGGGTGGGGAGAAACACTCGAGGAGGATAAGCTGAGGGCGACAGCCACAGACTTTTAATGCAATGACATTTCCCTCCACAAAGACACCTGTGAGGCTCCCGTGACGCCTTATACATCTCCTGGACTTCAGGCAAACCACATTGGGGTTCTTCTTTTTTTCCCCAGTATTTATTTTTATTTATTTGGCTGCATAGGGTCTTGGTTGCGGTATTCGAACTCTTAGTTGAAGCACATGGGATCTAGCTCCCTGACCAGGGCTCAAACCCGGGCCCCTGCACTGGAAGCATGGAGTCTTAGCCACTGGACCACCAGTGGTTAAAGAGGAACCACTGGGTTACTCTTTAATGGAATTATCCCCATCACAAAGGAAAATCGATGAGGTTGCATTGTGTATCTGCACAGTCTTGTCTTCTTTATAAAGACAATGCCTTTTTGATGGAGATTAAGCCCCACCCCCACCTGGCAGAGAGGTACTATTGTAGTTTCTGCAGACAGGAACCTTCAAGTATTAGAAATTCAGCCCAGGAGGAAGTGGCAGAATAGGAGACAGCCTCTCCCTGCATTGCCTTTTACAGCTTGCTGCTGCATTTAGGGTAGAGCACTTGTTTATTTATTTATAATGTCTTTATTTTAATTGGAGGCTAATTACTTTATAGTATTGTGGTGGTTTTTGCCATACATTCACATGAATCAGCCATGGGTGTACATGTGTTCCCCATCCTGACCTTCCTCCCACCTCCCTCCCCAGGGATGATAGGGTCATCCCAGTGCACCAGACCTGAGCACCCTGTCTCATGCATCGAACCTGGACTGGCAATCTATTTCACATATGATAATATACATGTTTCAATGCTGTTCGCTCAAATCATCCCACCCTTGCTTTCTGTCACAGAGTCCAAAAGCATTTAGTATACTTGGGTTTGAAGTGCATATTTGAGTAAAATGTGTTCTAAGGGAAATGTCTAAAAGATTATGCATCGTGCATGCTTAGTTGCTTCAGTCGTGTCCAGCTCTTTGTGAATCTATGGTGCCCAGACTCCTCTTGAGGAGGAGGCAAGAATCCTGGAGTAGGTTGCCATGCCCTCCTCCAGGGGCTCTTCCCCACCCAGGGATTGAAACCGAGTCTTCTGCGTCTTCTGTATTGCAGGCAGATTCTTTACCGCCAAGCCATCAAGGAAGCCCCTCAAAGGTTATACTTTTCTCCTTTAGTGAGACCCCATGCCTGGCTCATGCACCGAGGTGGTTGCAGGTAAAAGGCTGGTTCTCAGGGCCCAAATAGTCTCCAGTGCAGCATGTCCTGGCTTCCTGGCTGCTGAGGAAAGATCCTGTTTGCATTTTGTAGTTTGCAAGCAGCTGCTGCAGTGGTGAGGCCACGGAAACCTCTCATTTTTGGTGCCTAGGAGGCTTTGCATGTGGCATTCTGTAGATTAAAAAATTGGAGCCAGGACTGGGAACATGCCCCAGGTGCACGGGTGAGGGACACAGCCCTGCAGCAAGCAAAGCGGTCATGTGTAAACCTGCAAGCACAGAGCACCGGCCACCTCCTGGACATGTGCACAGCATGGAGTCAGTGTTACTACTTTCTGGAGTAGTTCTCTTGCTTGAGCAAAGGGAGGGTGCAGCCGCTCCTGGTCCCTCTGTCTCTCCCGGCTCGGTTGGATGGCAAGCTGGCTCTGTCCGCTCTCACTGGCTGCACACCGTGTAACCACCCGCAGTCCTGGAGGGATCTCTCCCTGTTGTGATCCTGTTTACCATTTCCTTGGGCTGAGTCTGAGGCTGCTTACCTGGCACACGCTCTCAGATCTGGTGGCGCATCTGAGAGGCTGGCCCAGCAGTGGGGCATCTCTTCTGGGCTTGGGGACAATGTTTGAGTGTCTCTGGACTCCTGTCCAGGGCAGGCTGGGCAGGCAGGGACCTGGAAGACTGAGATTTGAGGTTGGGGAGGGCAGCCAGGATGAAACGAGATCTCGGAGGGGGGGCCATTCCTTCCTGAGAAGTGGCTTTTTCCTAGGACCAAGTGCTCACGAACAACACGGAGGATAGAGGGAAAAACAGCATCTCCTTGGCTCCACCCCCTCCCTGTGGGCGGCCACTTCTTCAGTTAATTGGAAACACAGAGGAAGCTGTTGCGAAATCCAGCCCCTCTGCCATCTGTGCCTCTGTGGGCTCTTCACAGCGTTTATGGACTGAGGGTCACGAGGTGTTGTTAGCTTCCGAAGAGGTCCTGGGCCACAGATAGCTCTCTGGAGAGGGAGGCCAGAGCACGCGCATTACACAACCCAGCCAGGTCATCTGACCACTGTACCAAAAGCCCCAGAAAGTTTGTCAGCTGACCCTGGGTGGGCAGGCCACCTGCGAGCCACCCCCAGGCCGAGGGCTCGCTGCACTGTAAACCAGCTTTGAAGGTGCGGTCTGGGTACCCGCAACATCACTCACAAACAGCTTCCCCACCTGCTGGGGCGCAGAGGGCACAGCCTGGCCTGGTGTGGGTGTGTCCCATTTCACAGCTGGGAGATTGGCTGGGTGGTGCCCCATCTTTGTGGCTTGCCCGACGCATGGCCGGGCTGTGACAAGGCAGAGAGGGAGCAGTGTTGCTGCTTTGTGGACAGTGGGGAAATGGGTTCTCCGGGCCACGAGGACAATGCATGTGTGTGGGGGGCTATTAGGACTAGAGTATGAGATGGTTGGATGGCATCACCGACCTGATGGATATGAGTTTGAGCATGCTCTGGGAGATGGTGAAGGACAGGAAGCCTGGCGTGCTGCAGTCCATGGGGTCACAAAGACTTGGACACGACTGAGTGACTGAACAACAACAATTAGGACCAGAGTTGTGCCAGGTGGGACAGGCCAGGCCCCGTCCTTTATCCGATCGTGCTGCCCGCGCAGCTTTTTGCAGGAAAGAAGCCAGTAAAGGTGCCCCCCTCAGCTCCCTCCCGTCAGGTTGCACGTGAAGCTGCCCAAGGTTGTGACATCCACTACCCCACCCTACTCCTGTCCCCAGGACTGCTGTCCCCACACAGCAAACCAGCAATGCCTTCAGCTCTGGGGGTGGCACTCACAGCGCTGATGGGAGGTCATGGCTTGACCTCGAGACATTGCATCTGATAAAGTATAGATGTCACCCAGAGTACAGATGTCACCCACAGCACCATCACAAGTTTGGACCCTGAGGGTTCAGGAGAAGGAACAGGATGTGGACAGGACTCTTGAGGGAAAGGAACACTTATGAGAGGGACTGAGATCAGCTGGGATGTTAAGACAAAGGGTCCAGGCACTCCCCTTCTCCCACACTCCTAGAGTCTCCAGAAAATAGGTCCAAGTGTCCCCAGAACATAGGGGTTTTGATGCCACACTCTCCACTCACACTCCTGGGGCTTTCGTGGGCCATCTAGTCACTCCAGTATGTCCTACCACCCATGCCCCCAGAATGTTCTGACCCACTGGTTGCCAGGGCAAGGCTGGAGGGAGAGTAGGTGAGCAGGCTTCCTTGGAGCCCCAGAGCTGATGAGGGGTGGCCTCTGTGTGAACTGCATTCTCTTGAGAGAGTGTCTTGGGAGGGTGGCCTTGCCCTACCCCGAGCTTTTTAAGTGAGGTGGGTGGGCCTGGCATGGCTCCTGTCCTGTGGCATGTGACCCTGTGGAGATTTCAGTTTTCAAAACAAGAGCATCCTCCTGCCATACAAAGTCCAAGGCCCTCTGGTTAAGGCAGCAGGCAGGCTGGAGCCTGGATCTGCACTCTGCTGCTACTAGTGGGGTGACCTGGGGCGACCAGCGTATCATTGGGCTGAAAATATCACCTCCTTCATGGGATGCTCTGAGACACGCCAGTGGGAGAATACATGTGCAAGCCTGAGCACAGGGAATTTCAACCTCTGTTCATTCCTTTCTTCCTTATTCAAGAAGGGAGAAAGGTGAAAGTGCTTTTTAGGACCAGTCCCTTGGAGAAGAGTCTCAGGCTCCATCGGAGGGTGGGTCTGCTTCAGTGTCTAAAGGCAGCCTGAGACGGGGCAAAGAGCAAGAGCTAGATACAGCAGGGCCCTGGGCACTGTGCCGTGCCCTGTCCCCAGAAGCCTGCTCTCCAGATGAGGGGTGGCATGCAGTTAAACTTAGAATGGCCCCCTTTTGAGCCCGGTGTCCAAGTGTGAGTGGCTTGCTGGGCGCCGGCTCCACAGGGCCTGGGATCCTGCACTTGTGAGTGTGAGAGGCAGTGGCATACAGGGCCAGCCAGTGCAACGACACCATAAAGGTCATAAACACACAATAAACGGTGATAGAACAGGCGACGGGAAGCAGTGGCAAACCGGCTGTCACCGAGTTCTGCTCCAGGACTCTGTTAAATGTTAATGTTAAATGCTTGTGCTGGTGCTCAGTTGCTCAGACCTGTCTGACTACTTGCAACCCCATGGACTGTAGTCCACCAGGCTCCTCTGTCCACTGACTTCTTCAGGCAAGAATACTGGAGTGGGTTGCCATTTCCTTCTCCAGGTGGTCTTCCTGACCCAGGGATCAAACCCCTGTCTCTTGTGTCTCTTGCATTGGTAAGAGGATTCTTTTATCCTTGAGCCTCCTGGGAAGCCCTAATGGTAAATGGCCAGGGATAAAATTCAACTGTTGATGGGGATTTTTAAAGACTCCTCAGGCGTTGTTAGCCCCATGCCGTGGAGTGTGTGGGCTGGGACTCCGGGGCTCCTGGTTTCAGCATTAACCGCGAAAGCTCTGATAAACAGATTCCTGGCGTCTCCCTGCAGAGATTCTGGTTGGGCCAGGGCCTGGATATCTACTTTCCTAGAGTTGGAACCACTGACATAGATAAGTACAGAGAGGAGCTCAGCAAGGTGGTCTTCTCTCCAAAATCTGTTGATGATTGTTGGGGGCACTGCTGGCAGGTGCCATGCCTAACCTGTCTAGACCCCTTCTCAGGTGGGGCCCAGTCACGAGGTTTCAGATGTTACCTTCCCAAAGTGTCAGTTGCTCAGTCGTATCCGACTCTTTGTGACCCTGTGGACTGTAGCCTGCCAGGCTCCTCTGTCCCAAGAACCACACAGAGCCTTTGGCCTTTGTCTCCAGTCCTCTTTTCCTTTCTCTTTGAAAACTCAGCTGGGCTTCACCTCCACTGAGACTGACTTTCCTCCTCCCTCCGTATACTCCAGGTCACACTTGGGGATGCATGAAGGATATGACACCCCCCCACACTTGTCAGCTTCTGATCACACACCAAGCTGGACGATGAAGACAGCTGTCCCGGACACTGGAGGGGTGGTGTGTTCCAGCCTGCATGTGTTGGGCAGCCACCTGGAGAACCTGTTTGTTCACTCTCAGGAGGGAGCCAGAAAGAGCCGGTGCAAGACTGCCCCCTCCTCTGCTATACTGGCTCCCTGCTGCATAGACCAGGAAGGCCCCGCCCTCTGCAGGTGAGCTCAGGTGAGCCCTTAAGTGGTTTTTGTGATGTGGTGGAAACCTTCCAGCTTGATGAGGCCCACAGAGCCTTGAGCTTCCCATCAGCTAGGTCACCTGGCCTCTTCCCTTTACAGCCTGCCCCGCCCCACCCCTGCCACCTCCTCACAACCATGAGTGTGTGGACTTTCTTAGTCTTCTTTAAAGGCACAGGGAGATGGATTTGCTTGCTCAAGTTCAGGATTGCTCTCAGCAGGGGTTGGACCAGCTGTCGGAGCCAGTAAGCCCTGGCCAAGTACTTCAAGTAGACCAGAAAACACTTCCAGAGAAGTTTTATAACCAGTTCTGATTCACTTTGTTTGAGTTGAATGTGTGTCTGTAGTCTCCACAAAGCCTGATGTTTCTACCACAAATGGTGGATTCATGTCAATCTATGCCAAAACCAATACAGAATTGTAAAGTAAAAATTAAAAATAAATAAATAAATTAAAAAAAAAAAAAAAAGATACATGAAAAAAAAAAAAAAACCAAATACTAAAGTCTCGAGCAGGTCGAAGGTGGAAGATCTCTGGTTTATCAGCTTATCTTGTATTTGGTAGGAGATCCATGTTATGCCGGGAATGTGGTGTGTCTGTCCACATACTGAGCTCATTAGAGAAGTGATTTAGATAAGGTTAGAGATGTTGATAAGTCCAGTTTCGAATCCTGGCTCAGAAAGATGCAGACTCATTTTGTCACAGCCGCGGATACAGACCCTAGACGTGTGGGTTCACCCTCACAGCCATCCTCACCTGCTGGGCCGAGAACCACACAGCGCCTCTTGTTTCCCTGTGGGGGGTTGGGTGGCCCTGCAGAAACTGTGGGTACCTGTGGATTGCTTTCTTCCCGGTGGGATGGGGAGAACTTGTGTCCGCATGATTAAATTTGGGAACTGGGGGGCACTCATAAAAGGAAGATGCTCACAGCTGAGTCAGGTAAATGGGCAACTGGAAAAGATGGGCAGGGACATCTGGTTCGCCATCAGTGGGGAAGGTGACTCTGTGTCTTTGGGGTCTGACTATTGTGGATGAGATGGATAGATGAGGTCCATGGAGAACAGCTAGAGAAAGGTCAAGCAGAAGGCGTGGTCCTTGTCCTTGGTGCTGCTTTAAGACTTCCCTGAGTTCCAGGAAGGCTGATGGAGAAAGCCCGTGAAGGGTGTCACCCGCCTCTGGCAGGTCTGCCCACATCCCTGGGTCCAGTGCAGACTATAGGATGGATGGACTTTGGAGGTCACAGCTCAAGGGGACGTGCAGAGCAGGAGACAGAGACTTCCACGTGATTCCAACTAGACTGACTTGGCTCGGTCACCCAGCTCTGCTTAACCTGGCCGCAACCTGTGAACAGAGGTGATATCAGTTCCCATTTGTTCCCAAGCTGTGAGTGTTCCCCAGACCTTGCCATGTTCATCCTCACAGCAGCCCTGCAAGCTGGGATCATCTCTCCTGTATTTCCCACCAGGCAGGTGCATCTCATAGAGGCTGGGAAAGCTTTCTGCATCTGGCAACTTGGCAAGGGCAGAAGTGGCCCATCATCAGCAGGCTGGCTTGGATGCCTACTGTTCATGGCCCCACCCCACATCACGTTCTGGTATAAGATACAAAGAGATGTCCTGAAAGAGATGTGAAGCCTGCAACTGGGAACTCGGGCTCTCAAGGGAAGGAGGAAGCTTCCAGGTTCTGAGCCTGGTCAGCTAAAATGTAAACGTTGGAGCTTTCCTAGTGGTTCAGATGGTAAAGAATCTGCCTGCAATGTAGAAGACCAGGGTTTGATCCCTGGGTTGGAATGATACCCTGGAGAAGGGAATGTCAACCCACTCCAGTATTCTTGCCTGGAGAATTCCGTGGACAGAGGAACCCCGCGGGCTACAGTCCATGTGGTCACAAAGAATTGGACATGATCGAGCAACTAACATTTTCACTTTAGAATATGTGGATCTGGAAGCTGGGACTTATGGGGTAACTTACAGATTCTTTGCCAGTGTATGGGGGACAGCCGCCTGCCCCGACCCCGGCCATGCATCGGAGCTGGCCTGGGCCTACAGAACCAGCTGTGGCAGGGCCAGTGTGTAAGAAGCAGAGACCAGTTGGTGGTCCTGATGGAACCCACATACTCAGCAGGGCTGACATTTTTGTGGATGAGTCTTCCTGCCACACTGACCCAGGGGCTGACAAAGGCATCTCGGAGGGTCCACAGAAGGCCCTTCCATCAGCCTCTCAGGCTTTGATGCCTTGCAAATCACAATGGGATGCACTCTGTGCCAGGGCTGCGCTCTGTACCGCCCCCTCTCCTTGCCTCTGCTGCTGAGGCTCATAGCGGAGAAGAATCTGCAGTGGGTCTCGGAGGGGCATGATTGGTTGAAACAACAATCCCTGGGACTACTGGTGTCTTGCGGGCAGGGCCCAGACTTACCGGAAATGCCGCTACCACAAACGTTCAGGGAAGATCTAGACTTCATGTCGCTCAGAGTTTTGTTAAGTTGTGCTTATAATTTCAGAAAACACAGCACCAGTGGTGATGCCATGCGTGAAGCTGAATCACTGAAGTTCCACCAGCTGTCAGGCTGCATTGCACCTACTGCAGCTCAGAAATTTTACATTCGATGCAAGTATTGGAGGATTTGAGCATGGTATCTCAAACAGTTGTGCCTAAACATTTACTATTAAAATAAATGTTACTATAAATTTCTTTTCTTTCGTTTTCTTTTATATTGACATTAAGGCATTTTATGGGCTTCTCTGGTGGCTCAGAAGGTAAAGAATGCCTGCAATGCAGGAGACCCAGTTTTGATCCCTGGAGAAGAAAACAGTAACCCACTCCAGTATTCTTGCCTGAGAAATCCCATGGGCAGAAGAGACTGGCAGGCTAAAGTCCATGAGGTCGTAAAGAGTTGGACACAGCTGAGCAACTAATACACACAAGGCATTTTATTTTCTATCTGTTTCTATCATTTATCGATTATGTTGTTGTAGATACATTATAGTATCCAGTTATTTAACTCCAGAAGAGTAAAGAGATGATCACTAATATTTGCTGTGAAAGGAGCAGACTGACCAGACCATCCACAGTCAAACTGTAGCTGGCAGCGGCCATGCAGCCCACCTTCTGCTGGTGGCCTGCCTGCTGGGAAGGCAGCTGCACCCACATCAGGCCTGCTCTGCCCCTGCTTTCCCCCCACTGCACGGGACCTGACCTGACCTCTGCAGCCAGCCCTGCTGCGGCCCTCCCAGTCACATCAAGGGCCTATGTGAAGGCTTGTCATTGAGTCTGAGGGAGGTTGTGGGCCCCTGGGCTCTTGGAGGGGCAGACCCCAAGCCAGGGCTGAAGCATGTGCTCCCCTGGGACTTGTCAGTGGGGTTTGGAACGTGTGTTGACACAGGGCATTAAGATGGTGGGATGGGAAACAGGGAAAGGTGGGCTGGCACCATCCAGTGGGCACTGAGAGGCCTGCTGAATCTTTAGGTTCTTTCCAATGCTTCAGAAGGAAGACCTTAAGGACACCTGGAGCACTTCCTGTTTGATCTGGGGTCCCTCTCTTAGAGGTGAGGGCTGTCGTGTGCCATAGGGAACAGGCTGGTCTTAAACAACCACCCAACCTGGGCAACTGCTTCAGTATCCTCTTGACAAAGGGTGGGAGGAGCTGAGTTTCTTTGCTGACTCACAACCACATTTAGGAACAGTTCCAGGACAGAGTTCCAACACTGTTTGGAATAAGATCATGAGAGTAAGCACAGGGCCCACCAGGAGACTCCCTTGCTAGATGTCTTTGGTTGTATAAATTCTGGCAGGTTTGGTAAAGCAATCTTGGGGAAGAAACAGGCTTGTTCACTGATAGTCCATCATGTCCATTTTCTGGAGGATTCTGAGTTGAGTGGTATGAGTGCCAGCTACCACTGTGGAGTCACAGCTGTCCTGGAGAAATCTGATATGAAGGATATGTGTGTGCCCCTGTGCATGTGTGTGCATGTGTGCATGAGTGTGCGAAGGTGTGGACCCATGTGTGGGAGTGTGCATGTGTGTTGGTAGGTATGATATTTGCTTAGTTGTGTCTGACTCTTTTCGACCACATGGGTTATAGACCACCAGGCTCCTCTGCCCATGGAATTCTCCAGGCAAGAATACTGGTGTGGGTAGCTCTTTCCTTCTCCTAGGGTCTTCCTGACCCAGGGATCCAACTCAGGTCTCTCACATTGCAGACAGATTCTCTACTGTCTGAGTCACCAGGGAATCTCCACGTATGATTGTATGCATGTGCATATATTTGTGTGTGTGTGCATGCATCTGGAGGGTAATCCAAGGGCTGGGATGAGGAATTCAGCCCCCAAGGGCCCTTAGCACCAATGCAATGAGTCAGCAGGATTCATGAGACCCAGAGGCATATGGAGGTCTCCATCTGTGTCTTCTAGGTTCTTTTGTCCAGCCTGTGTGCACATCCTCTGCTCCTGTATGAAAGACAATTTGGAGCAAATATGACTTGACATGTTCCTGACTCCCAGTTCCTGGGTGGGTTTTCAGCTCCCTTCACCTGACCAGTGATGAGCACACCCAGCAAGTGTGGCCAAGCAGTTAAGTTGTTCTGAGGCCCTGGCCTTCCTAGGTGCTGGGTCCCTTTGCTGGGCATGCAGGCTGGGATTTTGAACCAGTTTTGCAGCTGTGTATATACCATGAACTACACACCACCCCAGGGAAATGTGGGCAGCACCCCGAGAGCAAATGCCTTAATACTTTGTAGTGAAACTGGGGTAAATCAAGCCTCACATCCACCCCCTCAGGTTGACCTTTGCCTGCAAACGAGTTACGAAACAATTTTCAGTTCTCAGAGCTTTTTGGATTTTGAATGACTGATAAGGAATTACAGATCTGCAAAAATAAACAGACCCAGTTGACACAACTAGACTTTAAAGTCAGACCTGGGTTTTGTGGGCACATAGTCTCTGTGTGTGTGTGCGCGCGTGTGTGTATACACATGTGTGTACTCTCTCCAGGCCTTAGGATGGTAGTGAGGTCAAAAGCCATCCGTAGATTAGCCCCCTGCTCAGGGCCCCAGCTGAAAGTGGCCCAGCTGCCGCCCCTCGGCAGCAGCAGCAGATGGCCCCTTGCCCCAGGCGGGCAGGGTTGGGGGCAGGGAGGCCAGGGCTGAGCTCTCAGCTCCAGGCTGCCAGCCCCCTCCTCCTCCCCCATTACTTTCCTCAGCCAAGAGCGCCTGAAATGGTCAGTAGCTGCTGAGAGGGGACCCAGAGTGGGAGGCAGCTCAGGTGGGAAGAAAGGGGGACCTGGGGATTCTGTGGCTGCTCTCAGGGACAGAGAGCTCAGAGTGAGATCTCAGGGCTGGCAAGCAAGGTGAATCAGCCCTTTGACTATCTGGAGGCAGGGTGCATTTAGCAAAAACACTGCCCACCTAAGTGCCAGCTTCGGGACTGGTGCTGACACTTAAGCTCTCAGAACGTGTCTGCACGGGAGCCAACGGTGTCTGGGGTTAGAGAAGACGTGACTCATTTGTCACAAAGTGATGCCTCTCTTGTCCCTCTGTGGCCCTCAGGTTGCTTTCCCTTCTCAGCAGAGCCCTGAGGCTGGACCTATCCTCTCAGGCTCTTATGGAAGCCTAGCTCAGTGATGAAGCATCTTTGAGGGAGAAGCTGTCCTCCACACAGGGCTCGGAGTCAGGGCTGGGTAATGTCATAAGGGATGCAGACCTCCACGGGTGATGGGGGACCCTGAGTCCTGAGCTGGGGCTACAGAGTGTTTACCATTGCCTATGACAATCCGTGGTCCTGGCTGAAAGAGTCACCCAGGTCTTGGGGTTGCCTGAGGCCCAGTGAGTCTGAGACTGGGTTTCCCACACCCTCAGACAGATGGGACCTAGAGTTACTTTTGCACTCCTCCCTGGTGGCCCAGATGATAAAGCATCTGCCTGCAACATGGGAGACCTGGGTTCGATCTCCAGGTCAGGAAGATCCTTTAGAGAAGGAAATGGCAACCCGCTCCAGTATTCTTGTCTGGAGAATCCCGTGGACAGAGAAGCCTGGTAAGGTACAGTCCACAGGGCTGTAAAGAGTCAGACATGACTGAAAGTTACTTTTAAGTTAATTTAAACAAAAATAATAAGAGGTGATATATTTTTGCAGAAACTAAATATATCACCTGAGTTCCATTGTGAACATCACCACGCAGAGCATTTTACCCACTCCGAGGAGACAGAGGAACCTGGAGCTGGAAAGTCATCTCAGGCTCTGATGTTGAGGGAAATGCTCTGGGATTGTGACTCCCTTGTGAGCACAGAAGACATTTTGAGAGAGGGGTTTCCTACTTGAAAGGTTCTGCAGCCAGAATCAAGGGTCTAGAAACTCCTTATCATACTTTCTTTTCTCGCACTGAAGATTAAAAGAATTTTAAAATAATTCTGAGATATACTATACATACAAGAGTCTATCTAACTTATATGTACACTAGAAAGAAGAATAAGAAAAAATACAGATGTCTGGGTGGTAGCAGACTAATAGTAGAATGCAATGCACACTTCATTTCTCACGTTAGCTTCAGAAACCACTGACCTGAATTCTGTAAATGGTTATCTAATCTTGTTTAAAGTTTTTCTGTTTCTGGAAGTGTTGCTGAGCAATAGATTGCTGAATTTTGCCAGTTCTTGAACTTCAACAAGTAAGATCATATTGTATTAATCCTGTGATTTGCTTTTATCTGCTCATGAGATTCATATATGTTGAGGCATAGACCTGTCACCCAATCATTCACACTGCTGCGTAGTCTTCCATTATAGGAATTATTTGGGTTGTTTCCAGGATTTTGCTATTGCAAATGATGCCCATTTGAATATCCCTTAAAGGCACAGATCCCGGAGTGTGACTGCTTTGGTTCAAATCCCAGCTGTCAGTTCCTACTTGTGTGACGTTGCATACATCAATGACTGTTCTCCAGGTTCCACATCTGTAAAATACAGATACCAGTATGTGCACTGGGAGGCTATAAAGAGGATTAGGTGAGTCAATTTAGATAAAGCACTTAAAACGAGACTTGGCATGGTCATTTTAAAGATTAGATATGATGAAGAAGATACGGTGATGGTGCTGGGGACAGAGATGGTGGTGGTGGTGATGGTCATGCTGATGGTGGCATGATGATGGTGGTGGTGGGGATGGTGAAGATGGTGATGGTGTGATAATGAGGACGAAGGTGGTGGTGATGAGGGTGATGGTAGTGGTGAAGGTGGTGGTGGTGGTGGGGTGATGATTTGATGCTTTGATGAAGATGTTGATGAAGATGGTAATGGCGGTGGTGGTGGTAGTGAAGGTGACTGATGGTCATAGTGATGGTAGTGATGATGGTGACGATGACCGTGATCACAGTGGTAGTAATGATGGGTATTTTTTAAACTGGGGGAGACTCCCAGGGAGACATGTGCTTGGAAAGGGACCTGCCATCTGGTAGGACTTACTTAGGTGAGTTCCTATGGAGAAGTCAGACTGATTGAAAGTATCTCATCCAATGACATTTACCAGCAGAAATGAGGTGTAGGGGTAGGGGCAAAGCAACAGCTCTGTGGGTCCTTCCTCCAGTCTGGCTTCTTAGCCTGTGCCCAGCACTGTCGTAGATCCAGGAGATAATGCAGCACCGAGGTGCTCACGAGCCCTGCCCTTGGGAAGCCGGTCAGTGAACAAGGGAAGATGAGATGACAGACCCACTGGGGAAGGTAAGTTAGAGTGAGGGATGAGAGGTGGGTGGTGGCTGTTAAAGGCTAAGAGAAGCCTGTTGTCAGCTGCCCTGAGGAAATGAGGAGGCACCGTCTTAGGATGTGCACAAGCCAAGAAATGACTGTGGGGCCCAGGGAGGAGAAAGCTTGGAGATCCCTGGGAGGGAGAGTGGGAGCAACTGGGTGAGGCTGCAGGTGAGGCAGAAGGGGGTGTGCACGTATGCAAGGATCAGAGTCTCCAGGGGCTCCTGAGTCTGAGAGGAGTGAGCTATACTCTCCTGCTGCCGGTAGAGAGTGGTGGAGGTGATGACTCCCAGCATGTGACTCCCAGATTCTCTTCCCTTCTTGGGGGGAGGCAGCTCCCAGGATAGCACCTGGAGGCCAGACTCGCCCAGAACTCTTTGGCTTTGAGGGTTTGTCTTCAGGACAAGAAATATTTCTATTTCAGTTCACTCTCTTACACCTTATCTAGACACAGCCACAGGAACAGACTGATGGGGATCTCCCAAATTCACATGTTGGAGTCCTCACTCCCAGTACCTAGAATGGGATCCCACTTAGAGAGAGGGTCTTTGCAGAGGCCATCAAGATAAAATGAGGTTAATAGGGTGGGTTCCAACCTAATATAACTGATATCTTTATTTAAAGGGAAAAATTTGGACACAGACATGCACATAAGGAGAAGCCATGTGAAGATAGAGGCAGGGATTAGGGTGATAAGTCTACAAACCAAGGAATGGCATGGAGTGCCAGCGAACCACTAGGAGCTGGGGGAACAGCCTGGAACTCCCTTACAGCCTCAGAAGAAATCACCTTGGTTTTGCACTTCTAGTCTCCAGAACTTTGAGAAAATACGTTTCTCTTGTATAAGTCACCCAGTGTGTGGTACTTTGTTATAGCAACATTAGGAAACTTATACAGATGACATAAAAGAGAATTTCTTCAAATTAGAGAAGTTCTTATCACCTTCAGGAGACTGATTTTTTCTTTTTTTAAAATCATCTATCATCTTCCCTGGCAGCGCACGCAGTAAAGAATCTGCCTGCAATGCCGGAGACCTGGGTTTGATCCCTGCATCAGGAAGATGCCATGGAGAAAGGAATGGTTACTCACTCCAGTATTCTTGCCTGGAGAATCCCATGGACAGAACTATAGTCTGTGGGGTCACAAAGAGTTAGATATGACTGAGCAACTAACACATACATGGCTGATAAATTTTTTTCAAAGAATTTGTTCTACTTTAATACTCAGTGCTAAGAAGGGGATTTCTAGATGAAACCATTTCAGGCAGAATTTGATGGGTGGCCAGTATCGCGGAATTCACATAGGTTCTGCCTGCAGCAGCTCTGGAGGTCACCATAGCACAGATGTAAGGTGCCCTAAGGACACTGCTCCCTATTGCTTTGTTGAAGGAATTAAGACATTGAGGAGCAGAAGCCAGCTGTCACCAGCTGCATTCTTCAGAACATTCGCCACTAACATTTCTGGGTGTATTGCCCTGTGCATATGATGGCAAGTTTATTGGATAAATGGGTTATTAGGATCCCCCCTGGAAAAATCTGTGGTCATTAAACCTTAATCTAGAAGCACTGTCAACTGTATTTGCATTCCTTATGGCAGCTCTCTGTGTGTGTTCAGTACGCATGTTTATTTTGGGTGACTGCTTTTTAAGCAACAGGCTGAATGAAGATCGGAGAAGGCATAGGAAACTTGCAGAAATGTGTTCTTGAAATAATGGTTTTCCAGCACAGAGATTGAGGAAGCTGATGAAATAGCTGGAGTTTTGCCTGCTCAGGAGCCGAAATGCAAACCCCACCCTGAAAAGGATTTTGGTTGTCCAGACGTGGTAGAGAGCTGACCCCAGGCGTCTGCTCCACTTTGGCCCAAGAGATTACAATAGGGCAGAAACACAGTGCTGAGGTTCTAAGAAGCAAAATGTTTCTCCCACCACCTGTAGCAGGAGCTAAGAGGAGACTGAGATTTGACAACAGGCAAACAAGGAGGAGGAGAAGGCATCTCAGCCTCCTACTTTGAGCCATCCACCACCCAAAACCCAGGCAGAGTTTCCATGTCTCCAGGTTTAAGGCGCCCCTCTCTGTGGGACGGAAGTCTGCGGCAGCCAGGTGCCTCTGCTATAGCTGTTCAGATGTCCCCGGGAGTGCACGTGCTCAGCCAGCGTGCATGTCCCCTGTGTGTACATCATCGTGTGCACATCCTCGTGCCATGCTCTCTGGCCAGTATCTCCTCTGAGGTCTCTATCGGCTCGGCATCCATGTCTAGACAAAAATGACTTGTTTGAGTGAAAGCTACTTGTGTAAACCTGAAAGCAAAACTTTGAGCTGAAGGATGTGGGACCTGCGCTCCTTTGGTCACTTTCTCCCCCATGGTTAGTTTGCTCAGGGTTGGGGCGGCCCGCTGGCTGGCAGCAGGCAGTCTTAGGTGAGTGAAGATGCCCAGGGTCTGTGAAGGCTCCCAGGGCAGGCGACGGTGTGCAGAGGGTTTCACTACACGTGCTGAGAACACAGCTTTCTCCTTCACTGCTTATGCTTTGGAAGGAAGGGCAGCGCTGTGACGGGAGGGGTCCTCAGCGCCCACTGTCAGCTCCTGCCTCCCCCGCCCGGCCGGGAGTTCTGCCGAGCAACCAGGCCACCCTCCATCTGCCGTCTGGAATAACGAGCTCACCCCGCTGCTGCTGGCACAAGCCGACTTTCATTCTTCTATTCACCGGTTACCCTTTCAGCTTCCCATTGTTCTTTGCTAATGGCCTTACAAGGCGCCTGCCTGTTACCTTTCCTCCCCTGCTGGCGCCTGGCCTCGAGGAAGGCCTCAATCTCTCCAACTTGAAGAGCAGGCGGGGTGGCAGGCATGCAGCCCTGGTGCTCTGGGTCCCTCCTCCTGGACTTCAGGGCAGTCACGGGTCTGGCCTCAAGTGTCGAAATATTTTATGGGGTGCCTTCCCTTTCCACTGGAGACCTGGCTGGGTTGCCACATGTTCTGGCTTCTGTGTCTTTTCAAACCCCATCTCAATCAAGCATGTGGTTGTCCCTGTGCCTGTGACAGATGGCCTGGGTGCCTGAGGTGGGTTACAGGCTCCAGCTCTCAATTCCTGAGAGGGGAGGTGACAGGGCAAGGTGGCTGGGTGACTTGAGGGCCTTGAAGCTAAACTGACTTTTAACTCTTTCTGCGTCCACGGCCAGTTCCTGCAGGAAGAGGTGCCGTCAGAATTGGCCCTTTCCACTTGGCCTTCTTATTGTTCACTGCAGTCAAGGGCACAAAAGGTCACAAAAGGCTCCTGTGGCAGTAAGGAAACTCACTTCTTCTGTTGGGGGCTGGGGGGAGCTGAGAGTGTGACCATGGTGTGCAGCCACTGCCCTCAGGCTCAAGTGTCAGATCACAATGTTTCCAACACGTGGCTATTGTCCCTTTAGCTTAGCTGTACACATGGATCCAAAAGAGAGGGATTTCGGCACTTCCCTGGTGGCGCACTGGTTATGACTTCACCTTCCAATTCAGGGGTGTGGGTTTGATCCCTGGTTGGGAAGCTAAGATCCCACATGCCTTGCAGCCAAAACATAAAACAGAAGCAATACTGTAAAAAAAAAAAAAATCAATAAAGACTTTAAAAACAGTCCATTAAAAAAAATGAAATCTTAAAAAGTGGTAAAAAAAAAATAGAGGTTTTTCTTACCTGAAACGATGGCAGATAACAGAAACTACTAGAACCCCATCCTGAGTTGTAAAATACATCGCTGTGCCCAGCTGTCCCAGGGGAGATTCATCCTCTACTGTAGGGAGACTGCAGGACAAAGTTCAGTGACTTGACAGCCACTGGCCTCTCAATGGCCCAAGTCTCCACAGTTTCCCAATCCATGACATACAATCTGTGGGCAGCAATTGTTGTTGTGAAGCTGCAGTGCATGCGGGCGCCTGCCCGTGGAGGCGAGAGCCTGGATCCCAGACGGCTACCGGACAGCTTTGTGGTTTGAATGCACGGCTTTCTCCAGATTTAAAAGCAGTGACATGCCCTGTCAGAGCTGCCCGTTGTCCAGGCACGTGGCCACGCCGAGGATGCAAATGAGTCGGACGCTCGCCTGTGGCCTGGGGCACCTGAGCCTGCCGCCCCATAGCCCTGGGAGGCCCAGCAGGTGCTGCCTTAGGCAGGTGTGCAGCTCACCATATGCTCTGGGCAGAGTCAGGTTTCTGCTGGCGTCTTTCAATTCCCCACCAGGTGAGATCCAGTGGGCAGAAGGGGCCCACACCAGCCTGTGGCTGCACCAATCACCTCTGGGCATTTGTTTGCTTGGCACTGACAGGTTGGTTTGGAACTTTGGAGCCGGGACAGCCCTGAAACCTCAGCCATGGCAGGTAGCAGCTAGGGAGATGGTAAGCTTCAATCAATTGTCAGGAGCCTGCAAACTGGGTGCTTCTTTCTAAAAAGCCTCTGCATTTTTAGAGCTCTGTTTATGGCTAGGGAGAATTCACTGATGGCTTAAACGGTAAAGAATCTGCCTGCCATGCTGAGGACCTGACTTCGATTCTTGGGTCAGGAAGATCTTGTGGAGGAGGGCATGACAACCCACTTTAGTATTCTTGCCTGGAGAATCCCATGGACATAGAAGGCTGGCGAGCTACAGTCCACCGGGTTGCAAAGAGTCAGACATGACTGAGCGACTAACACACTATGGCTAAGTAGGCAGGTGTCTTCTGAGTGAGCTGTCCATTTCTGCAGAGGCCAGACTCAGGCTGCAAGATGGTCTAAGGTAGGGAACTCCCACATTGTTCTCCCTCTAATCCCCTGGGGAACTTTAAAGATCCCTGCACTTAGGCTGCACTCTTGAGACAGGAATGGAACATCCAGGAAGAAAGAAATCTGTGCACTCCACGTGCACATGAGGCAGTGTTTGAGAATCCACAGTTCAGAGCTCTGCTGCCCCCCCCACAGAAACCGCTGGCCACATGTGGCCACTCGCGCTGAAATTATTTGAAATAAATTCAAAATTTGTCACAGGATGCTTAATGGGGCAGTGCTGCTCTGGAATGTCCTTCCAATCCTCACTTTCACAAGTGGGCACAAAGGGTCCTGGGAGCTGTGGCCTCTCTCCTGAGCCCTCCTTCCTCAGTGATCAGGCTGCTGGGGTACAGGTGTGTCCAGAGGAAACCCTCCACAGGATCAGGTGTGCACGGATGATGAGTCCCAGAAGTGCCTTTGTGGAGCCCCACTTCAGAGCACTGGGCTAGCTTGGTTGGCTTCAGTGTGTATATTTCCAGGGGACTGCCTTGTCTTCTGGTCATACATGCATGAGGGAGCCTTTGGCCTACATCAGATTTATTGCCGTGACTCCCGAGAAGCATTCATGCAACTGAGGAGTTGCTCCCAAAGATGCCAGCGTGGAGATGCGCTGTGACAGTTCAGCCTCTGTCTCCCTGTCTGGGTCTCACCCTGTACTTTATCAGATGATCACTTTTGCAGCAAAGGGATCATGGCACACGCCACCGGGGATCTCTGAAATGGAAGATTTGGTCCTCCAGTGAGCCCAAGTGCAAACTGCAGAGTGTGGCAGTGAACGGGGTTTAGACAAAACCGGAGTTGGGAGGGGGGCTTTCCTAGCATTTCACAGCACGTGCTGCCAACTGTTGCGAAAAGAGAAAAAACACCACTCCTAAGAAGAAAGCCAAGGGAGATGTACATATTACTGCAGGCTGCCGCCTCCCTCCTCCTCTGTCATTGTTCCTGGGGCCGGCGGCAGGCCCCGCGACAGCTGGGTATCACTAACAGCTGCTTTTTCCTGGGGTGAAATTAAAAGATTAGGGGCTACGGGCACGTGCTGGCCTCAGGAGCCCAAACAATGCTTGATTTAGGGTGAAACTTGTCTGGGGAGGCTGACAAAGGAGGAGGCTCCGAGTTGGCCAGGGGTCAGAGGGGGGGGCTGGGTCTGTGGGAGACAAAGGGCTGAGTGGGGAGGAGGCAGAGGGCTGGGGTGGGGAACGCCTGGCTGAGTGAAAAGAGGCCTCGTAGCAGCTGCTCCTGCTCCAGAAATTTGAGACGGGTCTTTTCACAAACACAAATGTGGGAGAAGAATAGGGGGCCACGCTTAGCTGAAATGACTCGTTTGCAAATGAAAGGGAGATTGAGAGCCCTTACATTGTCCAAGTTTTCACCTAAGAGGATGGAAAATGATTAGCGCACGCGGCAGCAAGAAGTGTGCCTCAGAGCAGATGGGCCAGCCGCCCCGCGCTGAGTTCTGTGTTTACATAACAATCATGGGCCCAGCCCGGCGGGTGTAGAAGCCCTGGCCCCTTAAATGTCCAGCATGGCACCCGGCCACCCCCTCCCGCCACCCATGCCCCTCCCCAACACACACACTTGGACTGATATGGTTCCAGCCTGAGCCCACGGGAGGCCTTTGCTGCAAGCTGTGTAGATGTTAATTTATGTGCCAGGCTAAATTAAATACATTTCATAGCCAAGAAGCCACAGATGACTGCTGGAGATGGTAGGCACTGCGGCTGTCGCCCCCAGGCAGGATGTCCCACTCCCAGCCGACAGTCTCCTCTTGGTGAGCGGTGATGAAAGGGTGAAACAGCCGCATTGGAGGGGCTCGTGGTCCTTCCTGCACGATGAGAAGAGTTTAACCCTAAGAAAGCACACAGCCTATCCCCATAGCCTTAGGAAAGGCTTGGCCACAGGTGCCACTGAAAGAAAGATGTGGCAGGAATGATCTCGAGTCTTCCCTGGTGCCTTGAGGCCTGGGGTGGAGGGTATGAAGGTGGAGGTCCTTGGGTTTGCCCTGCAGCCTCACTTCGAGAGTATTTCTGCCCCAAAGGCATAGCTTAGTCTAGTTCCCTGTGAGGAAACGTCAGACAACACCACCAAGGACAGTTTATACAAAGCCTGGCTGTTCTCAAGACATCCCAAGGCAGAGAAATTCTGAGGACTCGCCAGAGAGGCAGCCAGCTTAGAGCAACCCACGCTCTGTCTCGTCCTTTGCTATAAACGGCATTGTTGAAACAATTGGCAGTCTGAGCGAGGTCTGCAGATGAGATGCTAACGTCGAGTGGGGTTGATTTCCAGATTTTTATGATTGTACTGTGGTTGCGCCTGCCTTTTAAGGAAATAGTATACGGGGCAAAGGACATTGCCCCTGCAACTGACTCTCGTTTGATTTAGAAAACAATAGTGTGTATGTGTGTGTGTATTATGGAGGGAGATGAGAGTGACAGAGATGGAGAGACAGGGAGAGAAGAAAAGAGGTGAAGAGGGAGGAGGGGGAGGGAGGGGGGATGAAAGAGGGAGGTGAGGGTCCAGCTGAGTGCCCACATCTGGGAAGCCCCCAGTGAAGGTGCTAGGCTACCTTTTTTTTTTGTACTGTTGTCATTTTTCTATAAGCCTGAGATTCTGTCCAGATACAGATGTTAAGACAGAAAGGCAATAGGGACAGAGAGATTCAGGGGTCCCTCTAGCACTCTCCCAAGTGCACTAGAAGTATACATTCAGAGGCCTTTTCACATCTGTGACTGGCTGAGGGAGGCTGCCAAGTCCCTGGGTGGTAAAGTCTCCTGGGGGCTGAGAGCAGACGGGACACTTCTAGCTGCCTAACTAGACGTGGGAGTGGGTGGAGCTCCGTGGGGAGCCTGAGGCTGGAAATCAGCCCCAGAGAAGTCCCTGTGCACCCAGGCGACGGCCACCTCTGAGGTGCTGTCTCTGTTGATACATTTTTCTCTTCATCCTTTAAGCCATTATCACATTACCAATTTTAAAACTGGTATCCTTCCTACTAAGTTTGGGCTTCCCTGGTAGCTCAGTGATAAAGAATCCGCCTTCCAACGCAGGAAAAGTGGGTTCAACCCCTAGGTCAGGAAGATCCCCTGGAGGAGGGCCTGGCAACCCCTCTCCAGTATTCTTGCCTAGGAAATCTCACGGACAGAGGAGACTGGTGGCCTGGTGGGATACAGTCCATGGGGTCGCAGAAGAGTCAAACACAACTAAAGTGAGTAGACAACACAAGCTACTAAGTTTAAGCTGAAATTAACTACTTTTACTTACTCCTTGGAAGGCAAGTTATGACCAGCCTAGACAGTATATTCAAAAGCAGAGACATTACTTTGCCAACAAAAGTCCGTCTAGTCAAGGCTATGGTTTTTCCAGTGGTCATGTATGGATGTGAGAGTTGGACTGTGAAGAAAGCTGAGCGCCGAAGAATTGATGCTTTTAAACTGTGGTGTTGGAGAAGACTCTTGAGAGTCCCTCGGACTGCAAGGAGATCCAACCAGTCCATTCTGAAGGAGATCAGCCCTGGGATTTCTTTGGAAGGAATGATGCTAAAGCTGAGGCTCCAGTACCTAGGCCACCTGATGCAAAGAGTTGACTCATTGGAAAAGACTCTGATGCTGGGAGGGATTGGGGGCAGGAGGAGAAGTGGACGACAGAGGATGAGATGGCTGGATGGCATCACCGACTCGATGGGTGTGAGTTTAAGTGAACTCCGGAAGTTGGTGATGGACAGGAAGGCCTGGTGTGTTGTGATTCATGGGGTCGCAAAGAGTCGGACACGACTGAGCGACTGACTGAACTGAACTGAACTACTTTTGCTCTATGGGTTCTTACTTCTGCTTGTATATTTGTATCACCTTGGGAGATTATTAAGAAATACCCATCCCAGAAAACAGACATGAGAGTCCTTGGGTGGGGTGGGGGGTGGGCATGGGGGAAAGCTAGGAACCTTGTGTTTTAAAAAGCTATTTTAGAGATCTTGAATGTGTGCTCAGGGTTGCAAAGGAATGCCTGGAAGATTGGCCTCAAAGACTTGGCCACGTTCTTTAAAAGATCAGGGACGTGACACCTGCCTATACTATGGCTGGAGTGGTCCTGAGGGCAGGGTCAGGTCTGGGACAATGCAGGCCTGAGCCTTCATCACACAAAGGCTGATGCTGCGAACATGGTGTCCTTTAAATCCCCCATCCCAGCCCTTGCTCAGAGCCGAGGCACACGTGGCAACAATGAACTTGGCCCTGCAAGGAAAATGGCGTGAAAGCACATGCTCTTGGTTGCTAATGGTTGGGACACAGGGCATATTTGTCAGACAGGGGTCTTGGTGATGCAGAACCAGAGGTTTCCCCATAAACCTCACAGAGCAGGACTTAGTGCTGGTGAAGAGCAAGAACACTGCAGGAAGTTTTCAGACCCTTTCCTCTTGATTGTGGCAACAGAATTTTTATCACTTCTTCCTTTTAGGGTTTCTGGGGCTCATATATGTATTATTCTTGCTTTTTGTTGAGAATGTGTAGGGTGGTAAGTGTGTGTGTGTGTGTGTTTGCTAAGTCACTACAGTTGTGAGACCCTACAGACTGTATGCCCCAAGCTCCTCTATCAATGGGATTCTCCAGGTAAGAATATTGGATGGAGTGAATTGCCATGCCCCCCTCCAGGGGATCTTTCTGACCTAGGGACCGAACCTACATCTCTTACATCTCTTGTACTGGCAGGTGGGTTCTTTCCCCACCTGGGAAGCCCATAGGGTGGTATGAGAATGATCATTTGCTGTATATGTTGTTTCAAAGTGTCAGATGGTGCAGCAGGATTGTTTCACAACAGGATGACTTAGCTGGTCCACCAAATATTCTGCCTGAGTTAGTGTTCAGGAGCACAGCAGAGAGAGCAAGCCTGAGTCTCTTTATCTTCCTATAAGGACACTAATCCCAACATGAGGACCCTACTCTCATGACCTCATATGACTCTGATCACTTCCCAAAGGCCCCAGCCTCCAACCATCATCCCATTGGCGGTCAGGGCGTCAATATGTGCATTTTCAGGGGACACGTTTGTATTTGTAATAAACTGTGTATATATATATTGTGTATATAATAAACTGAATGTTTATTCAGCCTACATCAGTCCAGATGAGGGAGAGCTTGCATCTCATGTAAAACTTTATCTCACTTGTATATGAAATACATGTGCAAATGATCTATGGAGACAAACGGAGTTGAACTCTAAGTACCGGGCAGTTAGTGGGGCTGTTGGTTACCAGACTGGAAAAGAAATTTTAAAAAGTTATCAACAAGGAACAAGTTGTTTTGCTACACTTTGACAAGGTCATTTTCAGTTCCTCTGAGAGACTTCAAACCCTTGGCTTGGAATGTCAGAGAATACATCGTGCTTGCATTTTGTGTGCCCCTGTGCCAGGCAGCCCTTTCCTGCTAGAGGCACTGCTCACATCACACCAGGAGGGGCCATGTGTCCCTGGCAACTTTAAGGAAAGGGGAAGGCCAGCACAGAGAGGACCTGGGGATGGGGTGACTTGAGTGATGAGCAGGTTTGGGTGGGGCTGGCAGGCAGCCGGACCGTTTCTGTACAGCAGTGTTCTTGGTACCTCCACGCTGGCATCCTTCTCAGAGGCTGAGGGAAGGATGCAGGGCGTCAGGGGCTTTTGTGGGTCACAGGACACCGGGCGACTCTGGCACAAAGGCACCAGCTGCTGGTGACAATGCTGGCTGGAGGGAGGGCTTGTTTGTGAGGCGCTGGCTTCTGGAGTCCTGGGAGGCAGGTGAGGCTGGCTGACCCCTGCTTGCCAGACCCCTGGGGTCCCCAGGGAGCCCCAGTATGGGGCCCTGGGACAGAGTGCCTACAGCCCAGATGTCCTGAAGGAGTGTGGGGGGACCTGCCCCTCTGTTCAGATGTGGCGGGACTGCAGTCTTCAGCACAGTAAATACAGTAAAACTTCCTTAGGTGTACTCTGTGTACATCCTTGTCTGTCCGAATTCAAACGCTGGGACATTTGTGCCACCTGAAAGCTTCACTCGGCTGTGCTGATAGCCCTGGAGAGAGTCCGCCTGCTCAATATAAAAGTAACAGCCGCGACTTATGAAAGACAGAATTCAATCGTGGTCTTGCAGGTGACCAGGCAGGCTGCTGGGCCTGTGTCAGAGGACTTGAAGACCTGGAGTTACTTTCCCTCTGCTCAGTTTCCTCATCTGTGGGTTGAGGACAGGAATAGCCCATCGATCTGCACAGGCGACAATCCCACTGTCTGCCTGCTCATTGCCTGGAATCATGCATGGCTTCCAGAGGCTGGGTGCACCATCCCTGTGCGGTATAAGAGAAAGAAGGCAAAGAAATCAACTCTACTCAGGAATGGTCCTCAGCAACATATGGCAATACAGTGGGAGCTGCACATGGTTCCTGTGTGCACGGACACCCTGTGTGCAGGGCCTGTGCAGAGAACCCCTAAGAGAGCCAGAGTCAAGGAGGCAGCTCATCGGAGCGCACACTCCCCATGAACCCTGGTACCCAATGCAGCCAGCTTGCATGTGGCTTGAGGTTCGTGGCCCTGAGCTCCTGTGTTCTCCTCCCTCTGAATTTCCCAGGAGGTCTTAGGGAGCTGACAAGATAGGTAGGTTAGCACCTGCTATCCCGCAGAAGTGGCAGAGATGGCTGGGAGGTGCAGAACAGTTGTCTCCCTTCTTGCATTGCTCTTGCATTTTCCACCAGCTGCGGGATTCTGAATTGCAGAGGCTGATCTCTTTGCTCTGGGCCTCAGTGTTGGGACATGCTGGAAGTGGACTGTGTGGGCAGGCAAGCTGGCTCTAGCATGGGATGAGAAGCATTGCCTGCAAGTGTGGCTGGGCCTGAGCTGTCTGAAGCCTGGGAGGCAGAGAGAGAGGCCTCAAGGACATCCAGCATAGACAGGGTCCAGAGCAGAAGCCCTGGCGACTCTCAAAGAAGTCAGAGACTCTCCCCCCAAGGAGGTGCACGCTTGGTTCTTTTGTATGGTGCTCTCTCTGAGGCCCACGTGGTACCCAAATCCCTTCAGTCACCTTCATTCAGCTCACAATGTCAAGGTCCTTACTGGCATAGCCTCTGCGGTACTATTTCCAGTGTGTGCAGCACAAAGGCATGGGTCTGAGAGTGGAAAATTGGCTCCTGTGCACTTTTTTTTTCTTCAGTGAGAAAGCACATATTGTGCTGTCCTCTCAGCCTCAGAGCCAGAGGCTAATTAGACTCTAGTTTTCCATTGTTCCCAGAAAAGCAAAAGCTAAACATGCTCCCAGCGGAGGAGAGGGCAGCAGGGACATGGGCATCCCCTTTCTCTCGGGTGCAGAGATTCTAGCCAGCAGCCTGGCATATGCTTGGCCTGAGGGTGAGGGGCTGGCAGGGCTCCAAGAGGGGTCTGTGTGGCACTTCTTTCTTCTCCAGCCCTGCCTCTCCGTGGAGGCACGTTCCCTGGGCAGCAGATGCTCCCTGGGCAGCGGGGGATGAAATGGCCTAAGTGTGCCTGCCTACCTCCAGCTCCGGTGGGGGCCAGCAGAACTTGGCATGCCAGGGTGTGGGGGTGGCAGTTTTAAGATTGCCCATCTGTTTGTTCTGTGGCATCTCTCCTCCCATCGAGGGGTGAAGTCTTCATCCCCTCCCCTTGGACCCAGGCTCACCTTGGGGACCCGTGCTCCCTAGAGCCCTGAGTCAATGTGCAGGAAGTCCTCCCACCTTGTGCCGCCATGTTGTGAGGAAGCACACTCGGTACGTGGGAGTGTGCACAGGTGGAGTTCTGAGACCGCATGACGGGGGCCTGGCCAGCCCCAAGCTGTTCTGGCCACCGCCTGGCTACAACTGCTGAGGGCCTATGCCAGAGCTGCCCAGCTGCGCCCTCCCAGACTGTGAGAAATCAGAAAGTGACTGTGGTTTTCTCTTTTTTGCTTGTTTTTCATTGGAGTATAATTATTTTACAATGTTGTGTTACTTTCTGCTGAACTTCAAAGTGAACCAACTGTGTGTATGTATATGTCCCTCCCTCTTGGGCCTCTCTCCCTGGCCACCCCGCCGCCCACCCATCTTACCCTCCTGAGTCACCAAAGGGCACCCAGCTGAGCTCCCTCTGCTATACAGTAGGTTCCCACCGCTGCTGCTGCTGCTAAGTTGCATCAGTCGTGTCCAACTCTGCGACCCCATAGACGGCAGCCCGCCAGGCTCTGCCACCCCTGGGATTCTCCAGGCAAGAGCACTGGAGTGGGTTGCCATGTCCTTCTCCAATGCATGAAAGTGAAAAGTGAAAGTGAAGTCGCTCATTCGTGCCCGACTCTTCGAGACCCCATGGACTGCAGCCCACCAGACTCCTCCGTCCATGGGATTTTCCAGGCAAGAGCACTGGAGTGGGGTGCCATTGCCTTCTCCAGGTTCCCAGCAGCTATTTGTTTTACACATGGTAGCGTATATATGTCAATTCTAAGCTCTTAATTCATCCCACCCTCTCCTTTCCCCACTGTGTCCACACGTCCTTTCTCTACATCTGCATCTCCATTCCTGCCCTGCAGATAGGTTAATCTGTACCAGTTTTCTAGATTCCACATACATGCATTAAGATACATGTACCTCAGTGTTCACTGTAGCACTGTTTACAATAGCTAGGACATGAAAGCAACTTAAATGCTCACCAGAGGAATGGATGACGAAGACGTGGTACATATATACACTGCAATATTACCAAGCCATGAAAAGGAAAGACACCAAGTCATTTGTAGAGATGTGGATGGCCCTGGGATCTGTCATACAGAGTGGAATAAGCCAGAAAGAGAAAAACAAACATCTCATGCTGCTGCTTCTGTAAGTCGCTTCAGTCGTGTCCTACTCTCTGCGACCCCATAGACCGCAGCCCACCAGGCTCCTCTGTCCCTGGGATTCTCCAGGCAAGAACACTGGAGTGGGTTGCCATTGCCTTCTCCAATAAATATCACATACTAATGCATATGTGTGGAATCTGTGATTGTTTTAGACACTAGATTGGGGGGGAAGGTGGTGTTTACAGAGTGATAGACTACTTTGGACTCCCTACCATTACTGCTTCTGCTCCGGACCCAGAAACCAAATGCTTCCCTGGATGGTTAGTGGCTGCCTAGAGACGATCCAAGAGTTCTGTATCTCCCGGTCTTGGCTCTCCTAGTCTTCCTCAGCTGATGGGGCACCAATATCATGCCCTGGGCTTGTTTATTTACAAATGCCTCTTAGCTTATTTACTTTCAGTTTCTCCCCTGCTTTCAAAAGGACTTCAGGTGCCTTGGCAGCTCACATAAGAAGTTAAAATAAAATCAAGGAAATTGGGTAACTTCAGTAGAGAAGTGGGAAGTGAAATGAATACATCAGGAACCTGAGATAAAATGGATGGTGGAACTGAGTCAACATTTAACTCCAGTTTCTCAGCAGTGAAAGAGTGTTTTTTAAAGCGTCTGTTCTGAATTTAAGGGGAAAAAGTGGGGTAGAATAGTTCTTCAGGAGAGACAAGTTACTTTCCTCGCCCTTTTATCCAGAAAAATTAAGCATTTGAACATAAGGCAAAGGCAAGAGCATAATATTCGGTATTTCCCACAACATTTGGTTTTTAAGAAAAGTCCTTTTCATATGGCAATTTTTTCTGTCATTGCATAATGAAGCATTAGTTGAGAGGGTTTGTCTTCCTCCGGGGGCAATCTATCTGTTGGTAACTGGGCGGGTCCCAGGGAGCCTGGGGGATAGAATCTACCTGCGGGTGGGGGCAGGCCCTTCGTGGACCAGTGGCCTTCACTGTGCTTTTGGCAGGGATAGGATGGTGAATGCCAAGGGTGGATCTTTTGTGCTGTTTAATTAAGGCCAGATCCTGGTGATTTAGAGCCCTCAAGACAGAGTGAAATGCTGACACTCTGCTCTGAAAGTTATGTCAGAGCTTAGGCTTAGGCCCAGAGCCAGGGCAAAGAAGAGGCCTAGTGTGATTTTGGACAGGCACAGCAGTGAGCGGCAGCTTGCAGTGAGCCATAGCTGGAAGCAAGGTCTTAGTCTCCTAGATCAGGAGTCCTGATCACTGGACCACAGGAGTCAGCAGTTAGGGTTAAAGTCCCTAGTCTTTGCCTGCCTAGTCAAGAATGAAGTCATGTGAGGAGGCAGAAGGTAAAGAGTAAAGTAAAAAGTTTACTGAAAAGAACACGTGGTGAGCTTGGAGTGAGAGCCGCTCCTTTGGGAAGTTTAAATCCTTTCTGAAGTGAAAGTGAAACTTGCTCAGTTGCGCCCGACTGTTTGTGACACCGTGGGCTATACAGTTCATGAAATTCTCCAGGCCAGAATACTGAAGTGGATGGCCTTTCCCAGACCAGGGATCGAACCCAGGTCTCCTGCATTGCAGGCAGATTCTTTACCAGTTGAGCTACCAGGGAAGCCCAGGAATACTGGAGTGGGTAGCCTATCCGTTCTCCAGTGGATCTTCCTGACTCAGGAATTGAACTGGGGTCTCCTGCCTTGCAAGTGGATTATTTACCAACTGGGCTATCAGGGAAGCCCAAATTCTTTATAAGGGGGCAGTTTTCCAGGTCTTCTTCTTGCCTCAGGCCAATCACCTTGCTTTGTCCCCCTCTGGTTAATTTATCTCAGGACCCTCCCCTGGGGTGCACACTTACACCCTAGCCAAGATGGATCTCGACGTGAAGGCTTCTGGGAGGACCAAGATCATTATGGAATTATTCTCTGACTTCTGACTCCAAGGAGCCTTTCTGTGCATGTGTGGTGTCTCCCTTGTCAGATAGGTTTTTTTTTTTTTCCCCTTTCTTTGACTTTTCCATGATTATTCCCTTGAGGTAAGAGACTGCCGCTGCTGCTAAGTTGCTTCAGTTGTGTCCGACTCTGTACGACCCCATAGACGGAAGCCCACCAGACTCCCCCGTCCCTGGGATTCTCCAGGCAAGAACACTGGAGTGGGTTGCCACGTCCTTCTCCAATGCATGAAAGTGAAAAGTGAAAGTGAAGTCGCTCAGTCATGTCCGACCCTTAGCGTCCCCATGGACTACAGCCTACCAGGCTCCTCGGTCCATGAGAGTTTCCAGGCAAGAGTACTGGAGTGGGTTGCCATTTCCTTCTCTGACAAAGACTGGCTATTTACCCTGTTTTTGTTGGCTGTGGGCTTCCCTTGGGCTCAGCTGGTGAAGAATCCACCTGCAATGTGGTGGATTGACCTGGGTTCGATCCCTGGGTTAGGAAGATCCCCTGGAGAAGTGAAAGGCTACCCACTCCAGTATTCTGGCCTGGAGAATTCAGTCCATGGGGTTGCAAAGAGTCAGACATGACTGAATGACTTTCACTTTCACTTTGTTGGATGTAAATTCCTCAACTATCTCTTATCTCAAGAAATGCAAAGAGCAGGCTGAAAGTGAAAGTGAAAGTTGCTCAGTCCATGGAGTTCTCTAGGGGTCTTCCCAACCCAGGGATCAAACCTAGGTCTCCCACTTTGCAGGCAAAGTCTTTACCAGCTGAGCCACAAGGGAAGACCCAGGCTGATTGCAAATTTCCAATCTGGAGTCCATCTATCTCCTGTTCATGAAGGCTGCTGGTCAGTGTCTGCTTCTCCCTTAGAAGAGTCTCTCTGGAGTATCAGCCCATCTTGAATGGGCTGCTGGCCTCATTGATCCATTTGTGCATCAATAAATCAAGACCCTGGCTAGGGCCCTGCAAGGGTCCCTTGATTGCAGGCCTAGGAGATGGCTGGAGCTCGCTGTCTGTCCACAGGAGCTGGGCCAGGCCTCCTTTCTCAGGCATCACAAGGAGGGGCTCTGTGGTCCTGGTGATGTGTTCATTCTACACAAAAGGCAGGTGCATGTGGTACAAGTGCTTTTATGCATTATTTCCTTGCATTAAAAATAAATCTTTTTTTAGAAATCTGGCCTGACCTGGGGATTTCATGACGGAAATAAACACATTTCTGCCTTTGTGGTTTACTTGCTCCTCCACTTAGATCAACAGATAGGAAATGGGGGGCACATGGGGGTCTCTCCTAGACACTGACCAATGGGTAGGGTTGTCTGTATGTGTCCAGTCAGGAGGCCTGAGCCCTGTCCCTGGGTGATGCTTGGGGGTTTGGTGGACATGGGGTCTGGGTGCTCTACCTCAGGCCTCCAGGTACTTAGAGGGGTTGTCCAGCTGGGAAGAGTGCTGGACCCAGCAAGAGGGCCTTGGAGCCCAGGTGTGCCAAGACATGACTGCTAGGGCCTCTGATGCAGTTTTTTATGGCTTGACCCATATGACTCAGGCAAAGTCTGAGGCAGGGTAAGGGCAGCCTCTGCGACTCCTGAGATGGAATTTCCCACCTAACTGGTGTGCTAGATCTAGCTGTTGATCTGTAGACGAAAGGAGGAGGTATGCTTTTCTGTTTACCAAGACCCATCGAAGCCGCAAGAACATGGCTATTTTTTGGCAGGATGATAAAATGCTGCTTCCTCCTACTTCTGTTGCTGCTGCTGCTAAATAACTTCAGTCGTGTCCAACTCTGTGCGACCCCCATAGACAGCAGCCCACCAGGCTCCCCCGTCCCTGGGATCCTCCAGGCAAGAACACTGGAGTAGGTTGCCATTTCCTTCTCCAATGCATGAAAGTGAAAAGTGAAAGTGAAGTCGCTTAGTCCTGTCTGACTCTTAGCGACCCCATGGACTGCAGCCTACCAGGCTCCTCCATCCATGGGATTTTTCAGGCAAGAGTACTGGAGTGGGGCTCCACTCAATTCCATTAATTCACATGGAGCTGGCTCTGCTCAGTCTCTTACTGGACACCCAGACAGACACCATGACATCCCTACCTGCCACCCCTGTGGAGCACCCTCTCCTCCTGAGTGGGAGATCACCCCCAGAAAGCCGGCACCCTCTCTCCACTGCTTCCCTCTCTCCCATGAAGGGACATGGCCACTCTGGGAATTTATCCCCGGTGGAGCAAACATGGGATCTTCTGTGGTCTTGCCTTACTCTGCATGGACAGATTCAAGTTTTTTTTGTTTTTTTTTTTTTAAGTGAATTTTATTTATTGAAAACTTTTTATTTATTTATTTATTTTTGGCAGACTTTCTCCAGTTGTGGCAAGTGGGGGCTGCTTTCTAGTTGTAGTGTGCAGGCTTCTCATTGTGTGGCTTCTCTTGTGCAGCAAGGGCTCTAGGGCATGCAGGCTTCAGTCATCGTGGCTCAAGGGCTTAGCTGTCCCTTGGCATGTAGGATCTTCCCAAACCAGGGATTGACCAGCATCCCCTGCATTGGCAGGTGGAGTCTTAACGACTGGACCACCAGGGAAGTCCTGTACTGAATCAAGCTTGAATTCTGATTTGTGCCACTTCTGAGGGTTGTATGCCTCCTGAAAAAGCAAACCCTTTGGTCTTCCCTGGTAGCTCAGTTGGTAAAGAATCTGCCTGCAATGGAGGAGACCCTGGTCGATTTCTGGGTTGGGAAGATCCACTAGAGAAGGGATAGGCTACCCACTCCAGTATTCTTGGACTTCCCTGGCAGCTCAGCTGGTAAGGAATCCACCTGCAATGCAGGAGACCTGGGTTCGATCCCTGGATTGGGAAGATCCCTTGGAGAAGGGAAAGGCTATTCGCTCCAGTATTCTGGCTTGGAGAATTCCATGGATATAGTAGGGTTGCAAGGAGTCAGACGTGACTGAGTGATTTTCTTGCCTGGCCATCTCCAGGGGTTCCAGTCCACCTCCTCTGTGGAGTGCATGCTGGCAGGTTAGACCTGGGAGTGCTGGGACTGTGTTTTAGACCTGGGACCTGGACACCTCTCAGAGAGATTCTGTCCCAGGGGCCTTTCCTCATAGCTTTCTCCCAGACCATGACAAAGCTGTTCTCTGGGTGACCATGTTTCCTTATGCCTCATTCTCACTTGGCGAAAAAAGTCACAAATGCAGAGAGCCCGGAAGCCTTCACTGTGACTGTGATGTGGTGCCAGGCACTGGAAGCTATGGTGACCCGGAGGTGTGCCCCCAGTCTTCCCTGAGGGAAGGACTTGCTGCCCCAGCTGCAGGGAAGGCAGTCAGCAGATGGCCTTCAGCTGTCATGACCACAGCCCCACCTTTGCTGCCAGCTGCCCTTGCCCAAGGCCGCCCCCTCCCAGGTGACCGTATGTGGTGACCAGTGGAGCTACGGGTGCAAGGCCTGACAGGAGCAGGGCTTCTGGATGCTCTTGGATCCTGCTGACTCTACTGGGTGCGCCAGGTAGAGAGAGGTCAAGTGCGAGCTCATGTGACCTTGGTCTCAGCCCTCTGTGCTTCCCGGGAAGCTGCTGAGAAAGATCTTGGATGCAAAGGAAGGTGAGCACTTCTGTAGTTGGAGAAGTCCTCAGGAATGAGCATTCCTCTCCAAGCACAGAACGAGAATACTGCCTGCAGATGCCAGGCCCTTCTCCTCCATGGAGCTCCCCTGAAAGGAACTGCCTTTCCGCCCAGGGCACAGCCCTGGCAGCCTGCATCTCTCAAGCAAAGCTTAGTCGAAGGACCCTTGAATGATAAAACCTTGGAAAGAAATGTCCTTGAGGAAAAGGGCCCAGTAGATGAGATATTATGTTTCTGAGCCTGGAACAGTTTTGAGACAATAATCAAGGCTCTTATCACAAGGAGAAAAACAGATAACTAAAATCACAATAAAGCAGGAGGCTTCTGGAGTGACTTGCAGTACAATTATGAGACAAATGAAAAAAAGGGCACAGAATGAAGCCATAAACGAGCTGTCAGGACTGAGAACTTGACCTTGATGCTAGGAATATTGTCTCCAGCCTGCAGAGTGAGATGCGCTCTGTAGAGAAGGCCCTCCACTCAAAGGCAGCACTGTTTAGCACAAAACCTAACAGTGTCTTAGCTGTGGCTTTGTGGGATCTAGTTTCCTGACCAGGAATAGAACCTGGGTCCCCTGTATTGGGTGTGTGGAGTCTTGGCCACTGGATCACCAGGAAAATCCCAGTTTTATAGTTATGGCAATGCAAATGTGCTTGTTGGTTCTTAATTGCTAGAAATAATAAATACAGAAGTGGTTACTTATTTTTCACCAAAGTAAAATGTAAATGTTAATACTTTGTCAATGTCCAAGTAAAATGCAGTGACAAGGAGAGGATAGGGAAGAAGGTGGGAGAGATGTTATTCTCATTTTACAAAGTAGGATGCCAAGAGTTGCTTTTGGAAGCTGATGAAAACAGAAATATATTTAGGAATATTCTGAGGATTCCAGTTCTGAGGCAACAAATAAAATAACTAAAATACTAAATGTAAATACCAGACATTAAGACAAGAGGGTAAAGTAAGTGATCACAATCCTTTTCAACTGGAAGCCCAACTGAATTTATCCAAAGCTGATGATTTATGAGAAAAGATGCATAATCCGCAGGCAATCACAGATGACTAGAAACCAGAACTCTACCATGATTCTCCTCTGGGAAGATGGAGGGGTGGAGTGCAACACGTTGTCATTTCATCAGAGCTCTTCCACTTATCAAATGATGAATTGTGACCTTCATAAAAAGAAGAAAGCTGTCTTTGTAGAAAACTGGAAAATGTAGAAGAGTATGAAGTGAAAATAGTAAAAATATTCACAGTTCTTCTAAGATATGATTTTTATTGTTGGTGTGTTTTATATTTCATTATGCTGTGCCATGCTTAGTCGCTCAGTCATGTCTAACTCTTTGTGACCCGCCTGCCGGGCTCCTCTGTCCATGGGGATTCTCCAGGCAAGAATACTGGAGTGGGTAGCCTATCCCTTCTCCAGAGGATCTTCACAACCCAGGAATAAAACTGGGGTCTTCTGCACTGCAGGCAGAATTTTTACCAGCTGAGCTACCAGGGAAGCCTATATTTCATTATAAGAATTTATCTTAAATAATTGGGCTTCCCTAGTGGCTCAGCTGGTAAAGACTCCATCTGCAATGCAGGAGACCTGGGTTTGATCCCTGGATTGGTAAGATCTCCTGGAGAAGGGAATGGCTACCCACTCCAGTATTCTTGCTTGGAGAATTCCATGGACTATACAGTTAAATAATTACTATACTGAAATAATTACTGTGTACATACTGCTGATGTTCTCTCTTTTGAATGTTAGATTGTTATAAGCACCTGCTGATGACAACAGATTCCTTCTTAAACAAGACTTTTAATAACTGTACTATATTTCCTTATTTTATGTACCATAATTTGTATAATAATTCTCATATTATTGGATATTTGGATTATTTCCAATATATGCTATTATGACAAATTCTGAGGTGAAACTTTTTTTAAAAAATATAAATCTTAGTAATTCCTGATGATTTCCTTTGGATATAATCCTAGAGGGGGGATTGCAAAGTCAACATATATAAACATTTTAAAGTTCTATGTTACAAAATTTCTTTCAAGTAAGATTCTACTTAGTTTCCCGCCCCCCCCCTTTGGAGACCTACTGGTCTACCCTTTGTCATCATTTCTATTGTTCGGATCTGCAGGATGTGTTCAATGTTAGTCACACATTTACTTGGGATTTGAGATTTGGCTGGGAGAAATTCCGTGAGTGTGTGGCATTGTTAGCATGCTGTAAATATTGACCTCGGTAGCTAGGTGTAAAACCACAGGATTTGTGAATTCAACCCACTAATGAGTTCTCAAAATAGCATCTCTAAGAACTGAGTTCAGGGTTGAGTCAATTGTGCTGAGAGCAGGAGGGAAATACTGCTGACTCCACAAGACTGTGCTAGTGGGGAAGGCCTGATGAACCAAGATAGGTTGAGATTAACTGGGAACGTGACCAGCTTATCTGACTTCTCCTCTCCTCTCCCCTCCCCTTCTCTCCTTTTTCCTTCCCTCATTCCTCCTTGTCTTTTTTCCTCCTTTCCTCATCTACCCATCCATTTATCCATCCCTCACCTATCCAAACACCCACTCATCCATCTACCCATCCTTCCTTTCACTTATCCATCTTCTCATCCATCAGTTCATCCATCCACTGACATACTCACTTATCTACCTATCCCTACCTCCATCCCCCATCTATCCATCCAGCCATCCAGCCATCCACTCATCCTCATCTACCGAGTCTTGTTCCCATCCTTCCGTCTATCCACCATTCATCCATCATATCAAGATTTTTGAAAGTTTCTTCAAATTACTACAGTGGCAAATCTCTTTCAGTGCCTCAAAAACATTAGAGAATTTTCACCATAGAGACCTATGGGGCTGAACACTTCTGTGACATTTAGTCATCAAAAGCAGCTGCTGGGGCTTCCTTGGTGGTTCAATGGTAAAGAATCTGCCTGCCAGTGCAGGAGACATGGGTTCAATACTCGATCGGAGAAGATCCCAAATACTGTGGAGCGACTAAGCCTCTGGGTTGCAGCTACTGAGCCTGTCGGGGAGCCACAACTACAGAGCCCATGAGCTACAACTACTGATGCCCGCACACCCTAGACATACCCTAGAGCCTGTGCTCTGCAGCAGGAGAAGCTACCACAGTGAGAAGCCCTCACACTTCCACTAGAGAGTAGCCCCTGCCCTCTGCAACCAGAGGAGAGCCTCCACAGCAACAAAGACCCAGCACAGCCAAAAACAATAAAATAAAAAAGTAGAATTATAAAAAATGCAGCTGTGTATGAGAAAACATTTCTCATAGTTCAGCACACAGGCAGTGTTTGTGAGAAGACTCCCTCCCTACTCCCCTAAAAAACTACATATGTTTATCTACGGTGAAGAAAGCAGAAAATGAAAAAGGATAAATTTCAGATCCTAGGAGTTTAAGAAGACTATGGTTAAGCCTTTTGTAGGGAATTCAAAGCTCTCTAGAAGTTTCCTGTCATGAAGCAGGGCAGAATTTGACAAAGTACAAGTACCTATGGGGGAATTGATCTTAACCTGTGGTTACTGTTGATTCTTTTCTGGTTTTGACCTCTCTTGCCTCAGCAACTGCTTTACTGAGGAGGCTTCTGTCCAGAGAGGGGAGCATCTGTACTCTTGATGGTTCTTCCAGGTCATTAATTTCACTTTGGTTTTGTGGTTCTGTCAATCAAATCAGATATTATGGCAGAACACTGCCAATATCTAACTTTAGTGTCATTTTACAAATGCTCTTGGGTCATCCTCTGAAGTCAGACCAAGCTCATCAGATATTTATAAATCCAATACCTCATCCACCAGGGCACGTTGGGATTTCCCTGTGTGCTCCGTATTGCCCACGATCTGCTATAAATGAAAGTATGATTCTGGTAGCTAGGATCGTCAAGCTCACTGTGGTGACAAGTTGCATTTATGAAAGAATTGACTAAGAATGCAAATGAATAGCAATAGGTTAGTAATTATTCAACATTCACTTTGGAAAGTAATGGGCCACACTTAGGATGAAGTGGCCAGTAGATCTGAGCCCTGGGGGTGTGAAACTTTATCCTGAGGTCAAATGGGCATCACTGGGAATTTCAAGTTGAAGAATAAAGTGGAATTTGTGTCTAAAACTAGACCGAGAGTTACTTCTTCCCCAGGCTCCAAGATAGAGATATAATACTTGTCACAGAATATAGACTGAAGGTTGAGTGGTATTCATCCCAGTAGACATCAAAGCAGTCATATTGATCATAAAAACTCTGATTGGGATGTCAGAGTTGGGGTCTGAGAGACCTAACTGGTCAGTTCTGTACAAGAAAATAACATTAGAAGCGTAAATCAAGGAGGTCTGCAGAGCCAACTTCAGATGAAGCTGAGGTATTCCTTGATTAGTTTTTCTTGAGCAGAGTTTATAGTCAAAATGGACTCACCCTCCAAAAAATAGTGGATGGTGGTACAGCCTGATTCACTGGAGAAAGAAACTACACTGAAAAGCTAAGGGAGTGAGTAAGTAAGAGAAAGGTGTTAGATTTTTCTTTTATGAACGGAAGGAGAAGCAGAAAATAGAAAAAATTAGACGTGAGAGTGAGTAAGATGAAGATGATAAAATGGGATGAAATCTAGGTGGAAGATGAAGCTGGGCAAACTTCTTCATGCTTCAGAGGATTAAGGGAGTAAGAGCCCAAGCACAAAGCTCTGGAGCACGAGGGAGAACTTAGACAAGATAGGGGATGATGTGGAGAGAGAAAGGAGTGGGCGCCCGACGCTGAGAAGTGGGCTTGCTGTTTCGATCGCCACCTGTCCCCTCCCTACCACCTTGGGCTTCCAGGCGACCGGTGCGAAAAACACACTGGACAGGACTATGGGAGCAGACGGGACACCGCCAGGGAGTTGGAGACAAAACCTACATGAGCTGGAGGAGGAGGGGCCTCTGGATGCAGATCTGCTATGAGTTTGGGTGTTTAGAACATTAACCATCAGATATAGCTGTAGACACCCTAATTTGCTTTTTCTTTTTGGTTCTTGGTGGAGGAGAGATTGAGTTGTCACCAGGAGTGAGAATTCCCTTCAATCCTTTTCTGTCTTCTCTTGACAGGCCTGCGGGTGCTCTTTCCCCAGGGAGGAAAGTCTGTGTGTGGGGAGAATACAGGAGAGGACTTGAGCAGGGTCTCTGGTGCTGGGTGGGAGGGCTACCTTCCTGGGGCGATCTGCAGGTCTGGAGTGCGCGGGGTCACCAAGGCCACTGCCTTCCCTTAATAGGCCTCAGGGCTGCCCACCTTGTGTAGTGGGATTTACCAAGTGTTGATCTTGGTTGAAGAACTGCCTAGGCTTTCTTTGCTGTCCTATGTGTGAGCTCACATCAGAAGAAAGTGGAAGAAACTGAAAAGAGAGGGGCATCCAGAACCCCTTCTATGTGGTTATGGAGAGTGAGGAGGAGTGAAGTACCCAAATGTTGGCCCCTGGCATTCCTCTCAAGGAGGGATTTGATCAACCTGGTCAAACTAAGACTCTGCAGATTCTCGGGCAGGGCCTCCAGTCTAATCTTAAGCTGGAAGCACTCGGAGGCGAGGTGCAAATTTATGCAAACAAAGAGCAAATCAGCCCCTGGCTCTAGTCTGGTCCCCTCTGTTCTCCACTTCCTCCAGAATGGAAGAGAGCAAGATCCTACTCTTGGCACATGGCAGAGAGGGCTGTGGTCTCACTCAGCCTCCAGCACAGCTCAGGCCCTCTCTACAAAGCAGTGCCTTTCTTGTCACCCCAAGAAAGAAGGGGCCCACTTGAACAGCTAGCAGTGTCATTGACAACAGCTGCCCAGGATCCATTCCCAGTTCCCCTGCTGCTGTGTGCATGGGTAGCTATGATGGTTAATTTTGAGTGACTACCTGGCTGGGTGATGAGGTGCCCAGACACTTGAGCAAACAGTATCCTAGTGTTTCTGTGAGGGGGTTTTGGATGAGATAAATATTTAAATTGGTGGACCGAATAAAGCAGATTGCCCTCGGCAATGTGGGTAGGCAGTAGAAGAATAAAAAGACCAGTCTCCCCCAAGAAAAAGAGAATTCACTGGAGGATGGCTTTCAGACTTCTGGCATCACTGGCTCTTCCTGTGTCTCCAGCCTGCTGGCTCACCCTGCAGAGTTAGGACTTGCCAGTCTCTACCATTGCATGGGCCAATTCCTTAAAATAAATCTCTTTGTCTGTATACATGCCTTGTTGGCTCTGTTTCTCTGGAGAACCCTGACTCTAAGCTTTCTGTTTGTTTTCTGTATTCTGGGCTAAAAAAATAACCCTGATTCACTAAAGTATATTGAGGCTAAAATAAGATGATGGAAGCTGGTGGTCTTTACACTTTAGCAAGGGGTGCCATCATTTGGAGTTCTGTTAACATTCAGATCTCTGGGCCTTTGTCCAGGAGATTCTGATTCAGCAGATCTGAGTAGGAGTCCAGGAGTTTGCATTTCTACATGTCCCCAAGTGATGCTGTTGTCCAGGGAACACACTCTGGGAACCACTGATGCAGGTGATGGTCTGGATGGTCTCATCGCATGTGGATGGAGTGCAGCTCACAAGAATCCGCACAGATAAGGAGGCACCTGCAGGGCTTGCTTGGTTTCAGAACCCAGTGCATGAGCAACTGTAAAGTGTTCTCATCCCCCCACCTCCAAATGCACACAGTGGCTCACAGTCTTTTAATTAAGGTGAAGAAAGTTTAATTTGACTTCGAGACTTGACATTTTTACACGTGGCACTTTAGAATAATTGAAAGTGAAAGTGTCAGTTGCTCAGCCATGTCCAGCTCTTTGTGACCCCATGGACTGTAGCCCGCCAGGCTCCTCCGTCCATGGGATTCCCCGGCAAGAATACTGGAGTGGGTTGCCATTCCCTTTTCCGGGGATCTTCCCTACCCAGGGACAGAAACTGCATCTCTTGCACTGCGGGCAGATTCTTTACCATCTGAGCCACAAGACAAACTTTAGACAATTCAATGCATTGTAAAGCCAAAAAGGTAAAAAAATAATCAATTTAAATGATACTGGATTGTATTATTGAGGAAAGTGAGGGGAAATCTAAGAGATTAATCTTAATCCTCAGGCTCTTTGGGGATGAGAAATCATAATCGAAGGCTCCAGATTTGGAGAAAATTATTTCGAAGTGATACATTTCACTTTAAGTTGCCTTTGTCAAATTCAGCATAGCCATGGGAGCTGTCTATGGCACCCCACCCACAGGACATGCGCTGTGGGTGCTTCACGCGATGCAGAGCTCATCACAAGGATGTGAGCCCCTGTGGAACCTGGCTGGTGATCTCCTTCTCTCCTCTCTTTGCCCAGGTGACACCCAACAGCACAACACACCCATGGGTAATCCACTCAGCTACCTGAGACTGCCAGACATCTGCTGCCTCGAGACGGGTCATCAGTTTGCCTAACTAGTCACATCTCTGCCTCCACAGCAAATGCAGAAGCGCACATAGGAGCGGGATGCTGAGCTGGAGCATGAGTGCCCCTTGGAGGCTGGGTGGGTGGGGGCCCTGGGGCTCAGGAGAGGACTGTCGGGAAATGTGTTGGAGAGCTTATTAGCTACTCTGACTCAAGGGTGGGCTAATGGAGCCCATCGTTGAGGAAAACTCCAGAGCAGGTTCTGAAAGGAGAACCCTCCGGCCATCCTGAGTGACCAGCGACAGCCTAGGTGGGCTTCTGCAGCCCTGCTCGGAGTTCAGCGGGAGGGTGCTGTGGCAGGAGGAGCCAGGCTGCCCTTGGGAACAAGGTCTCTGCTCATGCCTTATTGTCAGGAACCTGGGAAAGGGGACATCCAGGACTGAAGCATGCCAGCTGACTTTCTGTGCTCTCCCAGGCAGTGGGAGCCTGGGTGTCTCCCTGGGATAAGCATTTTCATGACTAATGGGGATCTTGCAGGAATGAGGAGGCTGACTTAGTAGGTTGAGGTGGGGTCTGAGAGTTTGCATGTTTCACAAGCTCCCAGTTCTGCTTCTCTGCAGACCACACTGAGCAGCAGGACTCTGGTCTAGACAGACACTCCTGATAAAGACAAAAGCCAGCTTTTTAATTGTGGATGCAAATTGGAATAGGGAAAGTTCCTCACTGTCTTCTGACTTCCCTTTGCATGATCTTTCTCTCCTAATGGTGGAGTCCTTAATGTTATGGGCTATGCCACACGTGTAGCAGTGCCTGGCAAAAAAGTCTAAGGGACGAGGTCAAGGATATCTTCCTGAAAACAGTCATCACTGTGGGGTTTGCATTTGGTAAACCTGGAGATTATTGCTTACGTGTGAGTCTACAAAGAAACTTCCAGGAATGGACTCTGGGTTCTTGGAACATCTGTAACTGAGTATTTTATGAGCTTACGTTTCTCAGGCCTGCCCACCCACTCCCCAATCCCAGGTTATGTCATAGACAACTTTCTTATCACCCTCTAAATGTATGCTTTCTGTGGCCATAGATTCCAGATGGAAGTGACTAGTCATGTTAAGTCCATACTTTTCTCCCATTTCCACCATCTTTTCTCCAGTGACAACCCTGACCCTATAAAATGTTATCTACTTGGCTGCTAGGAACTGGGTTGAGATAGGAGTTGTCCTTCACTGCATTTGATATTCTATTCTTCTTGCACTTTAAGATGTAAGAACTTCCCTGGGGGTCCAGTGGTTAAGAATCTGCCTTCCAATGCAGGGGACATGGGTTTGATTCCTGGTCAGGAAACTAAGATCCTACTAAGCTGGCATGCTTAGAAAGATCCTGCATGCTGCAACTAAGACTGGAAACAGTCAAATAAATAATTATATTTTTTAAAAAGATGCAATTGGCTTCACTCCACTCAGGTTAAATGACTGGAATCACAATCTTACTTCATCCACAAGATTTACGTGTCCCCATATACAGTGCTTTGGAGTACAAGTTGCCTTGTTACCTAACCAGCTTCAGGGCACCGTGCTTTCCAACCCTTCTTGAAGGGCCGAGACTTTCACTCCTTTGCTGTCTTCCTTCTATAGTTAGAGCTGGACACTGGGACATTCCCCTTTTTTCTCAAGTTTGCTCATGCACAGTTCTTCTCACTACTTTCTTAGTGCGGGAGGTCCTGGGTATGCCCATGTCCCTCTCCAGAGTCTTAGGAGTGTTGGGGGAGTTGCCATAGAGGTTGTAAATATCCATCTCTGGATCATTCTCTGCACACATTCACCTGGCTGCTGGTCATTTGCAAATATTCTCAACTTCAGAAATAATCCCTGTTTTGGCTCCTACACCACAATTTAAAATGGGGCGTGATGATTCTGTAACATTTACACATTAAATGGACTTGGAAGCTTAAAAAAAAATGGAATTCATTGAATATGTCTCTGGTTAGAAAACAGAGAGCTGCTCCTTGGCAGAAAAGTGAACTTTAGAGAGCAATCTTGCAAATGACTGGGGACAAAATAAACAGTGATATTAAGAATCATTTGCATTTTATACTGACTTCACATTTGCTAACTTTAGGTAGTCTCCAATGGTGTGAGGGTTTCTTGTCATTCGAAAGAGAATCAGCTTAGAATTCTTGAGTTTCTTTCATAAGCCTCTTAGGAAATGCTAAATATATTTCTGTTGTCCCATAGCTTTGGGCCTTGGGCTAAAGCCATGCATGTTCTGATGGTTGACTTCTTCATGCTCTGAACTGCAGCTGAAAGGTTCTCCAGGGTTTTTTAGGCCTGAAGTTTGGAAATGGAGGGCACCCTCTGAGCGGGCTGGACTGCCTCTCTGCTCGTTTCTAACTTTCTTATCACCACTGAAATGAAAGAGGCTCTTAGTGTGATGCTAGAGGGAGCAGGAAGTGGTAAAAGGTGTGTGATAAGCGATTAGGGACAGAAAATGCAACGTTGTTTGTAGTCAGTGCCTCCCAGGATGGCTCTGTAATTTCCCCAAATGAGGCCAACCAGCCTTTCTTGGAAAAACCCTGAGAATGTCACTACTCTCAGGCTGTGCTTTGATGTTAGTACAGTCCCACTGGGCTGTGCAGGGCTGGCTGGGACAGAGGGCAGCTCTGTCCAGAGGTCCCCTCAGCTGTGGTGGCTGCCCAGGTGCCAGGTGCGGGCAAGCATAGAATCGCTCCTTGTGCAGGCTCCAGGCGTAATTGTCTATGTCCTGGGGGTGAGGCCACCCACCTGTGTTAACCAGATTGGAGGCCTGGCTTGTCCCATCACCCCACCTCTACCGCCCTGCCCTCGGAGCTGGTGGGCAGTGGAGACTAGTGAGGGCTTTCAGTGAGACTACATGAGCTAACCCCCTGGGGATGGTTACTCAGCTCATTGCCTAAGTCTTGGTTGACTAAATACAGGCTAGAATTAGCCCCATTTTCCTATAAACTTTCTTTCCCGGATTTTGTTGCATGCTGAGGAATGATTCTGGTTCTGGGCTGACTTGGTGGACATCTTCAAACTGTGACATGTTTGTGGATTATTGTGAGAGTTTGGTATCCATATGAGATATTACTTGGTTCTTCCTGGATAGACAAAGTGGGTGAGTCCAGGTTTTGCAGGCCTGACATTTATATGATTTGGGGGTCACTGCAAGTTACAGCACAAATTGCTGATGGCACCTACTAGGAGGGAGGAGGGGTATGATGGGTCAGTAGGTATATGCTTTGACTCTTCCTCTGTCAAATTTAAGAGAAAACATGATGATTTTCCATCACTAAGATTCCTCGAATATGTGGGTGAACTGGGAAGATGAAGGGTCTTGGGACTTATCTTCATTCATGTCATGGAAGGTCCATATGGTAGCCAAAGATGTTTTTCTAGAACATTTAAGAAGCACTGACACATGATCTGACCATGACATTGATTTAAAAATAATATCACCATACGTGATAGCATAGAACAATGCTAAAGAAACTCGTGATGGGAAAAAATGCACATAATTCCATCTTTTTAGTATGAGAGCTATTCTCTTCTGAGCATAAACACATGTTTTAAAATACCTGTAATAATAATCTTGGAGTGAGGAAGATGTTTCTAAGAAAGACATGAAACTCAGAGCCATAAATAAAGATTGACACATAGAAATAAAGTTATGAGAGCAAGACATAGCATAAGGCTAATCAAAAGGCAAGACACACTGAGAAAATATTTGCATCTCAAATTGTAGGCAAGAGATTATTTTCCTCATTTATAAAGAATTGTAAATCAATACAGAAAGACCAATAGCTCCGAAAGAAAAGGAGTAAAAATGCTAATAAATAGTTCTCAGGGTAGGAAAGCAAATCATATTTAAGCACAGCAGGTGAAAGCCCACCTCACTCTAGATAAAAGAACTACTGATTAGAGCTACACTGACATTTTTATTTATTAATTTCTAAATATGATGCTGATTTATCTTAAGTCAAACTTTAAAAAATATTCATTTAATTAATTTATTTGGTGGTACTGGGTCTTAGATGTGGCACACAGAAACTTTGGTCACAGCATGCAAACTCTTAGTTGTGGCATGTGAGATCTAGTTCCCTGACCAGGGAACGAACCTAGGCCTTCTGCACGGGGAGTCTGGAGCCTTAGCCACTGGGGTGTCAATCACTCAGTTGTGTCCAACTCTTTGCGACCCCATGGGTTGTAGCCAACCAGGCTTCTCTGTCCATAGGATTCTCCAGGCCAGAATACTGGAGTGGGTTGCCATTTCCTTCTCCAGGGACAAGGGAAAGTGACTACTAATGGGTTAGGGTTTCTTTCTGGAGGGATAAAAATGGTCTGGAATTAGGTAGTGTTGATGGTTGCACAACTCTGTGAACATGCTAAAACCACGAAACTTTTCACTTTAATAGAAGGGTATCTGGTATGGTATGTCAATTATATCTCAATAAAGTAAATAAATAGGATTTTCAAGCCTATTAAAAGAACCACTGGACCACCAGGGAAGTCTCTATACTGAAATTTTTTTAAAAAGCACTTTTTCTTTTTTTGTGTATGGAAGTTGATAAAATGATTCTAAAATGTAGGAAATTCACAGGGCCCAGCGTCAGGCCAAAGTGATCTTGAAGAACAAAACTGTGACCCTCACCTCACCGTGGAGATAGATCTGTGAGAAAGCTGGAGGGTTAAGACCCTATGTTGTCGACACAGGGACAGGCAGACCGCAAAACAGAGCAAGAAAGTCTACAAACAGACATGGATGGTGGCTTGATTTACGCATAATGGACACCGCAGTATAAAGGAAAACAGGTTTTCCTCTATCAGTGATGTATATTCAAAAATAGATACATATATAAATTTATCTTGACTTTACTGGCTTTGTACTCAACAATGAATTGCAATTCTAAATGTGAAAGGTGTAAAAAAATAAATCTTCAAAAAAAAAAATAGGAGAACATTTTCATCACCTTTGGTAGGCAAACATTTTCTTAAACAGGACACAAAAGTTGCACAGAAGGGACTTAATGAAGCATTTTTGTTCCTCCAGAGATAACATTACAATAGTGAAAAGGCTTCCCTGGTGATTCAGTGGTAAAGAATCTCCCTGAAAATGCAGGAGACATGGGTTTAATCTCTGGGTTGGGAAGATCCCCTGCAAAAGGAAATGGCAACCCACTCCAGTATTTTTGGGATTCCCTGGTAGCTCAGCTGGTAAAGAATCTGCCTGTAGTGCAGAAGACCTGGATTTAGTCCCGGGGCTGGGGAGTTCCCCGGGAGAAGGCTACCCACTCCAGTATTCTGGCCTGGAGAAGTCTGCGGACTATACAGCAAAAAGAAAATCCACAGAATGGGTGAAGATATCTGCAATATGTAGACCTGACAAAAAACTTGTATCCAAAATACATAAAAAGCTCCTAGGAAAAGATTAAAAAAGTAAGAAAAAAAAAAAGCACTTCCCCAAATAGGAAACCCAAATGTTGATAAGCACAGGAAAACCGATTAGCTTTATTAATCGTCAGGACAATGCATTAAGAACCACAAGGTAATGTGACCACACACAGCCACAAATTTAATATTGTGAAGTGTTGGCAAGAGTGGAGAGCAACTGAACTCCACACCCTGCTGGTGGGAGCATGCACTGGTACTACCAGGTGGGAGAGCTGTTTGGCAGTACCTACAAAGCTGAGCATATGCCTGCCCTATGACCCAGGACTGGGTCAACTTGGGCTGGGTGGGGTGGGGGTAATACCTGGAAAGAAGGAAGTCTCTTAGACTCCATGCATTCCCTTTGTTCAGCCTTCAGCACGTATGTTATGCCTAAATACAAAGTTCAGTGACAGGGTAGTATTTAAACATTAAACTAGGCTAAAGTTTCAGCGATAAAGATGGGATAACATTGGTGTGGGGAAATAGGGCATTCTCATATATTGCTGGTGGGAGTTTAAACTGGTGCTACACCTGAGAAATGAAATTGGTATTCTCTATCAAAATAACGAATGCAACTCTCCCTCTAGTTTCTACAGAGCAGCTCATATAAAATGATATCAATGTATGAAAGCAAAACATTGGAAACAAGTGAAATGTCCCACATTTGGTGACTTGGTACCTCTTCTGTGGTTCATTCTCATCGTGAATTGGTACATACTACACATACCAGGCAGGATGCTCCTGGTGTTTGGGCATAAACAGTTGCCAAGGCAACAGGGGAAGCTTTCTGCATATTCCACCTATCCTTATAAGTCTTTTGCATTTTGACCCACCATGTATCAATCACTTGTTGAACTATAAAGAAAATTAAAATAAAATTTATAAACATAGAACAGTATCAGTTTGTATTATTTTCTACTTGCAACGCACTACACACTATTCCAAGTTTGTGGTCTTCCTGCTTATTTTGAATCGTGATATCTTATAATTGTTATAGGGCTTCCCAGGTGGCTTAGACGGTAAAGAACCTTCCTGCAATTCAAGAGACACAGGTTAGATCAGTGGGTCAGGAGGATCCCCCAGAGAATGGAATGGCAACTCACTCTAGTATTCTTGCCTGGAGAATTCCATGGACAGAGGAGTCTCACAGGCTACAGTCCATGGGGTCACAAAGAGTCAGACATGATGAGGGACTAACATCACTACCACAACTACAATTTTTATTATGTCATTGAATTGATGTACCGTAATTAACTCAACCATTCTTCTGCTGTGCATTAAGATACTTTTCCATTTTTACTATTCATCTCACCTTTTTGATTTATTTTCTGGAGGCTATCTGCTTGTTAGTGGATCCCAGGTCATATGGTTCAGCTCTGTTTCTGGGCTCAGGATGGATGACCCTGTAGCTCTCCCAGGCTCCCTCCTTTGCTGGTGCCTTGGGCAGTATGATGCTGCTGCTGCTGCTAAGTTGCTTCAGTCGTGCCCAACCCTGTGCAACCCCATAGATGGCAGCCCACCAAACTCCTCCATCCCTGGGATTCTCCAGGCAAGAATACTGGAGTGGGTTGCCATTTCCTTCTCCAATGCATGCATGCATGCTTAGTCGTTTCAGTCGTGTCCGACTCTGTGCGACCCCATGGACAGCAGCCCACCAGGCTCTTCTGTCCACGGGATTCTCTAGGCAAGAATACTGGAGTGGGTTTCCATATGAGCAGTCACCAAATGAGCAAACACAGAGAGGAGCCTTCCAGGGCTCTGCCCTTTGGGGTTGAGGACAGAATCGGAGAGGGTGAGAAGAGGCAGTGGGGCCATGGCTGACTTCATGGGGACTTCATGAGGAGGACAGAGGCAGGGGGTGTGGATCTTGTCAGGCTCTCAGGGAAAGACCTTCTGTCAGCAGTAGGTTGCAGGCAAGGCTTTTTCTGATGAGTCTTTAAAATCAAAAGCATTGATGAGAACTTGCTTCCAGTGCAGGTTATGACAATTCCTAACTCATACCATGAATGGGGGTTGAATGTGGCAACTCTGTTCTTGGGAGGGGCAGGCTGCTGCTGTTGTTCAGTTGCTAAATCATGTCCAACTCTTTGTGACCCCCATCTTCCCTGTCCTTCACTATCTCCCAGAGTTTGTTCAAACTCATGTCCATTGAGTTGGTGATGCCATCCAACCATCTCATCCTCTGTTGGCCCTCTTTTCCTCCTACCCTCAATCTTTCCCAGCACCAGAGGCTTTTCCAATGAGTCAGTTCTTCACATCATGTGGCCAAAGTATTGGAGCTTCAGCTTCAGCATCAGTCCTTCCAGTGAATATTCCCGGTTGATTTCCTTTAGAATTGACTGGTATTTGATCTTGCTGTCCAAAGGACTCTCAAGAGTCTTCTCCAGCACCACAGTTTGAAAGGATCAGTGTTCAGCCTTCTTTATGGCCCAAATCTCACATCTGTACAGGCTGGTTCCCTTCATTACACAATGGACTTTGCAGTTTACATAACCTTTCACTCCCCTCTGTGTGGGAGTTGCTGTGTTTGAAAGGAGAATGGTACCACTGTGGTCGAGGTGAGAATCTCAGGGCTGCTTCTGCATCTCTTGGTCCACCCACACCTGCCAGTCTCCTGACCTCCCTGAGTTCTCCACCTGCACTGTCTGCATCCTTTCCATGTAGGTGCCAACTCTTCAGGGACTTGCTGTGGGAAACAGCAGATTCGTTCAATGACTCGTCATTTTGCCCCGGCTGGGGCAGAGGAGTTGGGTTCAGTATATATACTCTAGTAGATTTCCGGTAATCTCAAATGTCTTAATTCTCTGGGTTCATTTTTTTTTTTATGTCCACAGTAAACTTAGTGAAATGAAAGTCTACAAGCCTTTAGTGAATTGAAACTTTTATGCTAATAATTGTGAAAGTAGGTCAGTTTTATAAAAGAAAAGATGTAAACCAAACAATTAGGAGAAAAGTATTTGAGAAATTTGACATACATGTGTGTATTCTGCAGCTAAAAACAGTTTTCCTTCCTTGCCAAATGAAATGGAATTTTCAGAGAAACAAAACATAGTTTTTGAAATTAAAAAATAATTTTTCTATATGTTTTGATGAAAAGAACGTCCATGCTTTTTTGACTATTTTTTAAGGAAATCTTGGTAGCAATAGAGCATTAAATGTTACAGAAGAAGATCTGGCAAACATTCAGCTGACGTGCATTGCTGAATTGTCCCCAGGGAAGATTTTTGTGGGAAAGCACTGGCTATAAATTGAGGATGCAGTTAGTTTTTGTGGAAAAATTTAGCCTTCGTTTCCACATTGGAAATGAGTCCTTGGCACTCCCCTGTAGCTTCTAAGTGAAATGCGTGGGGTGTGATGCTCACTTTCGCGTGTCAAAGTTCTCCAGGGAAGGGTTGAATCATGAAAGGCAGAACTGGAATTGACATGGCTTGTTTGCGGGGAATGAACGTGGCCTGAGATCTAAGTGGGGTGAAGCCTGTGAGGTGGCTCTGGCCATGTGCTTAGGGTCCCCCTCTTCTTTTGGATGGTGCTGACTTGTGCACTGGAGGAAAAATGTCTCCAATTTCTTATTCTGCTCCGGACCAAATGAAGGGGATCCTCATTCCCCCAGACAGTAACGAACAGGCCAGGGCTTTGTATCTGGAATAAAGTCCCGGCTATCATCCTGATGGCAGAAAGGTCTCCTTTCTTAATCTGTATCCTTGGAGGGCTTCTGGACCAAGGCCTCTAAACTGTAGCTTGAGAAACACGAATGGGTGTGACCAGAGTTTATATTTTTGCTTTTTCACATGTGAAGAGCAGAGTAGAGGAAGTCTGCTGCATGAGACCTCTGTACCTCGGTGGGGCTCTTCTCTCCACGTGCATGGAGCTATCAGGTCGGTTGCACCTCTCTCCAGGGTCAGAGAGAAGTCTGAAAGCTACTATTCTAGGAAGAAAGCCTCTGAGCATCTTACTGATGGAGATAAGCTCCTCTTGCGTGAAAATGATGAGAAACCTCCAAAAGTTATGAGGTTCTGGAGTCAGCCAGGATCTGTTCTGAAGATCTGCTGCAAGGACTCCAGCTGAATGTTCCTGCGATATCTGTGCTTTTCATTACCCGTGGAAGAGCTTCACCATTTCTCTTAGAGGAGTTGGAACTATACTCTGGGGTGTCACTGAGGAGCACAGTTTCTGTCTTCCCTCCCAGCAAGCATTTGTTGAGGATTGGTGAAAGTCACCCAGGGTTGAAGTCATCCAGCCCGCTGGCCTCTGTGAGAGTCTGGTGCTCAGTGCCCCAACACAGAGGCTGCCCCTGGGAGATGTGGGCTCAGGAGGAGACAGTTGGAAGAATAGGTGTCAGCCAGAGGAAGAGGCCTGGATATTCACCCACACTCCCCTCCATGTGTCCATCTTCCTTCCCCACCTCCTTGCAGATCCTTTCTGTACCAGACAGCCCAGCTGGAGTGGACAAAGCTCTGGAAGAGTCAGGGCCACGTCACTTCCTGCTCCACACATTGCTTCTGTATGCCTTCGTAGTAATCCCTCATCCTTGCCCTCTGTTCTGTTTACTTTCCACACTGGGAGGACTTGGCTGAGCTCATCATCTATTCCCACGTTCTTCCCCTGCTCTGTGTGCCTAGCTTCCTATCACCCTCATCCAAGCTTGCACATTGCCTTCTCAGGGACCCTTTTCCTCCCACCAGGCCTGAGCCCCGTTCCCCCTCATTGTTTCTTTCTCCTGTTGGTTGCCTTCCTCACTGTTCTGCTTGTCTACTGCTCCTTGAGCTTTCCTCGTGGCGCAGACGGTAAAGAATCTGCAGGAGACGCAAGTTCAGTCCCTGTATTGGGATGATCCCCTGGAGAAGGGAATGATTACCCACTCCAGTCCTCTTGCCTGGAGAATCCCATGGACAGAGGAGCCTGGTGGCTACAGTCCATGGGATCACAAAGAGTCAGACACGGCTGAGTGACTAACACTTCTACTTTTCATTATTGCTGCCTAAAAATGTACTGCAAAATTTAATGGTTTAAAATGGCATAGTTACTCTCTGCCAGGGTGCTGTGGCCCAGCTGCCCTTGCTAGGAGCTTCTGATGTGGTTGTAATCAGATGGTGCCCAGGCCTGTAGTCACCTGAGGGCTCCATGAAGGGGATGATGCCTTAGTCCATCAGCTGGGGGAAGGGGTTGGTGGGCAGCTGTTAGCTCCCACCCACACGTGGCCTCTCTCTGTGGCTTTGGCTTCTCACAGCCTGGAGGCCAGGTCCCAAGAGCCAGAATCCCATGAGCCTGGGGCAGCTGGAAGCCCTCTTCTGCCCTCACTTCTACTGGATGAGCAAGTCACTGAGGCCAGCCCAGGTGCCAGTGCAGAGGATTAGAACCCTGGCTGGGGACTGCCAGGCCCCATTGCATAAGAGTGGTGGTGGGTTGTGAGCTGTTGTTTAGCCATCTTTGGAAAATACAACCTGTCACTGTGCCAATCACTGTTTTCATTTCTTTCTTTTCTTGCCCATCCCAGTGGGTTGGAAGCTCTTTCCAGCAGGGTTCCCACACCTGAACATTCATGCTAAAATGAAAAAAAACCAAACAACTCCTTGTTGCATTTTGAAAGGAAGATAAAACTCTGATTAATGTCAAAGGAATAACATTTTAAAAGAGGAAGTACAGGCATAATTAACTGGGATTGCTGCTAAACAGGGGCCAAACAGTTAGGGGCCAGCGCTCCTTTGCTCTCATCCGTTCATTTTTTGTTATTTAATTAAAAAGATATGATGTAACATTTCCATGATTTGCCAGAAACAGCCCTAGGTGCTAGGGACTGAAAAACGCTTAAAAGCAACCCCTCTGTGCTCTCAGGGGTGAATTTCCTTGTGTTCTCATGGCAGTAATATTGCTTGTCTGTTATTGCTCCATGCCAGGCATTGTGGCAAGACTCCCACACACACATTGATCTGCTGAATTTTTACAACTGTGTGGGGTGCAACAGTCCCACTTCACAAATGTGGTCTCAGGTTTAAAGAGGCCAAGTGGCAGCCTTATTATCTACAGTTCGTGTTCTTCATCATATTTTGCGATTGGCCCCCATAACCCTGTGTGATTGTGTCATGGGCCCCCATCACCCTGTATGATTGCATCAGGGGCCCCCATCACCATGTATGGTTGTGTGAATGGGCCCTATAATTAAATGTGTGTGCCCAGGTTGCATGTCCTAAGCTACTGCTCCAGGCTGTGTACACCAAAGCAGCAAGGCTGGGAAGAAGGAAGTGAGCAGGGCCCAGAGGGTGGCTGTGGGGTCCTGTGGGTAGGTGGTCCAAGGCAGTCTCATCTCCTCCCAACACGAAAGAGTCTGGAAATGAAGCCTGGCCCAGGGCCACGAAGGCAGCAGGCTGTCAAGGGATTTGTATAGAGCTAAACTGTGTGGTGCCAAGTTTGTTTATTCTTGGCTGAAATGACTTCCTTTTTTCTGAAAAAAAAAAAAAAAGAGGCCCATGACAGACATAAAATATATCTTGCAAACAACTCAGTGCTGTGCTCAGGCCCAGTGACTCAATGCCATGTGGATTATATTTCCTATAAAATGCTCCAGGGGTGAAAAATCAAGGGGAAAAGTGTTGGACAGGAGACTTTTGGAAGTGGGTCATCCTCAGTGTAGACATGTTATTTCCCCACACTCTTTCCTGTGGAGACAGTGGCAGAGCGAGAGGGAGGCAGGGTGGGACAGTGTGAGGCAATGCCTCCCGCCTGTGCTCTGGGGACCCAGGGCGTCTGCACAAATGTGAGAGTTTAGCACTGTTTCTTGAAGCATTTCTTTGCTTGGTGGGTGTGTCAGCTTTTTCACTCAGGGCAGCTTAAATGGCAGAAATTTACTGTCTCATTTCTGGAGGCTGGAAGTCTGGGTCAAGGTGCCAATGGCTGGTTCCTTGCAGGCTGTGAGGGAGACTCTGTTCCAGTCCCAGGAACTTGCTGATCCTTGGCTTGTAGACACATCATCTTAGTCTCTTCCTTCACATTCACACGGCATCTCCTTGTGTGGGGGTTTGTTGCTGGGTCCAAATATCCTCTTTTAGCATAAGGACCCAGTCATATTGGACTAGAGCCCACCCTAATGACCTCATCTTAACTTGATTAATAGCAAAGACCCTATTTTCAAAGATCAGTTCACAGGTCCTGGGAGTTAGAATTTTAACAGATTATTTTGGGGAAACACAATTCAATATATCCCAGAGGTTGTTTGAAGATTTTCCTCTTAGGATGTTTCTGGTGGTCTAGTGGTTAAGAATTTGCCTTTCAGTGCAGGGGACGTGGGTTTGATTCCTTGTTTGGGGAACTGAGACCCTACACGATGCAGGGAAACTTAGCCTACTCACCACAAGTCTTGAGCCTGCAAGCTCTAGAGCCTGTGCACCACAACTAGCGCGTCCACGCCCTGCAGTGAAAGATAGTGAACGCTGCTGTGATGATTCCATGTGTTGCAACTAAGACCCAACACAGCCAAATAAATCACTAAAGAAACATTAAAAAATTTTCCCCTCTCTACTCTGTCCCTTCTCTTTTCTCCACCCACCCTGCTAATAAAAACGCCCTCACCACATGTATCAGGATACAGGCTGAGTTGATCTAGCAAAAGGAACCCCCACTAGACTAGTACAGCTTTCTTCCCCTCTTGTGGCACAGGGCAGAGGCAGTGGCATGGGCTAGCAGGGAAATTTGCTCTCTGGGGTCACCAGGGATATCAGACTCCTTCCTTTTTCCTAAGGAAAACCTTCTCAACAAGGAGCCTGCCTCAGTGTCCCCTGGATGGCTTCCTAAAACAGACCGTTGGGCTCCCCTTGAGGTCCACGTTGTGTGCTCATATCCTTCTGCCTTTGCAGACAGGTGGAATTGACTGCGGGCTTCTGTCTTCTAGCTGGCCTGCCCTCTACGACCGGCAAGCTTGGGAATCTGCAAGCCCAGCTCCCTGCCACAAATCAGAAACCACGTTTATGCACATTTATGAACCTACACATGTGCATACATACATTTGTATCTATACTACGTTAAAAAATGCTTGCACATAGGCTCAATTAATGCTATTGAATGTCCATGTTATTCTTTTAAGGAAGTGTGTACTGTTCAGACAGCAACGTCACAGAACCTTGGACCTTCTCAATCCATCAGAGCCGTCTGCATGACCTTACATGTAACAGAAGTTCTGTGGTGCTGTCTCTGGAAGTCCACACTACAAGGAGGGCAGACAGACTGACCTTTGTGGAACTGTGAGGGCTCCCTGGGTGTGCCCCACTTCTCTGCTGCTTGTGACCATGACTCCTTTTCTGTGTGTCCCCAGTATATAGCCATCCACGTTTGCCCATTGCTTGAGGACCAACCATCCCCTTAGATGTTTGCTTCAACCACATTTAGGGAACAAAGGACCTTGCCTCCTGCTGGGGTCTTTTCTGGAGGCCTGGAGTGAGTGGAGACCCTTCAGCAGCCTTTCTCCCTAGCTCAGATAAAGGTTGGTACCCTGGTCTAGCTCCCAGACATCAACTGGCCCTTTTTAACATGCTGGTGGTTCAGACAGTAAAGAATGTGCCTGTTGCACAGGAGCCCCGGGTTTGATCCCTGGATTGTAAAGATCCCCAGAGAAGGAAATGGCAACCTGCTCCAGTATTCTTGCCTGGAGAAGCCCATGGACAGAGGAGCCTGGTGGGCTATAGTCCACGGGGTTGCAAAGAGCCAGATACACACACACACACACACACACACACACACTTAATCTGGAAAACAGCATGAGGCCAAAACTGTGATGGTGCTTTGCTGGGATTGCAAACTGGAAAGCAGGATAAAGGAGGGAACTGACTGAAGATAGCTAAGATGGAGAGTAAATGCTGGGGTACCGGCCTCACCAGCCACAGCTTCATCACTAGCACCACCGCCTGCTCCCTCTTGAGGACTGACAGCAGGGGCTTTCAGAATGGTCTGTGGTCATTAGGGCAGAGGAAGGAGAGAATTCTCTGCGTCTTGTCTCCCCAAGGTGAACACCTCTCCCACTGCATCCTCCCTCGTCCCCTCCTCCCTCCTATCCCCTCTTTCCCCAACTCCCTGCACCAGTATTGACCTCAACAGTCCTTATGGGGAGTTGGAGCCACAGGTTCAGACTGGTCAAGGCACCAGTATCAGTGGGTAGACGATCCATTGCTGCCAGTGAACTCACACATGGGGCCCCCAGATATGCAGTGATGGTGGCAGTTTGGGGGACCTGAAAGATACAGGCATGGATAAGAGGTGTCGCATGAGTGGACCTCCGTAGAAAGCTGGGGGGGAATCAGAAGTCGTTCCCCATAGCTTTATTCTCAAGTATGAATATTCATGAGAATCATCTGGGCCCCATTCTGGAAATTCTGGCTAATTAGATCTGTGTTGCCCCTTGATCTTCATTCTAAATAAACCTTCTTAAAATATGGAGGTTCCTCAAAGACTAAAAATAGACCTTTCATATGATCCAGCAATTCCACTCACGGTATATACCCAAAACAAATGACAACAAGATATTGAATAGATACATGCACCCCCATGTTTATTACAGCAGTATTCACAATAGCCAAGATGTGGAAACAACCTAAGTGCCCATCAGCGGGTGAGCGGGTGAAGAAGACGTGTTATACACACACAAAGGAATATTATTCAGCCACGAGAAAGAAGGACATCTTTCCATTTGCAGCAACACAGATGGAACTCTAGTATGTTAGGAGAGATACGTCAGACAAAGACAATAGTGTATGATATCACTTATATGTGGAATCTAACAAAGCCAAACTCATAAAAAGAGAGAGTAAAAGGGTGGCTGCCTGGGGACAGGGGTGAGGGTAGCAGGACAGATTCTGTTTAAGGGTTCAGTTCAGTTCAATTCAGTCGCTCAGTCGTGTCCGACTCTTTGCGACCCCATGAATCGTAGCACGCCAGGCTTCCCTGTCCATCACTATCTCCTGGAGTTCACTCAAACTCACGTCCATCAAGTCAGTGATGCCATCCAGCCATCTCGTCCTCTGTCATCCCCTTTTCCTCCTGTATAAGGGTACAAACTTACAAAGAGGAGTTAATAAGCTCTGGAAAGCTAATGAACATTATAGTGAGTATAGATAATGGTTTTGTACTATAATCATCAAACTTGCTAAGAGGCTGAAACTCAGTGATTCCAACCACTAAAAAGAAAGGATAATTATGTAGTGTGGTAGGGATGTTAGCTATTGCTACAGCAATCACATTTCAATAAATAAATGCATCAGATTAACATGCTGTGCATCTTAAATTTACACAATGTTATACACTGAATTTATTTTAGTAATTAAAAAAAAAAAAGCATTCCTAGAGATGTTGATTCCTGAGAGTCACAGATGACAATGGTCCATGGTCTTTCCTCACACCCAATATTTCCCTGTTCCCTTACAAGGAAGATCTCATAATCACCTATTACTGCTTAACTAATTACCCCAAGTGCAGTGGCTTGTAGCAGTGACATTTACTACTGTGTGGTTTCTGTAGGTCAAGGATCTGGAACAAATGATGGTGGGGCAGATGTAGCTGAATCCCCGCTTCAGAGACGCTTAAGATGTTGGCAGAACTGTAGTCATTGTAAGGCTTGAAGCAAGGAGAATGTTGCTCTTCACTGGTAGGATTCAGTACATTTTGATCTGTCAGTTAGAGGCTTGGTTTCCTGCTATGCAGATATCTCCAACACAACAGAGCATTTGCTTCATTAAATGGAGCAAACCGAGGGAAGGGAGTTCAAGCAAGATGGAAGTCAAAGTTTTTTGTGCCCCACTTTTGGAAGTGGTATCCTGCATTCTGTTCATCAGAAGCAGCTCATCAGGTCCAGTCCCCATGCATTGGGAGACGATTATTCAAGAGTGTGAATAACAGGATATGGTGACCACCAAGAACGATTTCAGAAGCTGCCAACACTGGTCTGCCCGTTGGCCCACAATGATTCAAGTTCCTCCTCCAAGGTCCTTAAAAATCTCATCACATAGCTCAAAGTCAAGAATCTCATCATCTGAGTAAGGTGCAGGCTGTGTGAGGTTCCTTAGGTGTGGTTGTTTAAGTCTAGCTCTTCTGGATTGGAAGAGCCACAGACTAAATAGACAAGTCATCGGTCCCAACACACACTGCACATATTGGAAGGACAGTCTTGAATAAAAGATGTAGACACTTCTGTTCCAAAAGCGGGGGCAGCACTCAGTTCAGTTCAGTCGCTCAGTTGTGTCTGACTCTTTGTGACCCCATGAATTGCACTGGTCTATAGCCATTCTGAAATCCACTTGGGCAAATGTTAGAAGTTCTTTGATTGGGTCTCAAGGCCAGGGGGAAATTCTCTATGCTCTTGGCAGCACTTTCGTGGCTCTTGTTTCCATCTGCTTAGTCATCTATTGTTTCATCAAAGATTAAAGGTGTTTGCCTCTGAGCATCTCTCTGCCTGTTTTGTACCAGTATAATTGGGGAGGGGGGCCCCCAAAGCCTCTTTTTATTGTGTTCTGTCTCTTTTAGTTTAAGCTGAAAGTGTATTTGCTTTTTTCAAACACTTTTTGAGTCTTCTGTGAATCTCACTGGGACAATCTCCATTAGACAATTGCCACCACCACAAACCTCTTTGAGATAAGCCCTTCTCTGCCTTGGGCTTCTGCTGAAACAGATGAGGGAGAATTCCTTCAATTTTCCAGAGGCACTGTTGTTCAGCTGAGAGGAATGTCTGGTACACACTTAGTCTCTTGAAAGGGTCCTCTGTGTATCTCAATAGTACCTTGATACTTTGATCATTCTGAAATCTTAAAAAAGATTGTACAGTCTCACTTTTGGCTTTATTTCTGGATCATTTTTGATGGTTCCTTAGAAAGCTTTTCTTAATTTTAGCATCTTTTACAACTAGAAGAAGCCAAGAATTTTCAAAATCATCAAGTCTTGGTTCCTTTCTGTTTAATAATTTTTCTCCCTATTTATCTCTTTCCTTTCATAAAGCAAGAAGAACCTAGGAAATACATTCAACATTTTGCTTGGAAATCTCCTCAGCTAGACCACACCATTCATTTGGTGCAAGTTCCACCTTCTACATAACTGGAGGTAAGCTTTCTGTTGCTGTGGAACAAGGATCCCCTCTTCCTCAATTTTCTCTAGTGTGTCCCTACAGTGTGTTTGCTATAGTGCAGCCCACATCTGTGCTAACAGTCTGTTCAAGGCAGTTTAGGCTTTCTTCACCATTCTTCTCAAAATCCATCCAGCTTTTACCCACTGTCCAGTTCTGAACCCACTTCTACATTTTTAGGTGTTTGTTGTAGCAGCACAATACTGGTACTAAAATCTGTCTTGATTATCTATTGCCGTATAACACATTAACCTAACCTTTGTGTCTTAAAACAGAAGCATTTATTACCTCAGTTTCTACTGCCCAGGAATCTAGGCACAGCTTACTTGCGGCCTTGCTTCAAGGTCTCACAGGCAGCAATGCAGGTATTTCTGGGGCTCTGGTCATCCCAAGGCTTAACTGGGGAAGGACCTTCCTCCAAGTTCATTCACATGGTTGTTGGTAGGATCTGGTTCTTCGCAGGCTGTGGCCTCAGTTCCTTTCCATGTGGGTCCCTCGTTTGTGATAGCTTGTTTCAACAAAGCAGTAAACAGGGAGGGCCAGAGGGGGTGAGAGCAAGGCTGAAGTCAAAAGCCTTGGTAGGTTAAACTTGGAAATGGTGTCCTGTCATATTCGTCATATTCCATTCATCAGAAGTAGATCACATCAGAAGTAGTAGTATGCGCACACACACACACTCACAAACACACACAGCAATACACATAACACATACAAACACATATGTGCAAACACATATACTCACACAACACACACACACATTTAAAAATACACATGCACACCCATACGCTGACATACTCAGCTCCCCACACACTTGCATACTCACACACACACACACGTGTGCACACACCTGTGTATGCTCAGTCACTTCAGTCATGTCCAGCTCTTTGCAACCCCACTGACTATAGCCCGCCAGGCTCCTCTGTCCATGGGGTTTCCCAAGCACCACTGCTGGAGTGGGTTGTCATTTCCTCCTCCAGGTTCATGAACCCACACATATTCAAAACACAAGACAGGGGCTTCCCTGGCAGTGCAGTGGTTAGGAATCTACCTGGCAATGCAGCAGGTACAGATTCGATCCCTGGTTGGGGAACTAAGATCCCACATGTTGTGGAGCAACTAAGCCTGAGTTGAGAGGATTGAGTCTGTGTGCCATGGCTAGAGAATCTGTGTGTCACAACAAAAGATCCCATGTGCCACAATTAAGACCCAACATAGCCAAATAAATAAATAAATACATGTTAAAAAAACCCGACAATACATGCTTGCACACACACACATGCACACATGTGCTTACATGTAAACACTCACTCAAAACCCTGCCCCCCCACATGCTTGCACACAATACACAGGCATACATGCACACAGATGCACATATACAAATGCACACATGCACACACACACACATGCACACACACACACACACACACACACACAGAGGGAGGGGGGTAGGAATCCTGGAATGTAGAAATCACTGGGAGCCATTTCACAAGCTGCCTAGCACAGGGGTCAGGCGGTGAGGAGGCCCCTCTGCTCCCCTTTCCCTGGAGTTTCTGGGTCAGGAAACCTCTTCTCCTTTGGCCCCCATTTCCTTGGGGAATGGAGCTTTCCCTGGGCCTTTAGTAGCAGCTGGGGGCTTTAACTCCGAGATGGCATGCCCAAGGATAACACTATTGGTCGAGCCAGGCACTTCACCATAGTCATGGCCCGGGAATGCCTCCCATGTCCCTCTGTGTGTCCTGGGCATCCTCACAGCAAGGCAGCTGGTTTCACAGACAAGCGTCTGAGAGTGAGCCAGGAGAGAGCTTCACAAAGCACACACCGTGATGTCTACTGAACTCTACTGATGGAGACAGGCCTGGAAGTCTGCCTAGGTCTTGGGGCTGGATGTGGGCTCCCTCTGGAAGGGTGGGTTGCGAGATCACAATAAGAATGTCTGGGATGGGACAGGGTAAAGACCCTCTGTGCAAACTCACTCTTCCCCACTAGCCAATCAGATGGTTTAAACTCATCCCCAAAGGGAGACATTCATTTATTATTGCTCCTCCCAGAGAGAACACTCACAGGCTGAGAGGTGGGCTTGGAGACCCGGATTCACAAGGCCTCAAAGGACAGGAGACTCAGCCCAGGGAAACACTGTGGGTAGTGCTTCTGGGGACACGTGAGATGTTTCACAGAGCCAAACAGAAAGGACTTGGTCACTCTCCGGCCTGGCTCGCTTCATGTTGCTGCAGGTGGCTGACTCCCCTTCAAGACTGGCCTTCAGCCAGTGACTGGGTGGTGGCTGATAAGAGCAGAGGTGCCTTCAAGGGACACTGAGACATGGGGGATGAGTCACTGGGTGGTGGCCCCACCAGACAATCCTGACCTCCCGGGTCCTCCTCGGCACCTAGGGGTGGCAAGGCGGCACCCAGGGGTGGCAAGGCTTCACCCCCGCCAAGGTGGGCCCCTGGAGCATGGGGCAGAAATTCTCCATCTGGTGTGTTTGAGACGTGGTTCTGAACCATTTCTAGGTGTTTTCCTGAGACTAGGGCCTTGCTGTAGTTTTGCAGATCCTAGCAAGTGGGACAACCGTGGCATGCATGCTCAGTCATGTCTGACTTTGCCACCCCATGGACGGTAGCCCACCAGGCTCCTCTGTCCATGGAATTTTCCAAGCAAAAATACTGGAGTGGGTTGCCATTTCCTATTCCAGGGAATCTTCCCTACCGAGAGACAAAACCCACAACTCTTGCATTACCTGCATTGGCAGGCGGATTCTTTATAACTGCAGCACCTGGGAAGCCCTAAACAGGTGGGAAGCATGCTCTTTCTGGGTGATCCTCAGAAAAGTTGTCCCACTGGCCCATAAAAAGGAAGGATGGGTATTGCGAGACCAGAGTGGGCTGACAGAGCTGGCAGGACCTCAGCTGAAGTGCCCAGACCAGATGCTGCTCCTGTCCTAGATTCCTGGTCTGTAAATCTGGGGCTGTATCTCACTCTCTGGCCCTCCCTCAATTCTCCTGGGCACTGGGGCCATTGTCTGGTGTTCAGATCATTAACAAAACATGCTAGGTTGCAAAACGTTGATTCCTGAGCACTTTCATTAGCTCCATCTGCATTTCCCAACATCTTCCAGCTGGCTCCCTCTCTCCCTCTGCTCTGGCGTCAGGATCTTCTCTTTCCAGCGCACAGCCATCCTCCTGTGACTCTTTTCTGGGATCCCACTTGGCAACAGTTCTCTCGACAGAAACAATAAAAGTCTTTGTCTGCCTTCAGAGAAGTCCAGGAAACTTCTTAACCTGGGCTGAGAGATGATTTTCTAGTTCTATCCTTTCCCCTCTTTAGCTTAGTATACTTAAGAACTCTCTATTTTGCAAAATGATAATATTCTTTAATTAATCCTTTTTGGAATTGTACATTTGATAATGGGCTTCCCAGTTGGTGCCAATAGTAAAGAACCCACCTGCCAGTGCAGGAGACGTAAGAGATACAGGTTCAATCCCTGGGTCAGGAAAATCCCCTGGAAGAGGGCATGATATCCCATTCCAATATTTTTGCCTGGAGAATCCCATAGATGGAGGATCCTGGAGAGCTACAGTCCATGGGGTCATAAACAGACACAACTGAAGTGACTTAGCATGCACATACATCCACTGATAGAAAAGCACTGTGCTAGGAGATTCGCCTACACTGACTATATAATCCTCACAACAGGTAAACTAAGACATAGAGAGACTAGACTGCAGTCAGCAAGGAGTAATTCTCCAAAGAGCAGTGGCAAATTCTGGGACACACTTACCATGCAGAGGTGGATTCCAGCTCCTTCTATTGAATGTGGGCTAGCTTCAGTGGCAGGAAGGATGGTGTGTGGCTTTAAGGCTAGATCAGAAAATGCAATGCAGCTGCTTCTTGACTGTCTTTCAGGACACCTGTTATTGGATTCCGGGGCTTCCCTGGTGGCGCTAGTGGTAAAGAACCCACTTGCCAATGCAGGAGGCAAAAGAGATGCAGGTTCGATCCCAGGGTTGGGAAGATCCCCTGGAGGAGGGCACGGGAATACCCACTCCAGTATTCTTCCCTGGAGAATCCCATGGGCAGAGGAACCTGGTAGGCTACAGTCCAGCTGCCTCAGAAAAGGCCACAGTTCCAGATGTCCCAGCCACATCCAGTGCCCACTGTTCAAGTGAGTGATCTTTCAGATGTCTGCAGCATCTAGGCCACCCCAAGCTATTCCTGCTGAGTGCTGGCCAAGTTGAAGATTTATGAGCAAAATAAATGTGGTGGTTGTTTAAGACATTACATTTTGCAGTAATTTGTTGCCCAGCAATAGATAACCAAAGCACCAGGGCTGAGAGTCAAATCCAGGTCTATCTCCCGGGGACCCCACCCAAGAAGCAAAGTATAAAGAGGAAACTGACCGTGCCTCTTGTTCTAGGTCTGCTGCCCAGGTTTATCTGATCACCTTCACAAAGCCAGAGACACAACAGCCATTGGTGATGAGGGCTGCCCTGCTAACACTGTTATTTCCCATGGTTTCTAGGAAGCCACTGTGGTTCTGGTTCCCCGGAAGTCCCCTGCCAGCCAATGGAGCTGTTTGCTTAGAGGAAAGGAGCTAATCAGGGGGCACCTCACCACCTCTCAGGGCAACCAGGGAGAATATCTAGACCTGGAAGATGGTATTGTTTGCCTGGCCTTTGGTGCCCCACTTCAGAAACCTCTAGCTTTTTACAAGTATTTCCATCATCCTGTCCCCATGAGAGACGGGATTGAGGTGGAGCTGGTGATTCATTGTTCCAGCCCTGTCATTTGGGGTTGTAGCTGCAGAGACCTGTGCTGAATGTCTTAGCCCCACAGCCCATCAGGGGTGATGTTCACATCCCAACCTCCCCTGGCCAGCCCTCTGGGGGTCACTGCCATCTGGAAGTTTAGGGACAGATGCTTTGGTGCAGCAGTTCAGGTGCATTTGGGGTGCTGAATTTCACACTGGACCTGTTTTTACCAAGTTCAGGTCCTTGGAATATGCAGCTGTCATTATAAGATCCTGGGAACCCCAAGCACTGTTGAAGGCACATCTTATATATGCAGTGAATTTGTAATGTATTTTTCCTTTTAAAAAAATATTGTATTAAAAAACACACAACATAAATTTTACCATCTTAACCATATTTAACTTATATGCAGAGTACATCATGAGAAACGCTGGGCTGGAAGAAACACAAGCTGGAATCAAGATTGCTGGGACAAATATCAATCACCTCAGATATGCAGATGACACCACCCTTATGGCAGAAAGTGAAGAGGAACTAAAAAGCCTCTTGATGAAAGTGAAAGAGGAGAGTGAAAAAGTGGGCTTAAAGCTCAACATTCAGAAAACGAAGATCATGGCATCTGGTCCCATCACTTCATGGGAAACAGGTGGGGAAACAGTAGAAACAGTGTCAGACTTTATTTTTCTGGGCTCCAAAATCACTGCAGATGGTGATTGCAGCCATGAAATTAAAAGACGCTTACTCCTTGGAAGAAAAGTTATGATCAACCTAGACAGCATATTCAAAAGCAGAGACATTACTTTGCCGCCTAAGGTCTGTCTAGTCAAGGCTATGGTTTTTCCAGTGGTCATGTATGGATGTGAGAGTTGGACTGTGAAGAAAGCTGAGTGCCGAAGAATTGATGCTTTTGAACTGTGGTGTTGGAGAAGACTCCTGAGAGTCCCTTGGACTGCAAGGAGATCCAACCAGTCCATCCTAAAGGAGATCAGCCCTGGGTGTTCTTTGGAAGTAATGATGCTAAAGCTGAAACTCCAGTATTTTGGCCACCTCATGCGAAGAGTTGAGTCATTGGAAAAGACTCTGATGCTGAGAGGGATTGGGGGCAGGAGGAAAAGGGGACGACAGAGGATGAGATCGCTGGATGGCATCACCGACTCGATGGGTGTGAGTTTAAGCGCACTCAGGGAGTTGGTGATGGACAGGGAGGCCTGGCGTGCTGTGGTTCATGGGGTCGCAAAGAGTCGGAGACGACTGAGCGACTGAGCTGAGCTGAACTGAACTGAACCATTTTAAAGTGCATGGTTCAGCAGTGTTCAGTACATTCACGTTGTTGTGAAACAGATTTACAGAAGATTTTTTAGCTTTCCAAACTGAAACTGTCCTCATTAAACACCAACTCTCCACTATCCCCTTCCCTCAGACCCTGGAGCCCACTATTCTACTTTCTTTCTCTCTCTCTCCATGTATATGTGTTAGTCACTCAGTTGTGTCCAACTCTTTGTGACCGCATGGCCTGTAGCCTGCCAGACTCCTCTGTCCATGGGATTTCCCAAGTAAGAAAGCTGGAGTAGGTTACCATTCCCTTCTCCAGGACATCTTCCCAACCCAGGGATTAAACCTAGGTCTCCTGCATTGCAGGCAGATTCTTTACCATCTGAACCACCAGGGAAGCCCTTTCTGCTTCTGTGAATTTGACTCTTTCTGGGAATTTTTGTAAATGGAATCACATAGTATTTTCCTTTTGTGACTGCTTATCAGTTAACAGAACATCCTGAAGCTTCATTCTATGTCAGAATATCCTCCCTATTTAAGGCTGAATAGTATTCCACTGTATGTATCTATCACATTTTGTTTGCCCATTCATTCATTCATTGGTGGACATTTGGGTTGCTTCCACCTCTTGGCTATTGTGAATCATGCTGTTATGAACATGGCTATGCAAATGTAATGTACTTTTTATGTTCCTTTGGCTTGTGATGGTGGCCCCTTTCCTCCTAGGCAGACTCAGAAGAGCTTGGACCCTCAGCAGTTGGCTGTTCACGGAGTCAAGGCTGCAGCCTGCTCTGCAGTGACCTGGAAAGAAACTGGCTCCAGCAGCTGCCAGATGTCCTCACACTTAAGAGGTCCAGGTGCCACGAGATACAGCCCATGAATTACCCATAACTAGTTTCCTGACAGCCATGGTTGTCATCCCACCTGTTGCAGAAAAGAAGTCTCAAGTTTCTTTGGGCAGGTCGGCTTAAGTGTTTCCAGCACCAGTGTTTGCAAATACAGTTGCAGGACCTGTGCCTCTGGGCCTCCCGTTGGATTGTCTGCTGAATCGTAAAAAGACCCAGGCGGTTTGAGAAATCCTGATGGAGCAACCCAAGAGAACACTTAGAGAAGCCAAATTTATTGCAAATAGATATGAAGCCTTCTAATCTGATTGTACATCTGTGTAAAATTGTTCAGCAGCGTGGGTCAACAAATACTAAGCAGAGTGAAACACTGGCTGTAAAGTTTGATAGGCTGTGGGGTCTTGCATGACAGATGGGGTGGTGGGTGGGTGGGTGAGGGAACTCGGCTCAAAGGTTAATGCTCTGGGTGGCTCTCAGACCTCCAGGGCAGTCTGGGCATTAAGACATCTGATAGCCTAAGATCTCTTTCCAGAGCAAAAGTAAAGACTGCAGGCCGCCTGCAATGATAAACGAGAGATATGAAGGAGAGAGGGTCATAAATTGTGGAGTTTAGGAGGTGTTAGAATGCAAAGAGCAGTGGGGAAGTGAGAAGAATCAGACTGCATTTCCCATAAAATAGGGTTTAGCTCCCAAGTCAGTCTCACGTCGTGTGTGTTTGCAGCACACTTATAAGCACCAGATTTGCAGCACTGCTCTGGAAATGATCGGCGGCCCTAGGCAACACTGAACAGCTCAGAGATGACAGCAGTGCTATCAGAACCAGAAAACCAGGTGTGGTTCCCATTCAGCCCTCGGCAGCCCTCAGAGAGGAGCACTGGGCAAGCGGGGACAGCTGCCCCACACCCAGCTCTCAGCACCTCTGGTTCTACCTGCATGGCTCTTGCTGGGGCTTTGCCCTGCTCTACCTGCTTGCCCCATGTGACAGCCTGATAGATGCCCATGTGGCTGTAGATTGAGGGCTGAGAGCTGCTGTAAAGACTGTTGGGCTCTGCCTGGTGTGTCTCAGAGCTAGTTGGACACCCTAGACGACGGCCAAGCTCTGGTTCCCTCCTGGAGGCTCTTTGTGGTCATGATTTCGTCATCTTTGAGTAATGGTTTGGATTGCAACTTAAGCAGGAGAAGAATGACCACAGGAGCAGCAGTTCTGGCTTAGTTATCCCCCAGAGATTTGGATTTGTGCAGGAGAGAAATTCGAAACTAAATTCTGTGTATTTAGAAGTGAACAGAAAGGGGAGAGCCATACAGCAGAGCTGAGTATATACAGCCGGAGTGGCACTTGGAACGAAATTTACAAACTATAATCATGGATTAAGAAGCATACAAGTAAAAGAATTTGAATCAAGTACTAACTCAAGAAGCTAGAAAAAGGCCAGCAACATAATCCTAAACAAAAGGAAAGAAGGAAGAAAAACAAATGAACAAAAGTAGTCCTTTTTAAAAAACAAGCGAAGGTAGTCTTTAAAAAATCAATTAGTTTTATTGAAGTATAGGTACTTTACAATGTTTCAGATGTATAGCAAAATGATTCAGTTATTCACATATACTTATACATAAACCCTTTTGCAGATTCTTTTCCATTATAGGTTATTACAAGATACTGAATATGGTTCCCTGTATTATTCAGTAGGTCCTTGTTGCTTATCTGTTTTATATATGCATGCATGCTAAGTCGCTTCAATTGTGTCTGAGTCTTTGCGACCCTGTGGACTGCAGCAATCCAGGCTCCTCTGTCCATGGGATTCTCCAGGCAAGAATACTGGAGTGGGTTGCCAAGCCCTCCTCCAGGATATTTTCCCCACCCAGGGAGCAAACCCGTGTCTCTTATGTCTCCTGCATTGGCAGGCAGGTTCTTTACCACTAGCGCCACCTGGGAAACACATTTTATATACAGTAGCTGCTGCTGCTGCTAAGTCGCTTCAGTCGTGTCCGACTCTGTGAGATCCAATAGACGGCAACCAACCAGGCTCCTCCGTCCCTGTTCTTCCTCCAGGCAAGAACACTGGAGTGGGTTGCCATTTCCTTCTCCAATGCATGAAAGTGAAAAGTGAAAGGGAAGTCGCTCAGTCGTGTCCGACTCTTAGCGACCCCATGGACCACAGCCCACCAGGCTCCTCCATCCATGGGATTTTCCAGGCAGGAGTACTGGAGTGGGTTGCCATTGCCTTCTCCATATACAGTAGCATATATATGTTAATCCAAAATTCCTAATTTATCCTTCCCCTTTGCCAATGCTGAAACATGAAATAAGTGAGAAACACAAACCTAGTAGTTAAGATCCATGAAATCTGAGAACTGGTCATTCTCCCCACCACTTATATAAGCCCAGAACCTTCTTGCAAACCTGATCAGGGAAGAAAGAGAGCAGATGCAGGTTTAGAGGTAGAGAGTGCTCAAATATGAGAAGTCAATATATGAATTTTACATCAATCCATTTGGAAATCTAGACTTGATGAATTTTTCAGAAAGCCAAGTCCATTAAACTGTATCAGAAGAATTCTGAATGCACCCAAAATTACAGAATAAATGGAAAATACAGTCAAAGTTCTTTACCTCTATGAAAGGTACTGTCCTCACACAGGTTTTAAGACTCATGTGACCTTAAAGGCAAGGCCCATTCTCACAATAACATATATTTTCAGAGAATTACAAAAGAGAGAGAAAGATTTGTATGCAATTCTACAAAGACAGAAACACATTTGAGAGTAAAGGTGGACAGAACAAAAATGTATGTAAAATAGACATATAGTAAGTATCATAGTTTTGAGCTTCCCAGGGGTTGCTAGTGGTAAAGAATCCACCTGCCAATGCAAGAGACATAGAGATGCAGGTTCAGTCCCTGGATCGGGAAGATTTCCTGGAGGAGGGCATGACAACCTACTCCAATGTTCTTGCCTGGAGAATTCCATGGACAGAGGAGCCTGGTGGACCACAGTCCATAGGGTTGCAAAGAGTCAGACATGACTGAAGTGACTTAGCACACGGATACACAAGTATCATATTTAACGGTGATGTTTTGGAAGCATTTCCATTATCATCAGAAAAAATACTTGTATGGCTATCACGAGCACATGTATTCAACGTATTTTATAAGATCTCAACCAAAACAGGGAAAAATAAGACAGAGAAATATTTAAAAGGGAGACACATGATTTTAATTATCTGCATGTAAAAAGATCCAACATAGTAAATTATGCTAATTTAAACTCTTATAGTTTAAGTAGCTGGATCCAAGATAACTTTACAAAACATAATTCATTTTCTAAATGCCAACATAAGGATAATGTAAATTTTCAGAAAAAATTTTATTCATATTATTATTGAAAACTGACAATGTCATGTAATATACATAAAAAGGGGCTTCCCAGGTGGCACTAGTGGCAAAGAACCTGCCTCCAGCCCAGGAGACATAATAGAGGCAGGCTTGATCCCTGGTCGGAAAGATCCCCTGGAGGAGGAAATGGCAACTCGCTCCAGTATTCTTGCCTAGAAAATCCCACGACAGAGGAGCCTGGTGAGATTACATAGTCCATAGGGTGGCAGAAGAGTTGGCTATGACTCAGTGACTAAACAATAAGAATAGCCCACTATATTCGTAGAACACTAAGACTCTTTTTGGAAAGATCTAAAAGAAGACTTGAACAAAGTGGGAAAGGTACCCTGTCTGTGGGTGAAAGACATTGCTACCAGGCGGCTTGTAGCCCTGGAGTCCCTCTCAGAGGAAGGCAGTAGTCTCCTTCCAGTGTAGCAGGAGGGTGCCCTCACCAGAGTGTGCTGGGGAAACGACACATTCTGCACCCCAACTCGTGGACCAGGGCAAAGCTGGCTGCTCCTCACCACCCTGGGTCCCCCTCATTCCCTCTCGGCTCTCACCAGGCCTCCTCCTGGGAAGGAAACCTGCCTCGGGAGGAAACCTTGGGAGGAGGGAGACCAAGGCCTTCTGTAGGGCTAGGAACTATCAGCTCATTTCCCAGAGGGGAGAACTGGCCCATCCTTCGGAGACACTCATGTGATGAATAGACCTTTTGAGAGGTCAGGGTGGAGGGAGAGTCTTGTCTTGGGGAGTTTTCATTACATCACCTGCACTATCGGCCTCTCCTTTGACTTGGGTTTTTGCCCTCGGGGAAGGGGGCATTGTGGGGAATGGTAGAGCTGCCTGGGGGCGGTCCCAAGGCCCTGATAATGCCTGCGGAGACTTCACTGCCTCTCAGCCCTGGTGAGCTCACCTCCAGAAGGTCCTTGACCTCATGACTGCAGGGTATTTTCCTGGCTTTCTGAGCTGCCAAGATTAGCTACGCTTTTCCCCTCATTAGGAACCACAGTCTTGCCTGAGGTGGGAGGATCCTGCAAGCGTGCAGACCAAAGGGCTTTGAGAGCTCCCAGTGAGTCTTCCCGGAGCATCAGCCTCACTTGGCCATGCTTAGGGTTTAGCGATTGCTCAGATTGTGGGCGGGGCTGCTGATATACATGTTTCCTTTTTGATCTGAAGTCTTTTTTTCCCCAGTCATGAGAGTGGAAAGGTTGGAAGTTTGGTTCATTTGGAAGTTGAAGTGAGGTTCATCACTCTTACACCTCAGGAGTGGTTGTTAAAATGCACATCCCTGAGCCCATCTCTTAACAATTCTAGTAGACTGCATGTGTGTATGGGACGTGTGCTGTGTGTATATGTGTGTTGTGTGTCTGTGTGTGTTATTTATGTGTTTGTGTGAATGTTGTATGTGTGGTATGTGTGATGCATATGTATGTGGTGTGATGTATGTGTGTCTGTGTGTATGTGTCTGTGTGTGGTATCGTGTGTGTGGCATGTGTGTGGTATGTATTCATTTGGTGAATGTATATGTAGCATGTGTGCATGGCATGTGATGTGGTGCGTGTGGTGTCTATTTGTATTGTGTTCATGTGTGCAATGTGTGGTGTTTGTGTGTGTGGTCTGTGTGTTCTGTGTACGTATGTGGTGTGGACGTGTGGTGTTTGTATGTATGTGTATGTGTATATGTGTGTGTGGTATGATGTGTGGTGTTTGTGTGTGTGTGTGGTGTGTGCATGTGTTACCTCTCTGTGTGGTGTGTGTGTGGTACTTGTGTGTTATATATGCATTTGGTGTACGTATATGCTACACGTGTGTGGCATGTGATGTGGTGTCCATATGTGATGAGGGTGCGGTGTGCATGTGTGTTCCATGTATGTGAGGTGTGTGTATGTAGTGTATTTATGTGTGGTGTGTATAATGTATAAGTGATATGTATGTGGTGTGTATGTGTGTGTGATGTGGATGTATGGTGTTTGTACATATGTGTTGGTGTGTTCTGTGGATGTGTGTGGTGTGGATGTGTGGTGTTTGTACATATGTCTGTGTGTGTGTGTGTGTGTGTGTGAGAGAGAGAGTGTGTGTGTGTATGTGCTGGAAGGCGGCAGGAATCTTCACTTGTTACAGTGATTCTAAGAAGCTCTGGAAAACATACTGCCTCAAACCCTGGCAGGGCTAAGCCAGTTCATTTTCATTTACAGATTATATACTAACTGTTGCTGAAAAGCGGGGAAACAAAAGGAGCCTGGGCAGTCTTTTAGAGAAATAAACCCCAGGCTTGGTGGGATGCTGGATCTCAGTAATCTGGGGCCTCTACTTCCTGCCTTCTCGTGAGAAGACCGGGGCGGCGCCGCCTCCAGCTCCCGTCTGTTTGTCCAGGGAGTGGGGAGCTGGCGCAGTTTGTCAAGCAGCGGGGGTCGGTGGTCACGCCAGCCCTCTGTGGTCAGGGCCGGTGAGTGTCAGCAGGCGGGACACTGTTTGGACAGAAAGGACCTGCCTTTCTGTCGACACGGCAGCATTTGTCTCCCGCCGCCCCCGCGGGAGTTTGCTACCGGAAGTCTTTGGCGCTCCCAGGGCAGCGAACACTCTCAAGAGGAGCCGCAGGCAGCTGCTGGGCGGGACTCCGGCGCGGTTCCATTCTCTGGCTTGGCCAGTAAGTCCAAGTCGAGTCTGGTTCAAAGAATATTTCTAGTTGTCTACAGTAAGTGTTGGTCGATCAGTCGTGCCCGACTCTTTGCAACCCCATGGACTGCAGCCCACCAGGCTCCTGTGTCCATGAGATTTTCCAGGCAAGGATTCTGGAGTGGGTTGCCATTTCCTTCTCCAGGGGATCTTCCCAACCCAGGGATTGAACCCAGGTCACCTGTACTGCAGGCAGATTCTTTACCGACTGAGCTACAAGGGAAGTCCTAGTTGTCTATAAAATAACATAATAATAGCTGAATTCTTTCACCTAACAAAGTTCCAGTATTGACACTTTTAAATACTTTGGTCTTTGGATATTTATTTAGTCTTTATTGTGCAATATTTGAGTTTGTTGTGTTTGAGTTCTAGTTTAAGACTTTCCTATGAGACATTATCTTTTCTGATATGATATATAATATATGTTTATATCTATTCCCAGGTGGCACTGGTGGTAAAGAACCCACCTGCCAAGGTAGGAGATTTATTATGCATAGGTTCCATCCTTAGGTGGGGAACATCCCCTGAAGAAGGGCATGGAAACCCACTCCAGTATTCTTGCTTGGAGAATCCCTTGTACAAAATAGCCTGGCAGGCTACAGTCTACAGGCCCACAGAGTTGGACATGACTGAAGTGACTTAACATGCATGCGTGCCTCTATCTATGCATCTATTTCATATACTGTATGCCTAACTGGATATAAATGGAATGACCTACCTCCTCTCTGCACCAGCCCCCCCAGTTCATTTTCCTATGACTGTGTTGTCATTATTTGAAACATGAAGTGCTTCTCAAATGTCCCTCAACCTAGTGATTCAGTCACCCAGCTCCTGGCTCCCTTTTCATCAGTCTGTGGTGGGCTGGCTGTATTGCTTTTGCCTTTTGGTGCCCACTCAGCTTGTTCCTTATGCACTTCCCAGCCCACCCAAGAGAGGTGTGCCCTGGGCCAGCTGCCTGTCCCCGCCCTCAGCGAGGTTGCTCCTCATCCTCTGTGGTTAACTTTCATGAGGCAACTTTGCCCGCGGCCCAGCACCCTCACAGCTATCTCCCTCCCCTCACCTCCTTTCTGGGCTGTCCCTCTCTCTAGAATGAGATCACAATTCTTTAAAGAAGGAACTAGAAGGTTGTCCTTGCCTCCTTCCACCTCTAGGGCTCACCAGATGCTGGTAGCAGCCTGGGAGCAGGTCGGGCTGCAGGTTACTCACTGCTGGGGGCTTTGCTGTCACTGACACCGAACAGCAAAGGGAACGGTGCATTCATCTGAAAGCTCCAAGGGCCCCCTTGACCCTGCAGTCCTTTGACTTTCAACTCCTGTGTATCCAGGGGCTTCCCTTTAAGTGCCCGGTGTTCATGACACAGGAGGGCAGAGCCTGCCCAGCTGCGGTGGTGGGCTCTATTAAGTTCTCACACCCCACACAGCACCCCAGGCAGGCTTGGGAAACCCGAGGCCTTGGAGATAACAGGGTGTGGAGTCTGAGCACTTTTTCCCTAATAATGATACAAAAAGGTTCCTTCTGGAAACAACATTTGGATAACTTTGTAGTTGGAGAGGAAAGAATTCTTTAGTTAAAACATCTTTTGTGTTTACCCTTTCCTCGTTTTTGTGTTTTCAGGGAAAGTTGGAAAGAAAGAATTGCTTCTGTTGTTTGATGAGCAGCTTTTACCATGCAGGTGGAGGAAGGCTGTGGCCCAGGAAACAGGCGAGTGTACAAACAAAGCATCTGTTCTATAAATAGTTCCCTCCCCCACCAGGCGTGACTCAGGGGACCTGGGCCAGCGGCTCCAACTGTTCAGGCTGACAAATCCCGTGTTGCTTATGGAAACATGGCAAAAGCAGCTTGTAATTTTTTATTCTCCATTCTTGTTTAGGCTTTGGAGAGGGAGAGGGATGACTTTCCTTCCATGTCAGATTATAACCCACATCACTGCTGATCTCAAAAATCATCGGAAGACAGATGTGGAAGGAGTGGAGCTCTGCGTCCTGCAGTTCCAAAGTCCTGAATGAGCAGGATCTTAGCTCCAATAGAAGGAAAATAATGCATAGCTGCTGTGAACCTGTGACCTTGCCACTTCCCCTGTTGATTGGAGATGTGATCTTGGCAACAGGAAAACCATCTTCTCTTTTGAAAACAGTGATTATTTACAAGGAAAGTGTAGGTTGTTGTTTGTTGCTTAGTTGCTAAGTCATGTCCAACTCTTTTGTGACCCCAACTACTGTGTTCCACCAGGCTCCTCTGTCCATGGGATTTCTCAGGCAAGAATACTAGAGTGGGTTGTCATCTTCTTCTCCAGGGGATCTTCTCAGATCAAGGATCAAACCTGCATTGGGTTCTTTACTACTGAGCTACCAGGGAAGCGCCTTTCAGAGTTCTAGTTCACTCTGAATGGTTTCCTTTATAATTCTGTGTATTTCATTAATTTAAAAATATTATGCCATGAAGGGATCCATCCATAGACCTTGCCAGACTGTCCTTCGAATCCATCACAGAAGGTGTTGGGACCCTGTGGGGGGGGTGCACCCTTGGACTGGAGGAGGGTGGAGGCTGTGTGGGTCCTGGCAGAAGTGCCTCTGTTGCCCTCCATACCAGCATTTGCAGTGAGGGAGGGTGACCCTCATTAGCTATTAGGACAAATTATATGCTTATTCCTTTATGTACAGAATAATGACACAATTACATGTGTGGAATGTACATGGAATTTTGACTTAGATGAAATTACCTTTTGAAGCAATTTTCTTCTTGCTTAAAACTGCAAAGGTGAGTTTCTTACATTCAGTAAGGATAAGTTGATGTAAATAGATAGAAAGACAAAGTTTAGCAGACAATATACCTTAAAAATTCTTTTTTTGGGGGGGCCTGGTTTTTTGAGGTAGTGAAGCGTGTAGTAATTCATGATATAACCCCTTTTGGAGTAGTTGACACTGATGTTCAATTGAACTTTGATGAAGAATTCATTTCACATGCCCAAGTGCAGATAGATGAGGCATTTGAATCCGACTCTTTGCGACCCCATGGACTGTAACCTACTAGGCTTCGCCGTCCATGGGATTCTCCAGGCGAGAATACTAGAGTGGATTGCTATTTCCTTCTCCAAGGGATCTTCCCGACCCAGGGATTGAACCCAGGTCTCCCTCATTGGAGGCAGACGCTTTAACCTCTGAGCCACCAGGGAAGCCCACGCCTGTAGAATTCACTACCATGTATAAAATAGATAGGTAGTGGGAAGTTGCTGCATAGCACAGGGAACTCAGTTGGATGCTCTGTGATGACCTAGATGGGTGGGAAGGGGGTGTGTGGCAGGGAGGTTCAAGAGGGAGGGGATATATGTATACATATAATTGATTCACATTGTTGTACAGAAGAAAATAACACAACATTGTAAAGTAATTATACTCCAGTTGAAAAACTAAATTCCTGTACCCAAAGGGGGGAAAAAAAGAAATAGATGATTATACTTAACTTCTGTAATCAGAATCCAGAGTACCACAACACCAGAAACTTTCACACAATCGGCAAGAGCAGAAGCAGTTGTATCTGCTTCACTGGCTGAAGCAAAGTCATTAAAAAAAATTAACAACAATTTTATTTCTTGTTAGTTTCCTATTTTCTCTTTAGTTCTTTTGTGTGATTTTCTAAGCCACTTCCTAAGTTTCTTAGGAAAGCATATCACGCAGGTAAGGATTCCATAGATTGTGTGTCTGATAGACAGTCCCACCACCAGCAAGCATGGGAACTGCTGTGTGTCAGCTGCTCCATCTGGCCTGGGGAGATGTGCACGCAGGCTCAGAGTCATCTGTCTTTCTTCTGCTGCTGGAGATGGTCCTGTCATTGGTGATCTTCTCAGACAACCCAGGACAATAATCAGGCCCATATTCCCTGGCCAAGATTCCATGTGTGAGCTCAGCGTTCACAGGTGGGCAGTTCTTCTGAGGTGAGAAATTGGCAGTGCCAACACCTTAATTTGCTTGAGCTCAGAAAAAAGACACCACCTCTTAAGTACTTTGGTGGATAGTCTACCTTACTTTGTATCCAGTCAGTTCAGTCGCTTGGTTGTGTCTGACTCTTTGTGACCCATGGACTGCAGCATGCCTGGCTTCCTTGTCCGTCACCAACTCCTGGAACTTGCTCAGACTCATGTCTATCAAGTTGGTGATACCATCCAATCATTGTCCTCTGTTGTCCCCTTCTCCTCCTGCCTTGAATCTTTCCCAGCCTCAGGGTCTTTGTGTTAGTGAGATTTTTATGACTGTTATGAGTGGGACATGAAGACCCATGGGACCAGGTAGTTCCTTACTCACCCAAAGCAGGGAGTTAGGCTTCCCCTAAGACCCTGGCCACCCTCTCAGGTGTCATGGTAACATGCTAATAGGTTTAGGGGATGCAGGAGTATCAGTGATGCTTCTCCACTTCCTAAGGCAAGGTGAGGCTGAGGACCACCCAGATGACTGTGGAACAGTAAATGGCAGAGCTGGCCAAGCCGGGGGTTGGGGGAGCTGGGCAGGCTGTGCCCAGGGCATCCCTGGAGTCCTTGCACCTTCAGGAGAGAGTGCTGGTCTGCTGGTCTGCTGGTCTGCTGGCCTCTGCTGGGACCCAGGATTTTCTGGAGTTGTTGCAGGGAGAAGTCAATTCTGACTGTTGAAACTGTTTCTTTGAGTTGCTCTCTGTTGCTTTTGTTATTACAATTATAATTGTACATAATGGCCTGCCTCAGAGAATCCTGTCCCTCTGCTTGACTGTTAAGCTAAAGTGCCTTTGTTCATAACCCTGTCCAGTTGTAGATTGCAGGAAGAAAGAAATTAACATATCCCCCTGTCTGAGGCTTGCCATTCTAGGACATTTTTGCAAGGTTAATGACCTTTTTACTTTGTTTCCTCACCTCCCCACTCCCATCTCTGATCTAGCATCCAGACCTGGACAAGATGGTTATTTTCAGACATTAGTGTGCCATCTTCTTGGTCAGCTGGCTTTTCAAATAAAATCATATTCCTTTCCTCAACACCTCATGTTTTGGATTAATTGGCCTATTGTTCATTGAGCAGAGTGAGCTTGAACCCTGTAACAGAGTTGCAAGGGCAGGAGGCCCAGGTATGATGCCAGAGCTGTGCCAACCTAGCCAGGCTGGAATTACACAGTGTACTGGGCCTTCCTGCATTCGTTCTCTGTTCCCACACAGCAAATGCTTGCAGAAACCAGCACCCATGTGTTACTTCATAGTCTCTGAGGTTCAGGGGTCTGGGAAGGACTTATCTAGTTCTTCTGTTCAGGGTCTCAAGGTGCCAGCTGGGCTGAGGTCTCATCTGGTTCTTGATTGGAAAGGAGTCTACTCCTGACTCATCCATGTTGGTAGCAGAGCTCATTCCTTGTGGCTGTAAAATGGAGGTTCCCATGTTCCTGCTGGTATCTGGCATGGGCTACTCTCAGCTCCCAAAGGTATCCCCAGGCATTTGCCCTGTGGTGCTTCCATAGCCCCTGGCATAGCAGGGCAGCTCCTGTCTATAAAGTCAGCAGAGGGAGAGGGCTCTCACTTCAGCAAGGGAGTCCTAGCTAGTCCTTCTAGTAAGAGCTTTTATCTGACTAAGTCAGATCCTCAACCAGAAGCATCTCCTTTGGGATAACCCACTTTTTTTTTTTTTAAATAATTGAGACTTTGGGGTTCCCTGGTGGCTCAGTGGTAAAGAATTTGCCTGCTGATGCAGAATACACAAATTTGATCCCTGATTTGGAAAAATGATACATGCCATGGAGCAACTAATCCTGTGCGCCACAGCTAGTGAATTTGTACTCTAGAGCCTGGGGGTGGCAACTATTGAAGCCCAGGAGACTTAGAACCTGTGCTCCACAATGAGAGAAGCCACTGCAATGAAAAGCCCAACCACTGTAACTAGAGAGTAGCCCCTGCTCGCCACAACTAGAGAACACATGTAGCAATAAAAACCCAGCACAGACAAAAATAAACAAAATTCTAAAAAATGAATAAAATTTTAAACTTTAATAGTATCTGAAAACTTGCTTTACCTTTGCCATCTCCTATGGTCAATTAGCAGAGAAGGCAATGGCACCCTACTCCAGTACTCTTGCCTGGAGAATCCATGGACAGAGGAGCCTGGTGGGCTGCAGTCTGTGGGGTCACCAAGTCAGACATGACTGAGTGACTTCACTTTCACTTTTCTCTTTCATGCATTGGAGATGGAAATGGCAACCCACTCCAGTGTTCTTGCCTGGAGAATCCCAGGGACGGCGGAGCCTGGTGGGCTGCCGTCTATGGGGTTGCACAGAGTTGGACATGACTGAAGGGACTTAGCGGTATGGTCAACTGGGCAGCAGCAATGAAGTTGGGGCCACTTTGCATCTATGGTTGCTGTGAGGTGCAGCTCACCTTCAACTCCTGGGGATCTCTGATGGCTTCTTTGAGCCCCAGCCCAGATGCCTGTGCAAGCTCCTGGTAGAGGATACCAGCTCCCTTGAAGGTTTCCTGTGCATCAGAGTAGGTGGAGGCAAGGAGGAAGTGGATCCCATCTTCAGCTTGTCTTTGGGGTCCTGCTCTCCCTCACCTCACATCTGTCGACTGAGCTACAGCAACAGCCAGATGCAGGGCTCTCCTTTCCATCAGCCCTATCCTTGTGGAAGGTCTGATCCCTTTGTGTCTTGTGCTCCTAATTCTTTGCTAGGCTTAGTGGGTCAGCCTCTGATGGAATCACAACTGGCCCCTGGGGTCAGCACTCTGTGGCCAGAGTTCAGGGTGAGTAAGCCAGGGGCTGTGTCCTCATGAGACCATCCCTGTTGTGTACATCGTTGCTGGCCTCCACCTGTTTCAAGAGGTAGCTTTTGGTTTCACTGTTTGCAGTGAGGACCCCCGCACCTCTGAGACTCTGTTCCACCCATGGAGAAGCTTGGGCATAGGAAAATTAGGTTCTTTCACCAGGTCACGAGGGGGATGACTGGGATTTGAACCCCGTGGACTGGATTCATCATGCTCTGATGACCATTGGGTGTGGTACCCCTCAAAGCATAAAGGCTCAGGGAGGTTACACTCCAAGCTTCCTTTTATGTCACCACCACACCATAATTCCTCTTTCACCAGAGCTGGAAGAAACTTTCCAGGCCACGAGCATGATACTTTGCTAAATAGTCCAAGGACTCACCCTAATGCAAAGCTTTCTGTCTCCTACCCACTGATTTCCCCACAGATACATGTTTCTTCTTCTCTGTGATCCTTGGTGCTTTGCATAGATGGTGCACAAAATTTCATAATGGTCCCCTACACACTTTATTATAATTGCTGGCTTGTATGCCCACTTTCTGGCTGGGCAGTGAACTTTTGAAAATACGTTCAACACACGTTCTCAACTGTGCAACCCCAGCACCTAGTTCATGACCTTGGTAAAGGTTTGTTGACTAAATGAAGATGAAGACACAGAACCATGAGTGACAGAGCCAGAATAACATTTGGATTTCACTGTTTACCAGTCAAGTAAAAACTTTGGCATCTGTGACTCTTGGTCACCTATTAAAGAAGAGATTTCATCAGCACTGAATGATGAGATAATCACTTTCCGAGGCTCCTTCTGGACCTCACAAATTTTTTTCAAGATTCATTCTAGTTTTTTTATTTTTTTTTTGCCAAAGATATGAGGTTGTTTGATTTAAAGATGTAGACTGTGGATTTAGCAAACTCTGTTTTTGTCACTAATGAACTGGATGTTCCGTATGTTTGTATGTGGGTGTTAGTGCTCAGTTGTGTCCAACTCTTTGTAACCCCTTGGACTGTAGCCCACAAGGCTCCTCTGTCCATGGAATTCTCCAGGCAAGAATACTGGAGCCGGTTGTCATTTCCTACTCCAAGGGATGGTCCCAAGCCAGGCATTAAACTTGGGTCTCCTGCATTGCAGGCAGATTTTTCACCCTTTGAGCCAGCAGGGACCTCAGCTCCCAGCTTATTCATCTATAAACATGAAGATGATAAGAAGAGCGGCAGTTGAGGGTGGCTGCAAGCTTCATCTCCCAGATGACTCACATGCGGTGCTGTCATTCCTTCACTTGCTCAGCAAATATTCACTGAGTCTTAATAAACGCCTTGCTCTAGACCAGGCCCTCAGATTTGGAGAAGACCTGTGAGAGCGCAGTTGTGTGGGAAAAGCGAGACATCAAAACAGGAGAGTGGGACCCAGGTGACAATACTCCTTGGCCACATGAATAGGGACCCATGTTGAGATGGAGAGAGGGAAAATCAAGGGAGGTTTAAAAAAAAAAAGACTTTAGCCGAGTCTTAAAGATGGGGTCATGGGTAGGTGTTCTATACACACCAGGTTTTCCCTACTCACTGTCATTAATTTATCTATAATCAAGTACAACTAATTCCATACTTATGCAACTGTTCCATTCCAAAACGGCTTTCTCAACTTGAACTTTGCATGAGAAGAAAAAGAAACAAACTCTGCTGCCCTTTTTTTTTTTTTTTTCTGAAGGTTGCCTTGAATTTAAAGATACAGAACCCTTTATATATACACACAACTTCATATCTATTTCCTTGTTTCAAAATACTTTGATGTATTGAACTTCCGTGGAGAGGGAGAGAGGTTTGGCCGTGTCACACTCCAGTCTGTTTGCTTTGTCCTCTAGTCTGTGAGCAGGTCCTGCCCTTCCCGGCTGGGTCCTTCTAGGCGTGGCCAGCATGCAGCCTGGTGTTTGCGGGGTTCAGAGCTGGGGACAGAGGGGTGAGCTGCCTCCTTGGAGAGTGTGCTCCTGCAGCCTCCACCTTCGCTTGAGACTGTTTTGTGCTGCGCTGGGGACGTGGCTTCTCCAGGGCTCCTTGACTCTCCCCTACTCTGTGCCCTGGAGGCTGATGCAAACAGACCCATCAGACTGCTCTCTGACCTTTGTCTTCATTTTAGGGTTTGACCAGTGGGGAACTCCAGCAGGACACAGGTCCCCCTCATGGCTGCGACCCTGGACTCTTTGTGCCTCCCCTGTGAGGGATGCCCCCCAGCACACTTGCTTTTCCATTTGTCCACAAGCTCTCCCCACCCCTGGCCCCTTCCGGATTCCGGATTCTGCTTAGGACCACCCTGGGAGCTCCTGGATGCCCATGTGGATGGTACCCCTTGAGAAAGTGCCGTGTGCGTCACATGGTGCTCCTGTTCCCCCTCCCCCAAGTCCCTGCTGCCTTATTACTTTTCAAAGCATGCACCCCTCTCCGAAATCCATCATGCAGCCATTCTCCTGTTCCCAGTTAGGTAAGCTCTAGGAGAGACGAGACCTTTTCTATCCTAGCCACCGGTGAATCTTCATCATCTGGATCAGGGTTACCACGTAGTAGGTGGTGTTCAATAGACATTTTCTGGGAGGATGGATGAATCAAGGTGGTTTTCCTCTGTGATGTCAGTATTAGGTAATAGACACCAAGGACCTGGAAATATACTTGAGAACAATACCAAGACCTGTGTCCCTCAGCTGAATCCAGTTTCTTCGAATAGAAGCCTTCTCCCTTCCTCTGCTTTCTGTGCTTGGTGGCAAGCCCTGGGAAAGGAGGGAAAAAAGGGCAAGTCAGTGGACTGCTGGAGGGATGTAGAAGTGCTCGAGAGAAGAGAAAGCCACCTGGCTCCAGGAACCCCCAAGCACCCGACCATGCGGGATTGCAATTTCTCATCCAGCGCCCACTCAGGAGGTCTTTTTTTTCTGGCTTCGAGGAGACAACCTGAATGCTTACTCTTCATTCGGTTTGTTTTCCTTGCTAATCTCTGAAGCAGTGACCACATCCTTTCCTTCTCTCATTTTATCTGAACCTCCTGAGAAGTTCACACGAGTCACGGTTAGTGGTCTGAGAAGCGGGGCGGGAGGAAGGGCTTCCTGCTGACCTGTGCCCTGCACTCCTGGTGATTTGCATGTGTTAGTTGGTGTGCGGATCCCAAGTCGGATGTGGCTTTCCTCTTCAGCTGAGCAGATGGTCATCAGGTGCACTGTTGTGAGGGTCGGCTCTTTCATTTTTTCCAAACAACTTGAGCGTGCAATGTAAAATCTGAAAAACTGATCATGAAAATTATTCAGATGCTGTTTTCTTTCCTTGGAAAGCTGGTGGCTATTTATGTCCTTGGGACTCTGGCTTCTGCTGATGGAGCAACATGAATGGCTGAATGGGCGTGAGGAATATCCCTGGGATGCTGGCGATCACCTTGGTGAAAGGGAGCCTATGTGCTTGGGTTCTCAGAGCAGTGATGCTGGGGTAAAGAGAGGGGGTTCTGCCACAGGGTGCTAAAGAGACCTGGGTTATCAGATGTGCCTCTAGACCACAGACCCCTCCCAAATCTCAGGGCCCTGCTACTCAAGTGGGGCCTCTGGACTATAGTGACAGCATCACATGCTAGAAACAGAGTCTCAGGTCACACTCCAGCCCTCAGGAGTTAGGATCTGCATTTTGACCAGGCACCAGGGGGAGGCGTGACTGTCAGTGTGGAAGCGTTGCTCACTCCCTTCAGGCTGCTGTAGGGTTTGTGGCACCAACCAGAGTTGCTGAGGGTCTTTAATGGGGAAGTGGGCCATGTCTGAGCAGAATGAGTGGGTGGACATGTTGCACAAGCCTCCCCTGTCAGCTTGACCTCTGAGGAAGGTGAGTGCTGGGCTTTGTGTGCCTTGGGCTGGAGGTGCTGCAGGCCCAGGAATGCTTGACACCTAAGAGGAGCTGGGCCTGGGAGATTCTGGATGGTGTGCTATGAATGCCCTTCCAGAGAGCCCTGGAGGCAGTGGTGGCGGGGGTCCCTGCTCTCTGGCTCATCTCCCCACTGTGGCCCTCTGGGCTGTTCCTAGCTGGCCTCCTTGGCATGGGGAATCATAAAGTGACCCAAGGCCATGATGCCTGTTCTTATGATCCAGGGCACTGTGTCTGTCCAGCATTTGCAGCCTGAAGCAGGAGGTTGTCCTCACGGCCCAGTGGATTCTTGCTCCCATGGCATCTCTGAAAGTTCAGAGTACACTCCTGTGATTTCTTCTATCGTTTGTTTATTTTAGGCACCAAGTTAATCTCATCAAGTTCCTTATCTCGTTGGGCATTGCTCTCTGCATGTGTGTGGTATTTCCACACCCCTGGTTTTCCAAGAACAGTGACCAGACGACTCCTTCCGGACCCTTTCCCATCCTCAGAGGATAAGGTCTGAGAAATGTGCTTGTGGGGCCACTGGCATCATAGCACCTCCTGTACTCTTTTTCATGTATTTTGCATGGAATTTGTCCCTAGTTCTGCTCTGACCACTGTCACTCGTCATCTGACAGTCACCCAAACTTCAAAAAGTTTCATGCTTCCTTCCTTTCTTGGTGATATGTGGCTTAAAGATTCTGTGATCACACAGCCCAGGAAATCATCTGTGTCCAAGTGACTCCTCTCAGAAACCCCAGAGGTATTTTCTTTTGAAACACAGTTGCTGGTTGCCTACATTGTCCTTGGTTGGATAAATCCTTTGTGATTTTTAAATTCAAAAATATTTGCAGAATCTGTGACATGTGCCAATGAAGCTCGTCTCTCTTATTCCATCTTACAGGAAAACCTCTAGGGGAAAAAAGTGGCCTTAACACTTGTTTTCATGACTGGTCAGGCTGGTGCATCCTTCCAGGTTCAAAAGACTTGGACAGGTATATGCACAGCCCTGGGCCTGGCACACAATGAACTCATAGTAAATGCTCTAAACAGTTATTAGTGGGTGTTCATTTTAATGATCTTAATATGTATTGAAATACAAAGATGCATTTCATAACAAACCTGGAGCTTTCCCCAACCCCCTGGACATTCTGGGCAGTACGGGCTCCCTAGCCTTACCTTATAATGTCCAGGAATCTGTATTCTAACTGGACTTTATTCAGCCACAGGGGTGACATTTGGGAACAGGCATCCTGAGTGAGAACCACAGCGCATTTTGCCCCAATGTGTTCAGAAGAAGTTAAACAATGTGTTGCTGACTCTGCTAAAAGGCTGGCTGTGAACCCAGACCATCTATCATCGGTAGGTGACTGACGCTGTGTGTCCTTAGGCCCTCCTTGTGTTTCCATATGCTCTTAGAAGACAGATGATGGACAAGTCAGGCAAGAATAGCAAAGCACTGACTTCTGGCTGGGGAACCCCTTTCTCATCTTTGCAAATTTATAGGGCCACAGAGCTACAGAAGGCCCCAAATATAGGTTACACCAGAGAGCAGAGAGCCTCATGTCAGCCCCTCTTCCCTGCCTCCCACTTCCCTTTGTTGCCTGACACTGTCTTCATAGGGGACAGGTGAATGCTTAGTGGTGTCTTGAAGAGACCTGGCCTTAAAAGGGACACTGGTGTCTGGGATTGTCCTTGTGAAGTTGAGAAGGTGAATGGCAAGTTTCATGGCCTAAGGCCAGTTAGTTACTCTTCTTACCACAAAGGGCTATAGGGTTAAGGAAAAATCACAGCGGATGTGAGCAAGGGCTTTGCCATGATGTTTCTATTCTATGGCAGGTCCAATCTGATCTGCAGCTATGAGCATGACCCAGGCACCCATCCAAGACTCTGAAGTCAATGTTTTGGGTTTTTGAATAATTTTATATGTTGGCACAGAAAGAAATGGCAACCCACTCCAGTAATCTTGCCTGGAAAATTCCATGGACAGAGGAGCCTGGTGAGTTACAGTCCATGGTGCTGTAAAGAGTCATACACAACTGAGTGACTAAACAACCATATGCTGGCAACAGACTCTGGGACACCTACCTGCCCAGTGGTCAGAGCTGTGCCACTGAACTTGGTCATTTTCTGCTGCAGGGAAGAGAAGATGGCTAGGATGTGACTACCAGGCTCGAAAAAGATATTCATACTACTCTTGGCATTAGGGATGCTGAAGAAGTGCGCTAAGGCAAGGACTTTGGCACTACACATATTCATCTAGTTGAGACTATTATGTTCCAACTCCTGATTTTGGCACTACTTTCTTCCTCATTTCTGAAAAAAATAAATTTAGGTTCTCATCACACTTTAGAAATAATCTATGCTTCCCGGAACTCAAATAAACGCTTATTTGCTAATGTTCATGGCAGCTTTATTTGCAGTAGCCAAAAGGTGGAAATAACCCAGTGTCCGCTGACAGATGAATGGACAAACAAAATGTGGTATATACATGGAGTGGTATATACCTGTCGCGTTTTAAAGGTTTTTGTATTTCTTATGCTTTGACATCTTGCTGATCCTAGAGGGATGGTCCCTCCCAGGGCTAGTTAATATCTACAGATAGTAAATGACTTCCTTGGGAGCACACATTTTACAGGTTACTCAATCCATCCCGAGCCTACAACCCACTCCTCTCCTCCTTCTGGCTCTCTTTCTCAGGTTATTATTCACCTACCTAATAACCCCAGGTCCAGATATCAGGTAACTAGGCATAGTCCCTATACAAAGATCTGCTGATGTTATTCAAACTAACTAATCCTAAGCCTGCTCACTCTGCCTTTCTCCAGAGTATCTTTCCCACCCGGGGATAGAAGCCGGGTCTCCCGCGTTGTAGGTGTATTCTCTACTGTCTGAACCACCAGGGAAGCTCAATGGAAACCATGGTAAAGGTTTTTTCTCATGTGTCCCCCTCTGCCTCCTCACTGACCCTGGTGTTTCCCCATGTGATCCTGCATGACCTGCCCTATCAGGAGGCATCTAGGGATCTGTGAGCGTAAAAACTTCTTGCTGCTGCTGCTAAGTTGCTTCAGTCATGTCCAACTCTGTGCAACCCCATAGACGGCAGCCCACCAGGCTCCACTGTCCCTGGGATTCTCCAGGCAAGAACACTGGAGTGGGTTACTTTGTGACAATTATTTTCATGGCTGTGAGTCCTACCACACCTGAGCAGATACATTTAAAACAGCATACAATAGGACTTCCCTTGTGGTCCAGTGGTTAAGAATCTGCCTAGCAATGCAGGGGACCTGGGTTCAGTCCACATGCCTTGGTGCAACTAAGCCTGTGTGCCACAACTAGGACCCAAGGCAGCCAAATAAATAAATGAATACATATTTAAAATAGTATACAATAAAATATTATCCAACTATAATAAGGAAGGAAATTTTGACGCATGCTACAACATAGATGAACCTCAAAGACATTCTTCTTAGTGAAATAAATCAGTCACGAAAGGACACATAATGTGTGAGTCCACTTATATGAGACTAGTCACTTTTCACTTTCATGCATTGGAGAAGGAAATGGGAACCCATTCCAGTGTTCTTGCCTGGAGAATCCCAGGGACGGCAGAGTCTGGTGGGCTGCCGTCTATGGGGTCGCACAGAGTCGGACACGACTGAAGAGACTTAGCAGCAGCAGCAGCAGTTAAATTTATGGAAACGGAAAGTAGAACGGTGTTGCCAAGGGCTGGATGGGGGTGGGGGGAGAATGAGGAATTAGTGCCTAAATGGGACAGAGTTTCAGTTTGGGAAGAACAAAGAGTTCTGGAGATGGTTGGTGGTGATGGTTACACAACAGTGTGAATGAGTGCCACTAAACTGTACAGTGGAAAATAGTTAAAATGATAAATTTTATGTTACACATGGTTGATCACAATTTAAAAGGGCATCTAGGCTGCTAGCAGAGGTGTCTTTTAGCCCCCATGGATTATGGCTCCCTGATGACAGAATGACATCATCAGCCCATCTCCCCAGCACCTGGCAGCACCCTGCCTCAAGGTGCCCACTGCATGGATATCGAACCACAGCTCACCCACCCCCTAACCTCTGCATTGTCCTCACATTTGGTCAGTTTCAGGAGGCCAGTTGTTTGCTGGCCCTGGGGCTTTGCCATGACCCCAGTGGCTGCTGAGTTGTCTCCCTCTTAGCAAATCAGGGCAGAAAGGCAGCTTCCTGGAAAATAACACAGGAGAAGTCTGGTTGATCCCATGAGTGGGATCTCTCTGGGCTGGAGGGACAGCTTCTACCTGAGAAACAGCATTCAGTTCAGAGCCCAGGCCCTGCTTACTGGGGGAGGCCAGCTTTGCAGGGGGTTGTTCTCCACCTAACTTCCTGCCTCATTTTGCACTGTCATTCATCTGAGGTATCTCTGCCTCATCTGAAGTGCCCAGGAATTTGCGCAAGCCGGGACCTCTAGCGGGGTAGAAGACTCAGGGTGGTGGGCAGCTTCATGCCCTGTGATCTGAGGCAGCTCAAGATCACCTGCCTCTCCTGGTGGCTCAGATGATAAAGAATCTGCCTGCAAGGCAGGAGAACTGGGTTTGATCCCTGGATCGGGAAGTTCCTCTGGAGGAGGAAATGGTAACCCACTTCAGTATTCTTACCCGGAGAATCCCATGGACAGAGGAGCCTGGTAGGTTACAGTCCATGGGGTTGCAAAGAGTCCGACACGACTGAGCAACTTACACACACACACACAAGAACACCAGCCCCTTTGGGTTTGATAATTAGATTTTGGATTGGTTCCAAATGAAACCACAACCCAACCTTGAAGGAAACACCTCAGCGCCGTGCCAACACAAAGCTGAGAAACCAGTGGCTTTTCCGAGGGCGCCCCCCTGGTCTCACATCATAGGCCATCACGTGGCCTTTAGGGCTGGGGCTGCTGTAGACATTTGTCTGCTTCCTTTCAAGGCTTGAGGCTGCTTAGTCTGCCTCCCCTGTCTTGCAGGTTCTTTTGAAAACCCTAGACTCTTGCTTTCACCTGTTTCCTCTGGTCTCTGATAAAAGGCAAATTCCGAATCACTTCTAACAGCCTCCCTGAGAGCTGAGACGGCTTGTCTGCAGAGACAGGACATCAAAGTGCAGAGCTCAGGTGCACCCCTGGCCTGAGACGGTAGGAGGAGGGCGCGTCGGCAGCCCAGGGCCCCTGCCCCAGGCTGCACGGCCGAAGCGCTGCCTGGGCCCCCTGAGACACTTCCGAAGTCTGCCTGGGCGCTGATCCCAGGACAAACCTTGCAAACAGCCCAGCTGCCTGAAGACAACATGGTGATTGCCTTGTGAAGAGTGGTGTGGCTGCTGTCCTTTTCCCTGGGAGGCACAGTTTGAGCTTCACAGAAATTCTCCCCTGCCTCACCATGTTCACAGCAGCTCTGGGAGTGATTGTCCTCTGGTCCTAGAGCCCAGGGCACCCTGTCTGCAGACTGCCCTCTCCCACCCTGGGCCTGCTACCAGTTCCCCCATAACAGCATTTCTGTACCCATCTCAGCAGTGTCAGGGTGCCTGCCATGAGGCTGGGCCTGGGATTTGGGCTGATGAGCTTACTAACTGGCTCGAGGCCTTGCCTGGCGGCTGAGGTACCCAGGGCCCTGTTCTGGTTGGGGGCTGCAGGAGTGTGGGAGTGAACATGCCTTTCTGGTTGTGCTCAGGGTGGGGGATCTGGTGGGTGATAGGTTATTTGTCATTCTTTTCCCCTCTTCCTGACATGACCTCCTTGGGGTGGAATCACGATTCTGGCTGTTCCTTGAGCACCAAGTACTCAGGCTCGGTTGTGGAGAGCGTGGGAGGGTGTGTGATGCCTGCTGGAGACCAGATGCTCACAGTTCTAGAGACCTGAGGCTGAATCACCGTCTACCCCACACACTGAACAAGCTCCACTGCACTTCGACCATGGACTTGGAAGGCAGGATTTCAGGCTGAGCTAGTGGGACAACTTATGCCATGGGGGAAACTGAGCAGCTGGGGGCTGGGTCTCCTCGATGCGCTTCTCCCCGAAGACTGAGGGCTGGGGCCGGCCCTGGGGATGCTGACTGGAGCGCCTCTGTGTGGTCTGGGCTTCCTCCCAGCATGGCAGCCTCAGGGCAATCAACCATCTCCTGGGGTGGCCTGCAATTTCGGAGACTCTGGCTTCAAACAAGGTAGATGCTGCAAGGCTGTTGGCGAGCAGCCTCGGGAGGCACCACACACCCAAGGATGGCACAGCGGAGACTCCAGGGGAGGCACAAAGACCCACCATCAGTGGGGAAGGGGAGACACTACATTGACTTGTGTGTTTTTCTCAGGGGGAAGACGTATCCATGTGGAAAGAGTTGCATCCTGGTGTCAGATGCGCAGGGACTTGATCGCATGAGGTGTGGCCAGCCAGTCATTCTCAGCCTCGGGCTCTCCATCTGGGCAGCCAGGGTGACGTGATGGTCACTTGCTGAGGGTGGAGTGCATGCTCCTCACCAAGCCCCCTTCCCTGGGGGCTGGGGGGCTACTGGGTGCTGCACTGCAGTCATCCCCCTCGCCCCCACCCCTTGCTCCTGTCTGCAGCAGATACTGCTTTTGATTTGGGCATGAGGAATTCACCCAGGCCTGGGTGGAGCCAGGAGGCTGCCATGGAAAGCAGCTGCAGAGAAAGTCAGCCCTGGACCACTTCCAACTATGACAAGAATGTCAGCCTGTGCCTCTTTCAGCTGGGATGGGCAAAACAGCCATTTTTAGCAGACATGCAGTCCCAGCCTGGGCTCTGCCAAGCTGATGGACTGGTAGCTCTGGAATTTGCCTGATCCGAGTTGGACTCCATGGGGAGGTAGGTGAGGGGGGCAGTTAGGTTCTGCACATCCTGAGGAAAGATTGGCTAGGTCATAGAAAGGAGAGGCACAGGAACATGCCCCGAAGGCATGGACTCCTTTTCTGGGAAAACAATCTCGTGCCATTCAGCAGGGGTAGGGATGCTCTCCTGCAGGCATGTCAGTTACCTTAAATGACTCCCAGAGAGCCTTAGAGCTGAGGGCGTGGGGCGAGGCCTTCCTGTCTCCTGAGGAGGGCTTGCAGCCCTGCCTTCCTCACCCCCTACCCTCACCCGTCCAGTTGATTCCTCCTAGGGCCAGCCTGAATGATGCATCATTGGCAAAGACATGCAGAAGAGGATTTTATCTTATTTTTAATATTCATTTATTTGGCTGTGCCCGGTCTTAGTTGCAGCACGTGGGACCTTCAGTCATCATTGTGGCACTTGGAATCTTTAGTTGTGGTATGTGGGATCTTGTTTCCTGACCAGGGATTGAACCTGGGCCTTTCTGCAATGGGAGCTCTGAGTCTTAGCCACTGGACCACCAGGGAAGTCCCAGAAGAGGGGTTTAAAAGTGCAATCAGATGTCTCTCTCCGCTTTCAGCACCAGTGTGACTGTGTTGTTTTCCCAGCCATTTTGTAAGGGAATGGACTGTGGGACTCAGGGTGCTGGAAGAGGCAGCTCAGGGAGAGGGCAGGGTGGGGCCCTGGCTCAGACCTCGGAGCCCACCTACTGGCTAGTTGGTAGGACCCTCAACATCCTCACCTTTGAATGAGGGGGCATCACAGCCACCTCTGCAGACTGGAACCCCCAGGAGGGCAGGGGTATGTATTTAGTGTCATCTGCCAGTCAGTGCCCAGCAGAGAGGGGTATGGGAAGGGTTGACTACAGCCGAGTTTTCCTGTTACGAGAGAAAGCAGAGACTGACCATTCCCCCAAGCCCTGGGAGGGCTTGCGGGGTGCTGCGCCCCCTCCTGCATCACACAGTGGGGAAAAAAGTGAAAATGAAAGTGTTAGCCTCTCAGTTGTGTCTGACTCTGCGATCCCATAGACTGTAGCCTGCCAGGCTCCTCTGTCCTTGGGGTTTTCCAGGCAAGAATACTGGAGTGGGGTGCCATTGCCTTCTCCCCTTTGTACTTACTGGCCTCTGCCATGTGCTGGCCCTCCTGAAATTCCCCTCCTTCGGTCTCCATCTATTGCACCACTGCTTTTCCTGCAACAGACTTCAGTGGTCCCTCTCTCTGAAACCCCCTCCAGGAAGCACCCCCCACCCCCTCCCAGGAAGGCCTCCTTGCTGAGGCAGACACCATAGGGCCTGCTCATCTGCTGTGTCCAGCCCCTTCAGCTGCCTGCATTGGCATCTCTATACCCAGAGCCTTTTTATAGAACTGCCAAAGCTTGCTCATTTTGAGATCACAGCAGGCTGAAGTTCTCGAGTTAACAGCCCAGGAATTCAGCACTTGGACTGATCCAGCTGCTCAGAGTGAAGAGGAACAACTCAACTCCTTCATTTTCGGGGTGTGTTTCACACTAGGGGGCCACAAAACCCGGTGTGTGGGTGAGTGCAGAGCTGTGAGTTGTTACTGTTCCACTCAGAGATAAATACAGAACTCGAGAATCAGTACAAACTTTTATAGTAATGCCACATGGGGGCTGATTTCAAGACAAGTCATTGTTCTAGCAATGCGTTTCGCAAAAGTCAGTCTATGTGTTTGATCAATTGCTTCAGCCATGTTCAACTCTTTGTGACCCCATAGACTGTAGCTTGCCAGGCTCCTCTGTCCATGGGGATTCTCCAGGCCAGAATACTGGAGTGGGTTGCCATTCCCTCCTCTGGAGGATCTTCCCAGCCCAGGGATCAAACCAGCATTGGCAGGAAGATTCTTTACCACTAGTGCCCCCTGGGAAGCCTGCCAATCTGCAATGCATCAGAATTAAAGAACAGAGACTACTGGGCCTTTACCACCTTGGGTAGCTTGGGGACATGGTTTCCTACCATGTCCAGAAGTTTACTGCAGGAATAAGTGCCAGCACACTGGCCTGTCCCAGGCCTCTATGCATTCATTGTCACCGGCCATGTCACTTCCATGGAGTCTGTGAGGGCTTTCTGTGCAGAGTGGGTCCCTTTGGGGCTGGACCCATGCCTCGTTGGCACCAGGCTTCGGCAGCAGCACCCCTCAGTGAGTGGAAAGTAATGGAAAGTTGGCCACTCCATCAGGTGTCACTGAATGGTCCTGAAAATACCACAGACACGCTGGTACTCAGCAGCTTTCTGGGCTGTACACTGGGGCCTGAAGCAGTCAGCCCATTCCTGTTGGCCCTTTAGCATTCAGGAACTTGGCTGAACCAGAACAGAAGGCCACGAGGGGTCCAAAATGGGTGGGGAAGGCTGAAATGCAGGAGAAGGAGGTGGACATTGTTATCTTTGTTTAGGAACAGGCTGCCTGTTTCCCATGGAAAAGCACACAAAAACAAGAAAGATGGCTCCAGAGACTGCAATACTCAGCCACAGAAACGGCATCAGCAATAATGGGGTGGCCTCGGTAAGGTCAGGGCCCCTCTGAGAACACGCTGAAAGCCATGTACTCTGTTCTGGGGAGATTACACATGTGTGCATATATACGTGATGTGCCCTGGGTATGCAGTTTACAAAGGATGTTGACACTCAGAAGCATTTTTCATGGTTTCCAAGGTTAAGGGGTCCTCTTTTAAAGGGGAAGATGACAGAGAAAAGCTGAAAAAAAGAAGATAGAGACTTTAGAAAGGAAACAAAAATCCTGCAAAGACCTTGTGTGATTAAAATAGGGAAGTCCATTCCCTGCTTTCACGTGCAAACTTGAATTGCTCTAAGAGGCGCTGCCCTCTAGGAATAGGGCAGATTGCCTGTAGGAGCCCTGCTCCATCCCTAACACCTCCTCTGTTGGCCGGAGCAGCCAGTAGCTGGGCATTTACGCATGAAAACCAGAGGTCACACCCCAAACTTCAGGGCAACAGGCCTCCACGCTTTCTCCCATAAAGTGGGCCCCCAAGAAAACCCACACAGACACCCCAGCCTGGGCGGACTGTGCCCTTCTGGAGAGACCCAGTTCCTGGAGAGACAGGCTTATGCCGTGGGGCCCATTAGGTGCAGGGGCTGACCATGTCTTCAGACAGAACCGAGGTGTTCAACCCACCAGTCTTGTCAGGGACGGGAATGCTAGGAACCCAGGGTGCAATGAGGTGTGTCCAGGCACCTGCTCTGTGCTGGCAGTTTCTTAGGCATCATCCCTCCAAGGCAGGTAATGTATAGTCCCAGAATGCCTGAGCTGGGATGCAAAGGCCTCTGGAAGTTTATGGAGTCAGAACTAGGTCTCTAGGCTCCCATGCCACTGTGGCTACCTCACAGCCTCTCCCGCAGCCTGAGATCAGGAGAAACTGGGAAAGTGCCTCCATATTAGGAGGCATCGAAAGTCCCTGTCCGACTAGGTAGCTGAGGATCCTCCTGAGTGGGGTCAGAAGGAGTGTTGGGCACAGGGCGGGGGCCTGGCTGGGTGGAACAGTGGTCAGTGGCCTGGGAGACACCTGTCTCGGGAGGCCTGCACTGGGGTGCGCCTGGGCAGCGCAGGCCTCGTGTTATCCACTGCTGCACGTGGAGGCCCATTCTGTGTCAGGCAGGCTGGGGGCGCCACGTGAACTGTCCCCTTTAACCTTACAAGGCTCTGGCCCTGGAGCAGCTCCATGGCATAGATGGGCAGCTTGCTTGCCTTTTACAGAAAAGCGAGGCTCAATGAGGTTACATTTCCTAGGTCACAGGGTGAGTGTGGATGATCAAATTCAGACCAGGTGGTCAGGTTCCATGACCTGCACCGCATTGCCCAACCCACCTCCCTGTGTGACACTTTCTGAGGACCATCCAGCGCCCGAGTGCTGAGGCTCAGCGAGTGTGTGCTGGGCAAAACCATGGGATAGCGGGGGGCCCAGGCAGTTCACAGTCTTCTGAGTCCCCACAGGCTTTGCTGTGGGAGCTGGATACCTGGGGCTGGCTCAGGGAGAGGACACCTGTCCTCTACCATCTGCTCCGCGAAGGTGGCTGTGCGGGCAACTCTGTCGAGGAGGGCGCTGGAAGCAGAATAGAACCAGGTGTGCTTTACGGAGTCACCGCTACTGCCGAGGGCCAAGAAACAGCTGTTCCCCCCGGCAGCCCAGGGGGCCAGGGAGAAGACGACTGCAAGCAGCAGAGGGTCATTAAAGGAACTGCGCTGGCTCTGGGCAGGAGGGCCGTGCTGACGCTGACGCCATGGCTCAGAGGTCAGTGTCCCCAGGGGAGTGGTGTCTGTGGGCCTGATCTCTCTGGGTTCTTCCTCCTCTGTGTGGAGAGAGTTGCATTTCGCTCTTGGTGTAGTTGTGGGGCTGAGGCAAGCAGAGCAATCTCCTTACATTGTAGCACAGGAGCTACAAAAACTGCCTGAAATTCGCCTCACTCTCCATGTGGCGTTCACAGTGCTGCTGGCCGAGAGGGCATGCTGGAGGCATGGGCGGGGGGTGCTGGTGCCAGGCCAGTCCATGTCACAAAAGGATCTTTTCAAGCTCGAGAATGCTGCCTCTCTGCCACCTCCCCTGTGTGAGCAAGAGCTGTTGCTCATTGGGGTGGTATGAAAATTTAGTGGTGAAAAATTTGTTACATGCATGGGCTCCGTGGGTCAGGAATTGGGGACAGCACCACGAGTACAGCTCGTCTCTGTTTCAGCTGGCAGACTTGAAGTCTGGGGGCTAGACGATCTGAGTGGTCATTGACTCGTAAGTCTGACAATTGGTGTGGGCTGCAGGCTGGGAGCGTCAGTTCTCTCCATGTGGGCTAGTTGGGCCTCCTCACTGTATGGTGGCTGAGTGGGTCCCTAGAGAGGCCTGAGGAAGCCACATGCTACTTATAACCTCACCATGACCATCACACAGCATCCCTCCCACCATGCTCTCCACATGTAGACTGCCCAGGTTAAAGAGCAGAGGGCAAAGATCTCCCCTCAGTGAGAGGGGAGCACGTGGGATGGATATGCACATATGCAGACTTATACAAGGGGCTGCCGCAGTGCCTCAATGGTAAAGAATCTGCCTACAATGCAAGAGAAGCTGGTTTGATCCCTGGGTCAGGAAGGTCCCCTGGAGAAGGAAATGGCAACCTACTCCAGTATTCTTGCCTGGAGAATCCCAAGGACAGAGGAACCTGGTGAGCTACAGTCCATGGGGTCACAAAAGAGTCGGACACGACCTTATGACTAAGCAAGGCCAACAACAAGATCTATACATATATGGATGGAGTGGCATCTCTGAGCAACACAATCTGTAAATCTGTCACAATGTTCCTGTGATGATTTCCGTAAAGAGACTGGAGCTTTGTTCGGACTCTCCATCCTGCACAGTTTTGCTGGAGGTCCTCCGGGACTGATTTCGCAGGCTGTGAGAATGCTAAAGAGGAGGACCTCTGGGAAGAGGAGTCCTCCTGAACCCAGCCTCCAGATCTGAGTGTCAAGTTACAGGAAGCCCCTGTAAGTGCAAACAAACACAACAAGACATTTACACAACATTCTGAGACAACGAAAAGCCATGTTAACGAAAGATGTACTTAATTATGAAACTGTCCAGACCTCTGGTGTCTTCAATATCTGAGAGAGGTTTCAGAGGTTTCAGGCAAAGCTGTTTCTCAGGAGTCACTTAGATGGATTTGTTGTCATTAAAATATGTTATAATATCTGCTGTGTAGAATTTAAAATAATAATTTATTTCTTCTTTAATTTGAAAAATAAAGCAAAAACCTGACCCCCCCTTCTTTAAAAAAACCTCCTTTTTCTTTCTTTTCTTTTTTTTTTTAATTGAAGAAGTCAGCATTCCTCCCTTATCTTTCCTGGTCAGCCCATGCTGGTGGCCACAGTTAAAAGCTTGATGTGTAGTGTTTGTTTATTAAAAAAACAACAACCTAGATTTTAATCATTTTATCTATTCCACAAAGCTTGCTCCAGCATGTTGGGGGCTGCTACTGCATGGGATGAATGACGACCAGGGCTGAGAGGCCTGTGTGTTCAAAGCCCCTCCTCCCCGACTGTGCCAGCTGTCCCCTTCTTTGACTGAGTGGTGGTCACTGGGGGAAGCAGTGCTTGTCCAGAGGAAAGTTTAGGGAGTCCGATGGGGGCATTAGGGGCTGGGACAGGGTGTGTAAGTGATTAACAACTCACATAACAGCTCCTGCACTAGCCTGCTGATTATAGTATTCTTTTTTTAGTAACTTTATTTATTTGACTATATTGGGTCCTAGTTTTGGAAGGTGTTCGTTGCATCATGTGGGATGTTTCTTTCTTTTTACAAATTTAAAAAAAAATTATTTTTGGCTTCGCTGGATCTTCATTGCTTCGTGCAGGCCTAGTTCACTGAGGCATGTGGAATCTTAGTTCCTGGACCAGGAAATCAACCTACATTTCCTGCATTGGAAAGCGGATTCTTAACAACTGGGCCACGATGAAAGTCCCCAGGTGGGATCTTTCCATGTAGCACATGGACTCTCTAGTTGCGGTGTAGTATTTGTAGCTCTCAGGCTCAGCTGCTCTGCGGCATGTGGGTTCTTAGTTCCCTGACCAGGGATGGAACCCACATTCCCAACCCACCACAAGGCGACTCCTCTCCAATGCACCACTAGGGAAGTGCCTATAGTATTCTTCATTGTTTGCAACATGCTGGTTTCATTCTCTGATCTTTCTCAGTTTAGAATGTATGGGTCATTGATTTTGGAGGAATTGTTTATTAAAATGATGTGTCCGTATAGAAAAGGGCACACTTCGTATGGTGATGATGAACTTTTACCAGGTGACCTACGTGTGCAGTCAGCTCAAATAACAACATTACCAGCCCCAGATGTCCCCTCATGCCCCCCCAGTGGCCACTGCCACAGACAGTAACCATTGACCACAACTGCTTGCATTCATTTCTCCTGGGACTTTGTAAGATTGGATCTGGCTTCTTTAGCTCAACATCACATTTGTGAAATTCAAACATTGCATTCTTTTCAACACGTTCCCCAAAGTCCCCTAATTTGTGTAACACTTGCTCTATTTATAGAAGCTATTGTATAGCTATTGTTTTTTCTGCCAAGGAGCACCACAGCAGCTACAGGACTTCCTTTAAGGGCAGCAGGACAAGGGGAATTCCCTGTCAGTCCCATGGTTAGGACTCTGCGCTTTGACTGCTGAGGGCTCAATTCAATCTCTGGTTGGGGAACCAAAATCCCACAAGCCACACAGTGCACCGCACCCCCTTCCCCCCAGCCCCGCCGCCTCCCCACAAATAGGGAATAGAATGGAGAGTGGATAGAAATAGCACACATGGGCTGTTATGAAGCCTGAAATGTACAGGGCTCGATATTCCCCAAACTCGACTCTAGCCCATTCCGTTTGGCTTTGTGATTTCCTGACTGTTCCTTATCCAGCAATAATACCTAAAGTAAGAACCTGAGTTTATTGAGGGCCTCCTTGAGCAGGGCTATACAATACATCTTATTAGCACAACATCCACTGAGGCTTCACCAGTACCTGGGGAGGCCTAGTCCTTGTCACCACACACATGAACTAACCAAGGTAGGCATACAGAGCTGAGAAGGGGGTGCAGTGGAATCTAGACTCAGTGTTGAATGTCAGAAGCCAGGCGCCCACCCTCTAGGCTATATTGCTTCCATGGAGGAGAATGGGAACATCTATGGGCTTTTAAGCCACAGCCGTCTTCCCATAGAGTCCACAGGCCTTCTACAGAGCCCTGGGGGGGGGGGCCACTGTTCTTCTCCATTTGAAGTTAAGCGTTCCCTAAATCCTTTCTACATCCAGTCTCCAGGTTCAGGTTGTTCTGTGCACTGGCCAGATGGCTCCTTCCAGCACATTTTTTTCCGTTAGCCAGGCCTGGGGCCACAGAGTGAGTCAGCTGGGATAGCCACATCCAGCAAGCATTTCACCACAATACACTTGGGGCATCTCTGTGGTCCCAGGAACAGGTGCCCTCCACACAGAGACCCAGAAAGCATGTCTCTTCAGAGAAGTGAAAACAGCCCTTTGGACCATCATACTGGCTTGCAGGCTTTTAAATCCTGGTATCTTCTAAGTGGTACTTCTTTGGGGGTTCTCTTTTTATTTATGTAATTTATTTTGGCTGTGCTGGGTCTCCGTTGCCGCGTGGGCTTTTTCCTAGTTGCGGTTGGCAGGGGCTGCTCACTCGCTGCAGATAGGGGACCTCTCACTGCAGTGGCTTCTCTTGTGGAGCCCGGGCCCTGGAGCATATGGGCCCAGTAGCCGAGGCTCCCAGGCTCCAGAGCACAGGCTCAGTAGATGTGGCACATGGGCTTAGTTGCTCCACAGCATGTGGGATCTTCCTGGACCAGGGATTGAACCTGTGTCTCCTGCATTGGCAGGTGGATTCTTTACCACTGAGCCTCCAGGGAAGCCCTGGGATCTTTTTTACATCTTAGAATTGATTCACACAGTTTCTCTTTGCTAATGGGTGGGAAATATCACCCAAGGAGCCCAGAACATCTGAAACCATACTCAGGATCTGCAAATGATGGGTTGATTTTTCCTTTCTTCTTCTGCCCACTGAGCTGGGCTTGGATGCCAGCCTGTCCATTCACTGGCCTATGCATTCTGGGGCAGGTGGGGGCTTTCCTGTTGACATTAACAGGGCTTGGTGGGGTGCCTTGATGCCTCTGAAATAACCTGGGCCTGGCTGAGATGGCCGGCATTGCACCCACATGGACTTCCTGCCAGCAAGAAAGGGAGTCAGGCAGTGGGAAAGCACCCTGCAGAGGTTTTCAGCTGAAGATGGTCTCAGGGGAAATGGAGGCTGAGGTTGGTGCCCTACAGAGGGGCTCCCAGCTGGGAGGGCTCCCTCCCACAGACTAAGACCACTCTCCCTCTCCCCGGCTCCGGGTCCTGGCCCAATCCTGGTCTTGTTACCAAGTCCAAGTGCGTCCTGCTCACTGCATGACAAATCAATGAATCAGGAGGCTGGCTGGCTATTGGGGTAAGGAAGAGCAGCTTCATTCTGAAAGCAGGCAGACCGAGAAGATGGTGGACTGTCCCTCTTCCCCTTGCAAGAATTCAGGCTTCTTTTATACTAAAAGAAGAGGGGCAAAGTCAAATGTTTCCTAGTTCTGGCCAGACTCCAGAGGGGATGTGTAATCTCTTCCTTTCTGTAGCCAATCCTAAGTGAGCCTAGTCAGGATGGTTTCCTGTGAGCTAAATGGAAGGTATTTTAGCTTAATGCTCATTACCTGGGAAGCAAGGTTCCCAAAGATGGGCTACTGTGTATAATTTAAGCTTCTAGGCAGCATCTCTATAGTGATTAACTTGTAGAAAGAGCAATAGATTTCGAAGGTTAAAATGAAACAGATCCAGTATGGAGTTAGATTTGTTCTTCCTTATTATCCAATTACAGGGAAAAGGTATCTGCTGGGTTCCCAGCCTTTGGTATCCTAAGTTCTTGCAGGTATCTCCCTCATTTCCTAGGGGACTGCCTCTAATGAACTGGAGAGGATACTGGGGCAGGGCACCTGTCCTGCAGACACCCAGAGTGCTCTGGTCTACAACTCAGAACCTTGGTAAACATCCACCGGGAACCAGGTGTCGCCCTGACTCCCTGCCCTCCTTCTCCTGGGTCACTCGCCCCCAGACCCTGGCACCCCTGGATTCTGTGTCTCTTGGAGCCACATGTGTCCTCCTCGGCTCTGGATGTGCCTGTACCGTGGAAGCAGCTGTGCTCTCAACCACTTTGCACAATGCCAATTTGGCTCTTTGTTAACCTTTCTCAATATCAGCATGATCAATTTTGTCTGTCTTAGACTGTTCAGTGCCCTTGTTGCTGTAGGCCAGGTCCTCCTCCTGACATGACACCATCCCTTACCTGCCTATCATTTTATTATCAAAGCTTTCAAACAGGCAGAAAAGTTGATTCAATTGTGCAATGAACACTCATCTTCTCACATCAAGATTCCAGGATTCACTGGCTTCATCACTCATCTCTCCTTCTCTTTATCACTTGCCAATTTATCTTACATTTTTTGTGCATTGCAAGGGAGATTTCTGATATCAGTAAATATTTCATACATACAATTAACTAGAGTTTGATATTTGTTTACTCTTTTTTTAGGGGGTGACAGACGTTCAGGGAAACATACAGATCTTAACAGAATGATTTGATGATTCCCCCTTCATAATCCAGGCTTCCCAGGTGGCAGTAGTGGTAAAGAACCTGCCCTCCAATGCAGGAGACATTAGAGATGGGGGTTCAATCCCTGGGTCTGGAAGATCCTCTGGAGAAGGGCATGGCACCCCACTCCAGTATTCTTGCCTGGAGAATCCCATGGACAGAGGAGCCTGGGGGGCTACAGTGCATTGTGTCACGAAGTTGGACATGACTGAAGTGACTTAGCATGCACTGTATAATCCAAACTCTATCAATACATGGAACATTCCACTTACCCCAGAAAGTTCTCTCACACCTTTCAGTAAATCTATGCCCCTCACCCCAGTGGCAGCCACTGTCAGCCTTTTATACCCCCCTGATTTAGCATTGCTTCTTCTAGAGCTTCTTAGAATGGCCTCTATGGAGTATGTATGTTTCTGTGCAAGGCTTCTTTTGTTTGGGGTGTTTTCAAGATTTCTTCAGATGTATCAATAGTAGGTTCCCTATTATTGCTGAGTTAGATTCCATCGTGTAGACACACTGTGGTTTCCCTGCCAGCGGACCCCTGGGCTCCTTCCAGTTGGGACAACAATGAGTAACCGTGCAAGGCTGTCACACCCCTCCTTGCACATGTCTTTGGGTAGACATGTCACCAGTGTCTTGGGACAATCCCTTCGCTTACTTCTACCTCACAGCCTGGCTGCGAAGAAGGGTGGGCCTAGTTCTCAAGGCTGGGATGTTGTTCACATTGGGGGATTGTGTGCCAGGGCCGCATGCCACGTCTTATACTCCGGCCCTTCTACTGGGAGTTACCTGCTGGACAATTTGAGTTCTTGAGGCCAGGACTGAGTGCAGGTTTTCCTTTTGGAAGTTGTCTCTGGAAATACTGGCAGGAGTGGGAGGGAGTCATCACCAGTGTGGACATTTGGGGCTCAGCCCTGGGGAACCTCAGGCCAGGGTCCCCTCTGGGAGGCAAGGGAGCTGGAGAGTGGGATGTTTACCCTTTGATCTCCCCTCTACTCCCATCACTGGCTGAGCTCTGTTCTCTAGACAGGCAGACAGACACCTTCCAAGCTCTGGTTTGTCCCAGCAAGGGCTGAACCTTTCTTGGAGAGCCTCAGGTAGGAGCCAGAGGCGGGTACCAGAAGAGTGAGTTTCAGCGTGACACAACCTCCCCGTCACTTGCAGGCAGACGTAGGTGCGCTCTCTACTCGATGATCTGATCGCGCAGGTGCACATGCCAAGCAGTGCTTGGTTCCATTGTGTCCCGGTGGTCTGTTTATGAGCTTCCCTTCTCAGCTAAAAGAGGACCCCTGGAGTGCATGTGAGTCAGTTCTGATGAAGTGGATGAACTTAGAGCCTATTATACAGAGTGAAGTAAGTTGAAAAGAGAAAAACAAATATTGTATATTAACGTGTATATATGGAATTGAGAAAGATGGTACTGATGAGCCTACTTGCAGGGTGGCAGTGGAGATGCAGACATAGAGAGCAGACTTGTGGGCACAGGGAAGGGAAGAAGAGCACGGGACGAATGGAGAGAATAGCATGGAAAAATATACACTACCATCTGTGAAACAGATAGCCTGTGGGAAATTACTACATGACTCAGGGAGCTCAAACCGGTGCTCTGTGACAACCTAGAGGGGTGGGGTGGGGTGGGAGGTAGGAGGGCATTCAAGAGGGAGGGGACATAGGTATACCTATGGCTGATTCATGTTGATGTATGGCAGAAACCAACACAAATGTAAAGCAATTATCCTTCAGTTAAAAATAAATAAATTAAAAAATAAAATAAAATCTGACCTCTGGACTCCCAACAGCTCACATGCATGGACACTCAACCATTCCCTGCAGTGACTGAGTTCAGTTTCAGAGCTATCCTGGGAATCACTTCCTACAATGCCAGTCACAAGGGATTGGCTGGGGTTGCTGCTTCTTTGTTCCTCCTCCCTGACAAGCTGTGTGGGTAAACTCTCCCTAAGTTTACTGTCCAAAGGTTAGGCTGGCTCCGTTGGAGGTGAGGTGAGGACAGCGTGAGTCTGTAGTCGGTGGAGTTTTGCCAACTAGGACAAGCTGAGGTCCACACCTTGGCTGAGCAAGGCTCCATGAAGAGGCCCTGCTTGGACTTGGAGCTGCCTTGGAGGACCTTGGAGGCTGGCCTTCGTCAGACAGCAAGTACATCTGTGCCCTCATTAGGGCGTGTCTTCTTGACTGTCTGAGGGAGTGAGCCCCAGGCTGGACAACTTCGAGGCCCCCTTAAGTCCTGTATGCTTAAGTCTAAGCACCTCCTCTAGACCTCTGTCATGGGGATCGGTGGAAGCTGGTCTGAGTGGCAACGTCACGGGATCCCTTGATGGCCAAAGACCTGGGCTTGATATTTGAAACTCTTAATTTATGTGGTTTTCTCAAACAGACCCAAATGTATGGCACAGTCATTCAGTTCTCAGCTCGCTTGGTGACTTCATTCATTCACTCAGTGTGAGTGTTTTGAGGGGCTACCAGGTGCAAAGCAGACGGCATTGTATATTAATCAGTGTGGTTGGCTTCCAGCCCAAACCCCAAACTCAATAGTGTTCTGAAGTAAAAGGAGATTTCTTGCTCATGTCCCCTGAGGGGTGGCTGAAGACTGAAGCTGGGGTCATACTCCTTCCATCATATGCCTCTGTCATTTTTGAGGGTCTTGCAGTTTTCCATAAGAATCTCTGAGTCCAGGAAGCAGATGAAAGCAGAGGTCCTTGTGGGAAGTTTCAGCTTCAGGGTGATGCACTTGCTTCTGCCCATGTTCCATTTGCTGGAAGCACCCTATGGTCCATCTAGTTGCTAAGGAGTCTGGTCGTTAGAGTCAAGTCATGTGCAGAGGAAAGGGGTTTGATGATACCCTGTGTTATCTCAGCTTCACATGGAAGAGAGATGATTAGAAAAGCACGTCAGCCATTGATGGCTCCTGATGGAGGAAAGAAAACCTACCATACCCATGATGATAACACCACTTCCAAAGAGCTGTATACCTTCAACACAATACTGCAACTTCTGAGTCCTAAGTCAGGACACATAGTTGGATCTATATTTTTTCAATATAAAAATTTTCATAAAAATTCTAAAATTAAAGCACATTTGGGTTTTTTTAAAATCTAATCATTTTATTTTTTTTTAATTTATTTATTTATTTATTTTTAATTTTTACTTTACAATTCTGTATTGGTTTTGGCATAGATTGACATGAATATTTCCTACAAAATGGTATCCCACAACCTATAATCATACCTAGAGAGTCTCTTAGGGAGTTCATTACAGAGCTGCTGTGTGGGTGAATCAGTTTCGGACGCTCAGAGTGGACCAAGGCTGTGGGCCATGTCTTGTGTGATTCTACAGGGAGGACTATAAGAAGCTGTGTTTGCAGGTTTAGGGGCCAATGGAACAGCCTAAAGCTGGAACTCTATGTGCACAGGACAGCAGCAAAAAAAAAAAAAAAAAAGTAAAACTGCATCAAATTAGCCTATCATTGGAAATCTGAGACTTGAGTTTTCTGTCCCTGCAAGAGCTGAACAGACAGAGAACTGGGGAAGGAGATGCGGGGTCACTTCATGGGAGAATGACATCTGTGCTGGTGAAACGGTGACTGGGGAGGAGTGAGGGGAAACGTGGCAGGCAGAGCAGCTTGTCACAGGGCTGCTGAGGACAGGAGCAAGCTCTAACTAATTCCTGGGTCAAAGGTGGAGACAAAGATGAGCTCCTGTCTTCACCATGTCTTTCCTTTCATGAAGAAGAGTTCAGCCTCTTTTATACCCGAAGTATTTACTACCCTAAGATTCCTCCAGGTTTTATTGAAGCTCTAGTTAGTTAGTATTAGTCTCTCAGTTGTGTCTGACTCTTTGTGACCCCATCGATTATAGCCCACCAGCCTCCTCTGTCCATGGGATTCTCCAGTCAAAAATACTGGAATGGGTTGCCATACCCTCCTCCAGGGGATCTTTCCAACCCAGGAATCGAACCTGGGTCTCCTGCATTAGCAGGCAGATTCTTTACTGTCCGAGCCACCAGAGAAGCCCACTGAAGCTCTAGGGGAGATCTTATTAATTAACAATTAGTAATTTATCCAACATAGCAACTAAAAACAATGGGCAGAATGAGGGGTACCCGTAATAGTAAAGCATTTTGTGTATGTGAATAAAACATCAACAATTGCAGGCTGAACTACTTTGTTTCACAATGAAAAATATTACAGGGAAATCTTAGAAATACTTATTTACTACCAGCTCTAGCCCTGGACTAATCTCTTGGAGAACTGATCTCGTTTGAAAGAAATCCTTAACCTTTACCTAGAAATTCAGAGGACCCCTTGGGATGCTTTCTGCCCTCAAGATCCTTTCTGGAACTCATTTGCCTTGAAATCTGGCTTAAGATCACACACAATCTTTGTAAGATCCTGGTCAGTTTCCATTTGAGGCTGATGCCTGTGTTTAGTCAAAAATCAAATTCTTGATTCGCTCCCACTTGGGTTTCCAGTTTTTAGAGCAGCCAGCATGGGAGGCTTTGTTTGAGGGACAGTTGAGATTGTTTTCCCATCGATTACTTCTTCCAACCCTCCATGTATCCAAGTAACCAAGGATAGTTCAGTAGTGAAAGAGCAAAATTCTCAGTCAAGCCAGATAAAATATCATCGTGTTTTCGTAGCTGTGCTGTAATGATTGTCTATTCTTCCTGCCCTCATATGGTAGGATGACATCTGAGAAGTGGACAGTGAGTCTCCTATTACTATTTCTCCATAAACTGGATGAACAGATAAGGACTGAAATTGTAGCAGAGCAACAGGGAACCATCATTGATATTGAACCATAAATATTTCTATTGCCCATGGAGTCCCTCAGTAAACAAGATCTTGTTTACACCTAAACACACTTGGTTTTATAGACATATGATGATTTTATATTGACAACAAGCATTAGCCATTCCCTTCTCCAGGGGATCTTTCCGACCAGGGATCAAACCAGGGTCTCTTGCATTGCAGGCAGACTTTACCATCTGAGCCACAGGGGAAGTCCATTGAGAATCGAAAGAACCAAAATACTTCTGGACACATGGGTTCCAGGCTGGGGGTGACTGGGCAGGTCTGGGAGAGCAGATGTATCTGAGGTGTAGTGAGCTCCCCACCGGGCCTGTCCTGGGTTCAGGAGCAGGAGAGGGGGCCTGGGTGCTGGGCTGAGGGGTTGTGTTCCTGACGGGGTTATGGCGACCTCTTTTTATTGCTCGATGTTATCATGGAAGCAATGACACAGGCCTGCCAGGCTGACAGGTCATCTGGAATTGGGTAATATTGTAGCACGTATTGATCTTGGAGGGGCCCAGATCCAGGTTAATAAGTGTTTTCTTTCCCAAAGCCGCTTTGTTTGTGCTTACAAAATAAAAATACCATGCAACTTCTGTATTTTTACACCCATCAGATGTCGGTTCAACAGAGGTCACCATGACACTAATTCCAGAACTCTGTTGGCCTCACAGGGACCTTGTTCCTGCCCTGCTTTAGGTGGTTCTCTGCTGAGTTGCTGAGTTTCTGGCCCTTGTGCTCGAGTCCAGCCCAGCTGCTGCCTCCTGGTGTCCCTAAGCAAACTATTCAGGTCTAAGGTCCGCTGCATGCCTCGGCCCAGTGTGGAGAAATTCTGGCTGGCACGGGGTGGGGTGGGGGTGCTTCTTCTCACCACTTGTCCCCTTGTCTTGTGGGATTTCATGCAGCAGATATTTGGACCCATCAACAAAAAGAAATGTTTTACAGATTCCAGCTTTAAAAAGCACACACACTATGTTGAGTGCAGTAGCTGTTTGACTCTTTGTATTTAGAAATAATGTGGTTAATGTTTAGTCCAATAAACCAGTAAAGTTTAATAGTCATGGTTAGTGTTTCAGGAGTCTGAAATGACAACACTGATAAGTCCCACAGGTACTTGTCATGAAATCCATTTTCTTCTTCACCCAGCAATAAACCAGATCATGCGCATCAAAACCTGTCTGCCACCTCCTCCATCACCAGAGCAAACAAATCTCAGTTTGTCCTCAGCTGAGACCCTATTTAAAATGCACACTCAAGTCTTTTAAATGGCCACTTTCCCCTAGTCATCTGATCTTGTCGTCGCGATAACTACAGGAGGGTGATTTTGTTCTTGTTCCAAGAGCCCCTCGAGGCCCCGCCAGAGCTGAGAACGTGGAGATTTAGAGGAGGCTCATGCCCAAGATCCCACATCCATGGACTTATGAGTCAGATACAGTTCATGGACCTGCTTTTCCTCTCTAGTTTTTAATAAGTGAACACAAAGAACTCTTTAAGAAAAGTCTTATGCAATGAAAGCATCTATTTCATGGAAAAGGAAGTCTTATGTAAAGAGAGTATCTACTTCATGGATGCATTTTCACCACAGTCCCCTTTTACACTTTGTTATTGTCCTTAATTTTAATTTTATTTATTTGGCCACACTGTGTGACATGCAGGATCTTAGTTCCTTGACCAGGGATTGAACTCATGCCTGCTGCAGTGGAAGCTTGGAGTCTTAAGGACTGGATGGCCAGGGAAGTCCCTTGTCACTGTCCTTTAGAGATGAGGACTGAGCCTTCAGTATTTGAGTGAATTGTCAACTACTTGGACTGAAGCAGATGCTTGTCTTTGTGAGGAGTCTTTACTTCTTCTTGGAGGGGTTAAACTTGTAATTTTTGAAAATAGCAGATGGTAGCTGACTTATCTGCCGGCTCTTTCCCTGTCTTTGACCTTGAATTTTACATGTAGAATCAAATTTCAGCTGTTGAACTATTTGGATGTGGGGATGTGTCTCTTTTCACTGCAGATCCTTGAAGTTTAGGTGACAGCCCTCTATTTCTATTTATTTATTTGGCTGTTCTTGGTCTTAGCCGTAGCACTCGGGATCCTTGGACCTTGCTGAAGAATACAGAATCTTTAGCTGTGGCATGTGGGATCTAGTTCCCTGACCAGGAATCAAACTCAGGCCCCCTGAATTGGAAGTCTTAGCCACTGGACCACCAGGCTCTATTTCTTAAGGCCCAACCCTCTATTTCTTAAAGATTTACTATGCTTTTTCCACATGACAAAAGTCAGTGCCAAGGCCCTTACCTGGTGTCTACCCAGAAAGCCCAGTGTTTCTTAGTTTTTAATCCACTCTCCACATGCACCAATAAGTCTCAGGCCTATGTGTTCACTGTCAACTGAAAAAAATACACGCAGCATAGAAGTTCAGAGTTAAGTTTATTTGCTGGGAATCATGAGGGTTTCAAGCCCAGGAGACAGCATCTGAGGTGACCCTGAGAGAACTGTTTCTGATGAGGTGGGGTGGGGAAGGAGCCAGGCTATATGGAAGTTTGCAGAAAAGGGCAGGTAATCTGAGTATTAAAAGCCAGATCACTATGGAAAACCAGATCTCTCACATTAAGGTATTTAGCCCTCCCCTATGTATTAGAAGATGCAACTGTCGAGCTTACTGTAATCATTTCTTTCATATACGTCTCAGTTACAACTCATATACATTTCAAATCCTGCTTTATGATTTTTCAGTTCAGTTCAATTGCTCAGTCGTGTCCAACTGTTTGCGACCCCATGGATTGCAGCACACTAGGCTTCCTTGTCCATCACTAACTCCTGAAACTTGCTCAAACTCATGTCCATCAAGTTGGTGATGCCATCCAACCATCTCATTCTATGTTGTCCCCTTTTCCTCCTGCCTTCAAACTTTCCCAGCATCAGGGTCTTTTCTAATGAGTCAGCTCTTCGCATCAGGTGGCCAAAGTATTGGAGTTTCAGCTTCAACATCAGTCCTTCCAATGAATATTCAGGACTGATTTCCTTTAGGATGGATTGATTGGATCTCCTTGCAGTCCAGGGGACTCTCAAGAGTCTTTTCTAACACCACAGTTCAAAGGCATCAATTCTTCGGCGCTCAGCTTTCTTTATAGTCCAACTCTCACATCTATACATGACTACTGGAAAAACCAGAGTTTGACTAGATGGACCTTTGTTGGCAAAGTAATGTCTCTGCTTTTTAATATGTTGTCTAGGTTGGTCATAGCTTTTCTTCCAAGCGTCTTTTAATTTCATGGCTACAGTCACCATCTGCAGTGATTTTGGAGCCCCCCCCAAAACAAAGTCTCTCGTTATTTCCATTATTTCCCCATCTATTTGCCATGAAGTGATGGAACCAGATGCCATGATCTTCGTTTTCTGAATGTTGAGTTTTAAGCAAACTTTTTCACTCTCTTTTTTCATCAAAAGGCTCTTTAGTTCTTCTTTGTTTTCTGCCATAAGGGTGGTGTCATCTGCATATCTGAGGTTATTGATATTTCTCCCAGCAATCTTGATTCTAGCTTGTGCTTCATCCAGGCCAGTGTTTCTCATGATGTACTTTGCATATCAGTTAAATAAGCAGGGTGACAATATACAGCCTTGACCTACTCCTTTTCCTATTTGGAACCAGTCTGTGGTTCCATGTACAGTTCTAACTGTTGCTTCCTGACCTGCATATAGGTTTCTCAAGAGGCAGGTCAGGCCAGACCACCTGACCTGCCTCTTTCAGAATTTTCCCATCTCTTTCAGAATTTTCCAGAGTTTGTTGTGGTCCACACACTCAAAGGCTTTGGCATAGTCAGTAAAGCAGAAATAGATGTTTTTCTGGAACTCTCTTGCTTCCTTGATGATCCAATGGATGTTGGCAATTTGATCTTTGGTTCCTCTGCCTTTTCTAAAACCAGCTTGAATATCTGGAAGTTCACAGTTCACGTATTGCTGAAACTTGGCTTGGAGAATTTTAAGCGTTACCTTGCTAGTGTGTGAGATGAGTGCAATTGTGCAGTAGTTTGAACGTCCTTTGGAAGTGCCTTTCTTTGGAACTGGAATGAAAATTGACCTTTTCCAGTGCTGTGGCCACTGTTGAGTTTTCCAAATATGCTTGCATACTGCTGAGTGCAGCACTTTCACAGCATCTTCTTTTGGGATTTGAAACAGCTCAACTGGAATTCCATCACTTCCACTAGCTTTGTTCATAGTGATGCTTCCTAAGGCCCACTTGACTTCACATTCCAGGATGTCTGGCTTTAGGTGAGTGATCACATCATCATGGTTATCTGGGTCATGAAGATTTTTTTTGTATAGTTCTGTGCATTCCTGCCACCTCTTCTTAATATCTTCTGCTTCTGTTAGGTCCATACCATTTATGTCCTTTATTGTGCCCATCTTTGCATGAAATGTTCCCTTAGTATCTCTAGTTTTCTTGAAGAGATTTTTAGTCTTTCCCATCCTATTGTTTTCCTCTATTTCTTTGCATTGATTGCTGAGGAAGTCTTTCTTATTTCTCCTTGCTAGTGTTTGCAACTCTGCATTCAAATGGGTATATCTTTCCTTTTCTCCTTTGCCCTTTGCTTCTCTTTTATTCACAGCTATTTTTAAGGCCTCCTCAGACAACTATTTTGTCTTTTTCTTGGGAATGGTCTTGATCACTGCCTCCTGTACAATGTCATGAACCTCCATCCATAGTTCTTCAGGCACTCTATCTATTAGATCTAATCCCTTAAATCTATTTCTCACTTCCACTGTATAATCATAAGGGATTTGATTTAGATCATACCTGAATGGTCTAGTGGTTTTCCCTACTTTCTTCAATTTAAGTCTGAAAATGGCAATAAGGAGTTCTTGATCTGAGCCACAGTCAGCTCCTGGTCTTGTTTTTACTGACTGTATAGAGCTTGTCCATCTTTGGCTGTGAAAAATATAATCAATCTGATTTTGGTATTGACCAACTGGTAATTTCCATATGTAGATTCTTCTCTTGTGTTGTTGGAAGAGGGTGTTTGCTATGACCAGTGCGTTCTCTGGGCAAAACTCTACTAGCCTTTGCCCTGCTTCATTTTGTACTCAAAGGCCAGTTGTGCCTGTTAGTCCAGGTGTCTCTTGACTTTCTATGTTATGTTTGCATTCTAGTTCCCTATAATGAAAAGGACATCTTTTTTGGGTGTTAGCTCTAGAAGGTCTTGTAGGTCTTCATAGGACAGTTCAACTTCAGCTTCTTCAGCATTACTGGTTGGGGCATAGACTTGCATTACTGTGATATTGAATGGTTTGCCTTGGAAATGAGTAGAGATCATTCTGTCGTCTTTGAGACTGCATCCAATTATTGCATTTCAGACTCTTTTGTTGACCATGATGGCTACTCCATTTCTTCTAAGGGATTCCTGCCCACAGTAATAGATATAATGGTCATCTGAGTTAAATTAACCCATTCCAGTCCATTTTAGTTCACTGATTCCTAAAATGTTGATGTTCACTCTTGCCATCTCCTGTTTGACCACTTCCAATTTGCCTTGATTCATGGACCTAACATTCCAGGTTCCTATGCAATATTGCTCTTTACAGCATCAGCCTTTACTTTCATCACCAGTCACATCCACAGCTGGGTGTTGTTTTTCTTTGGCTCTGTCTCTTCATTCTTTCTGGAGGTATTTCTCCACAGACCTCCAGTAGCATATTGGGCACCTACCTATCTGGGGAGTTCCTCTTTCAGTGTCCTATCATTTTGCCTTTTCACACTGTTCATGGGGTTCTCAAAGCAAGAATACTGAAGTGGTTTGCCATTCCCTTCTCCAGTGGACCATGTTTTTGATTGCTGTCATCTTTATTCCTTGTTACAGTAGTGGGTGGGTGTGGCAGATGGCTGTCTCTTGGACTTTCTCCCATCCCATGAGCTCCTCAGTGCCTACTGGGGAGGAAGTGGCTGATGGTTGCTGGATGGCTGGTATTGTTTCAACTGGACTCAGAAATTTGCACTTGGAAGGCTGAAATCCCTGATGCCTGTGGGGGCTTGTTTACTGATACAGCAGAAAATATTTCATTTCATAGAAATATTCACATCATCCAGCGAGCACTTGGTGCCTATTGAATGCCAGGAACCAGGCAAACCTTGGGCCTGCAGTTGTCATCGACATAGGCACATTGGTGCACTCCCTAATGGACCACGTACTTTAGGATCAACAACAGCATCATCAGAGAAAAAGATTATAATTTAACAAGTATTTGGAAGAAACTGATCCAAGGGCTGAGAAGATCATGAATGGGGATGGGGGCAAGAATGGTATTATTGCTTCATGGGTCAGGAGGGGCGTTGATGCTGAGATGGCAGGTCATGTGAGAAGTAGGAGGGACATTCTTAGCAAGAGGATCAGCTGAGGTGGTAGGAGGAAAATGAGGGGAGTGGTACAAGTGAGTGGGAGAGCCAGGAGTGGCCCCATCATTTGGGAATGTAGAAGCCGTGTCAAGGAGCTTGAGTTTTCTTTAAGTTCAGGAAAAAGCCACTCAAGTAGGGAGGACCAGATCTGATTTAACTGTTAAGAAAACCACTTGCTGTTGGGTGGAGAATTGATTGGGGAAAGGAAAGATTAGGAAGGAGACCAGTTAAGAAACCTCACCTTATAGCAGACCCTATTTCAGGGGAGGAGATGACCTTCTGGTCCTGGCAGTGGCAGTAAGGACATGTTTCGTGGGATCTGTCTGTGTACGGGCGGAGATGTTGGATGAAGGAGAGGGAGGACTCTAGGTTTGAGGTATGATCACCCGGGAGGACAGCAGTTTCATGATTGAGATAAGGATGAGGGGGTTGGAACAAGTTTGGAGAGTAAAATCAAGAGACTTATGGATATCCTTTGGGTTATTTATTGCTGCATGAAAAAAAAAAAAAACCCAAACCTATTGACATAAAACAGCAACAGTTCTGTGGATTGACTGCAGAGAGCTGGATGGTTCCTTGGTAGCTGGTTTTATTGGGGTCCCTCCTGTGGCTCCCATCATCTAGCAGCTGGGGATGGGTGTCCAAGATGGCTTTAGTCACATATCTGGTATCTTTGGGGGGCAGCTGAATCCTGAGCTCAGGAGGCACAAGGGTGGCTCTCCTTTTCCATGAAGTGTCAGATCACTCCAGGTGGTCTCTCCAGGAGGGTAATTAGATTTCTCACATGGTAACTCAAGGGTGCTCAAAACACCAAGGCAAGTACTGGCAACTTCCTTCCTATACACTGTGGGCCAAAGCTACTCTTTTGTCCAGCCCAGAGTCAGTGAGAGAGTCCACACATGGGGCCGCTTTGGGGGCTGGGAATTAAGTACCTGGAGGCAAATGTCCAATCACCGTTTGAGTGTATGAGTCAAGCTTGGGGCAAAGTCTGGATGGAAGATATAAATTTGAGGTTGTCAGTATGCTGATGGCATTTCAAGTCATAGGAGTAAGAGTGAATGAGATCCCTCAGAGAATGTATGTAACGGGAAATTTGCTCCAGGGAATCTCATCACTTAGGAGTTGTGAACAACTGAGTCAGTTCAAAGAAATTAGACAAATATCCTGCAGTGGGTGTTGAGAAGGACCGCCGGGAGAAGGAAAGCTCAAAGGAGTGTAGTAAACATCCAAGGGAGGAAAGTTTTCAAGAAGCTTGTAGTTGACCATGTGTAATGAAGGCAAAGGTGAGTAAGCTGAGACAAGATGGGGTCTGTCAACATGGAACCCTGGACAGGAATGCTCCTGGAAGAATGGTGGACATGCATACTGGATGATAGGGAAGACAGGCATGCTGGCCCGAGAGAGACAGCTGATAAGATAATTCTTCCTGAAAGTTTGACTGTTGGAGAGTCCCAGATGAAGCATGTCCTCAGATATCCTTCATGGAGGCAGGATGCTGTGGAACCTCTCAGCTGCTCCTACTTCTCTCCTTTCTCTCTCTTTCCACATGTTCTATACACTCACTCGACACTTAACAGAGGATAGCTTCCACTGTTATTTGTCTGGTCAGAGACTGGCCAGACTCCTCGGTACAGCCTTAGTCACCATCTGACTGCGTGCCCCTCTGCTGGCAGCTTTCTCCCACAGGAGGTCAGGAGATGGTTTTGAGTTCTGTCTTGGTTTGAGATGTTGGCTGCTTGGTCATGGTGGACTGAGGGAAGGGCACAGTGACCTACCTTCTACACGTCACACTTTCCTAGTTGGATTGTAAATGTTTTATAATAGTAGTTTTTCTGTTTTAATGACCAGACCATTTCTTCAAATAAAATTTCATGCTGAAGCCCAACAACCGATGCAAGCCAGCTGCCCTGCCGACTTGCCGTGGTTGGAGATGACAGTTGGGGGTTAGATGACAGTTGGGTATAGGGGCCTAGGAGGGCCATCTGGAGCCACCCTCTGTCCACCATCAGGGCTCTGGCGGGACCCTAGCCAATGTGCAGAGAAGCTTTGTATTGACAAAGAGGTGCATTTATCCTGTTCTTCCTTTACTCCTTCTAAAGAGAAACGCCTCATGGCAAAATGACTTTCATTCCTTTCATGAATTCAAAACTTCTGTAATCAGGCAGGGCTTCTCCCCTCAGTCCAGACGTGGAAATGGAGACTCTCAGAATGCACTTTCTCCCACATGTCTTTGCTCCTACTTCATTCCAAGTTTCCAAACCTAACCGCTTTTATGGCCTCCTGTGATAGTGTTTACATCATAAATGCCTGGCGATGGGTAATAGCCCTCAGTAATTGGGACAGAGATGCATGATTCAAATACCCATGAAGAATTTGGCATCTTGTAAAGCCAAAGAATTGATGCTTTTGAACTGTGGTGTTGGAGAAGACTCTTGAGAGTCCCTTGGACTGCAAGGAGATCCAACCAGTCCATTCTGAAGGAGATCAGCCCTGGGATTTCTTTGGAAGGAATGATGCTGAAGCTGAAACTCCAGTACTTTGGCCACTTCATGCGAAGAGTTGACTCATTGGAAAAGACTCTGATGCTGGGAGGGATTGGGGGCAGGAGGAGAAGGGGACGACAGAGGATGAGATGGCTGGATGGCATCACCGACTCGATGAACATGAGTTTGAGTAAACTCTGGGAGTTGGTGATGGACAGGGAAGCCTGGCGTGCTGCAATTCATGGGGTCACAAAGAGTCGGACATGACTGAGTGACTGAACTGAACTGAAAGTAAAAGATTCTTATAAACTTGAACAATAAAAGTAAAACAAATCCTTTTACAGGGAGTAGAGAGGAATTTATTTTTATTTCTTTGTCGACCTGATTAGAATCAGTTTTGAATGTTCTGGCAAGGAAGGAAATTCATTGGCTTTTATTTTAATGAGTGAATCTATCATTTCTCCTATCTAACAGCTAAAGAATATAACTTCACGTTCAGAGGGAAATGTTAATTCTAGCTGGAATATACTTAAGGTAACTTGGGTAACAATTTCTTCAATTTTGACTTGGCAGAAGACAGAAATGCTTAATCTTAGAAAAATGGATAAATCTTAAAAATGAATGCTTTGTATATAATCACCCCCATGGAAGCCAGGGCAATAATATTACATATTATTTGGATGAATTTATTTCTTGGGGTATCATGGTGATCTGGCAATAGGACCCAGGTATACTCCCCTCAAAAAGCAGAATCCAGTGTAAGGACGGGTGATATGTCCTGTAGACTGCCTAAGAGATGCCTGATGTCTTGAGCCATTTTTTACCAGCAGGACTTCATGGCACTCAGGCTTGAACTCTCAGAGGGGAGCCTGAAGTTCTGGTATCCAGGGTGGATGATTACTGAGGTACCCATGGTGTTAGACAGCAAACAGGCAGGCAGCAGAGTGCATATTTTTTGGTCTAATTTAAAAGTCTGTCTTGTGTTTGTTTTCACCCTGAGAGATGGTACTCATTGACTGGGCCTCTGTTGATGTGTATTTTTAAAAGTTTTTGGAACAGATTGATTGAGGTCTAATTTATATATGATGAAATTTGCCCATTTTACATGGCTCATTCAATGATCTTTAATAATTTTACAGTTGTGCAAACATTACCACAACCCAGTTGTAGAGTCTGCTATCACCCTAGAAAGATACCTCATGCCCTTTGGCAGGTAATTTCTGCTTTTCCTCTCCCCCAGCCCCAGGGAGCCACTCATCTGTTATCTGTCTCTAGGGATTTGTCTTCTGCATACGTTTCATATAACCAGAATCATTTTGTGTCTGGCTTCTTTTGCTCAGCATAAGATTTTCAAGATTCATCCATGTTGCAGCCTTTATAAATGTTTTCTTCTTATTTTTTAAGTCATTGATTTTTATTGCTGACTAGTACTCCACTGTGGGCTTCCCAGGTGGCTCAATGATAAAGAATCTGCTTGCCAAGCAGGAGATGCACAGGAGACTTGGGTTCAATCCCTGGGTGGGTACAATCCCCTGGAAATGGCAACCTACTCCAGCATTCCTGCCTGGGAAATCCCATGGACAGAGGAGACTGGCGAACTATGGTCCATGGGGCTGCAAAGAGTGGAACGGGACCCAGTGACTCAACTACAGCAACAATTCCATTGTATGGCTATACTACATTTTGCTTACCCATTCACCTGTTGATGGACACTTCATTTGCTTCCATTTTTGGGCTACTGTGAGTCATGCTGTTGAGCTGAGTTGGTATTTATGATTTTTACCTCATAGTTCATTTCTTTATCTCTGGCTGCATTCTGCATTGAGGGCTGTTTGAGAATACAAGGGCTGGTGGTTAAACTGGAAATTCCAGAACTCAGTCTCATACTGCCTCTTTTGATCCTGGGGCTAATTATTGCCATTCTCCCTGAAGACGTTTCATGTGTGGGCAAAACTTGCAAAAAGAAAGAAGCATTCAGTACAATCAGCCAGTAAATTACAGCTGATGTATTGGTTATGATGGATTTTTTTCCTTACCTGGAGAAACATCTTTTTAAATTTATTTTTTAATTGGAGGAAAATTGCTTTACAATATTGTACTGGTTTCTGCTGTACAACAAAGCAAATCAGACAGGCATGGTTATAATCTATCCCTCCCCTCATGAGCCTCCCTCCCCTCCCCTCCATCCCACCCCTCTAGAGCATCATAGAGAACCAGGCCGGGCTACCTCTGTTATAAAGCAACTTCCCACCAACAATCTCTTTTATAGATGATTGTGTATTTATGTCAATGCTACTTTCTCAGTCTGTCCCACCCTCTCCTTCCCCTCCCATGTCCATAAGTCTGCTGTCCACCTATGCACCCCAGTGTTCATCGAAGTACTGCTTACAGTAACCAGGGCATGGAAGCAACCTAGATGTCCATTGACAGATGAGTGGATAAAGTATGGTATGTATATACAATGGAATATTACTCAGCCATAAAAGGTAACAAATTTGAGTTAGTGGTAGTGAAGTGGATGAAACTAGAGTCTGTTATACAGAATGAAGTAATTCAGAAAGAGATAAATATCGTATATTAAAGCATATTCAGTTCAGTTCAGTTCAGTTGCTTAGTCGTGTCCGACTCTTTGCAACCCCATGAATTGCAGCACGCCAGGCCTCCCTGTCCATCACCAACTCCCAGAGTTCACTCAGACTCACGTCCATCGAGTCCGTGATGCCATCCAGCCATCTCATCCTCGGTCATCCCCTTCTCCTCCTGCCCCCAATCCCTCCCAGCATCAGAGTCTTTTCCAGTGAGTCAGCTCTTCGCATGAGGTGGCCAAAGTACTGGAGCTTCAGCTTTAGCATCATTCCTTCCAAAGAACTCCCAGGGTTGATCTCCTTCAGAATGGACTGGTTGGATCTCCTTGCAGTCCAAGGGACTCTCAAGAGTCTTCTCCAACACCACAGTTCAAGAAAAATTGTACTGATGATCTTATTTGCAGGGAAGAAATGGAGACACAGATGTAGAGAAATGTCTTTTTAATGGTGATAAAGTACATGTAACATGAAATTTACCATCTTAGTCATTTTTAAGTGACATTAAGTACATGTCATTGTGCAACCATTCTCCAGCACTTTTTTATCTTGCAAAACTGAAACTCGATCTCCAGTAAACACTAACTCCTGGTTCCTCCCTCCTCTTCAGTTCAGCTCAGTTCAGTCACTCAGTTGTGTTCGACTCTTTGTGACCCCATGGACTGCAGCATGCCAGGCTTCCCTGTCCATCAACAACTCCCGAGCTTCCTCAGACTCATGTTCATTGAGTCGATGATGCCATCCAACCATCTCATCCTCTGTCAGCCCCTTCTCCTCCTGCCCTCAATCTTTACCAGCATCAGCGTCTTTTCTAATGAGAAAAGAGGAGGGTTATTCCTTCCTTTTAAAGACGTAATGGTATTCCACTGTGTGGATAGACCACATTTTGTTTATACATTCAATGAACACTTGGACAGTTTCCACCTTTTGGCTGTTTTGAATGCTGTAAACATGAGTGTCCAAGTATCTCTTTGTAACCCTGTTTTCAGTACATTTGTGTACACACCCGAAAGAGGAATTGCTGAGTCATATGGTAATTCCATTTTAAGTTTTTGAGGAATTGGGTTAGGATGGATTGTAAGTGAGACTTCATTTCCTATTGTATTTTTCTTCTTACTATGTACCATAGGGTACATTCATTTAGTAAAAATATTCAGGTTTAATATTTAGAGGGAAAAGGAATACTTTGAATGTCATTCTTTATACTGAATAGAGATTTTGGCAGCAATGACTAATGTGATAATAACTCAGGGTGCCTGACACTGTTCATTTCACAACAGGAATGTATTAAGAAATTTCCATCTTTTCAGGTTAAGAAAACATAAGATTCTCATTGACGGCTCACTGATGTCTGCTCCATGGAGCACACCCAGGGGAATAGCCACCTGTGGGTGCTAGCCTCAGTGACTCTGGGAATATTTTGGGTCCTCAGGTTCAGAAAGTAAGGAACACACTGGGTACCTCAGTACAGGTCTCTCTGCTGCCTGAAAATAGAGCGCTCTTATGAGACCTTTCATAAACTGAAGTAGCTTCATAAATCAAAGTAATTACCTTAGGACACAACATGCTATTAGATGCACAAAGTCAGTTGAGATAAAGCACAGATGCTAATGGGCACAGTTCAAAGCTGTGGACACTTGGTGCTGAGATGCTGAGCAGTTTCTGGGGAAGGAGCTTGGCTATGTCTTGTAACATTTCCTGCAAAACAAACACTGAATGCTATTTCCTATTTTTCACTCTGTCTTTGTTCTTAAAAGCAAAAATTCTCTTTGGATTTTTTTTTTCATTTCATGAAAACAGGTACTAAGGTAGGTCTTGCATAAAAGCGAAGTGGTACAAAATGCCCTTTCAACAATAGGGAGAAAACTGTACTTGATTATGGAGATCTCAATGATAGGACTTGGATTTATTGTCTGAAATGCTTCCTGGAGGCAGAAATTTATTACAACACAGAGGTACACATTCTCTGAAACAGACTGGGGTCGAGGCGCGGGGGTGGTGGGGAGCTATGAGACTCCATTAAATCTCAGGTAGTCCCCAATGACCTGATGGGAAGACTTTCTTGAAATTTTTCTAGAAAGTAGGCAGCAGCAGCCACTGGTAACATCCTTTTCTGCTCTGGTCATGGGGTGGGGCCCAAGGCACACCCTGGGGAGGGCAGGAGCTGCTGAAGGTGGGGTGGCCAGGCTGCCCACGGCCCCAGCTGCATGTGCAGAGGTGTATTCTGCAGTGGGGCTAGAGCGCAGCTGTCCCACGTGGGCTCCTTTTGGGGCTATTTGTGTCCGGGGTTCTGAGGGGGCAAAGGCCGCCTGTGCTGTTGAAGGAGCAGGCTGGAATCACATACTGTCGACAGCTCCTCTCCTGGGTTTCTGTGAGAATAAACTGAGGTGAGGTGTGTCGAATACTTGGCAAGGTGCCCGGGACATAGCATCCTTTCCAGAAACGGAACAGGCATGACTCTCTGATTGAGAAAGGTGTCCAGGCAGCTGAGTGTGGTGGGGCTGGGTAGGAGCAACAGGGGGCTTGGATGATCTTCCCAGGGACTGCTTGACCTCTCTCATCCACTGGTGGGCAGTTTGGACTCCGTCTGGTTCGATAGCAGCAGCAACCATGGTGGAAGGGCAGGAACAGAGTCACTTTGAGCAAGCCTCATCTCTCTGTTGTCTGCAGGGATGAAAGGCAGCAGGGTTCAAGTGTGTGTGTGTCTCCACATGTCATGCATGTATTTCCTCATGCTGTGTGTTGATGTGTGTATGCTTGTGTGTACAGGGTGTGCACTCACCTACTTCCCTGTGTAATATATGCGTACATGTACATGTGAGTGTGTCTCCATCAGGGCTGGCTGGGGTGAAGGTTTAAGTAGAGGTCATGCACTCACCAGGTTCCTGGACGGAGCAGTCATAGTCCTCTTTGTGGGACTGTGGGGTAGATGGTGAGTTCCTGGGTGGCTGCCAGATAGAGGACAGGGAGCAGGGCCTGTGGGAGACTAGAAGGGGCAGAGGGTCAGGGCCATGACATTGTGCGACTTCCATGCAGTGCTATTAGACAACCTCACCCTGGGATGGCCCGTGAGGGCAATGAGCCTGGATTTAACACCCTAAGGCTCGAGCCTCCTTTCCTCACTTCAGGGAAGGCTGTGCAGAGGTGCATGTCTTTCACTCTGGGAAACAGATAAATGCAAGTTTTACAGGAGTTTTGAGAACTGTGCCTCAAAGAGCCCAGTCATCCTTCCCCCTGAATTCATCCACAGGTGACTTCACTGAGTGCACTACTTCAGAGACCAGAAGATCTCATTTAAAAGCTAAACTCCTTACTGAACTCTGCATCCAGAGACCCTGCACACCTCATTTCCAATGGTAAGGGGTACCCAGAGGTACCGTCACATCCTGAACTATTTCTAACTTTAGTTGGGAGAGGAGGGAACTTGCTGGTGTTATGGGGTCCTTTAAAAAAAAGACTCAGCTGAGAGAGTAGCATTGAGTAAACATTTCCATATGTAAAATAGATAGCTAGTGGGAATTTGCTGTATGATGCAGGGAGGTCAACCCAGCGCCCTGTGACAATTTAGAGGGGTGGGACAGAGTGGGAGGTAGGAGGGACATTCAGGAGGGAGAGGACATATGTACAGCTATGGCCAATTCATGTTGATGTATGGCAGAAACCAACACAATATTGTAAAGCAATCATCCTCCGATTAAAAATTAAAGAAAAGGCTCAGAACGAACACTCATAATCTCACCTCCCAGTTAATACCTATTGGAATGAACTGTATTCCACAGGCTAGGTTAGAAGCTCTAACAGAGGTGGTTATGACAAGCAGACGCCCCCTGCCCCATCCTGTGCCCAAGGACACTGCCCTCTACTTGTTTCTTGTCATTGCTGCCAGGAGAAAGCGCTCCCTTTTCTCTGCCTGCCAGTGGCCACTCCCTCTTGCTCACACAGTTTCTTCCTTCTCCTCATCCTCCACTCTCTGGGCTTTTCTCCTCAGTGCTCCCTGAAGCCACCTCCACAGTCTCTGTTGCATCCTCCTTCCTTCATCCCGCCCACGCATCCATGCCCTGAACAGATGTGGAGGCGTTCGCTTCCTCTGCACCTCTCAGAGTGCAGTCCCTCCCAGTTCTAAGGAGAGGTAGGAGGTTCTGAGTCTAGGGCACCAGCCTGCAGTTTCGTACACTGTCCCCGAAGAAGCCCTCTGGGCCCTTGACTACTTGCCTGTGTCCATCAGCAAGACTGGCACATGTGACCAAACTGAGTTCATCCATCTTTAGGTCTAGGTCTCAAGAGGTCCTTTGCCCCTTGGGTGCTGGACTGAGGGCTGGGGAGGCAGCCTGGGGACCAGAAGCAGTGTCCCATGTGTGAGCATGGCCCCTTGGGTCCTTCAGCATCAGCTGAGTGGCCCTGGTGGGCCCCACGTGGAGTAGAGATGGCTTTGTGCCAGGTCCTATGCTGTAGCTCTGTGAGTCCAGAAGCTGTTTTTGAAGTGTCTTGTTGCACAGCCATAGACAAAGGAAACAGCAGCACCAAGAATCCCTACTCAAGCCTTGGTAGCCTAATCCTGCAAGGAGACAACAGGCAGGGGATGGGCAGACGGGCCCCAGAAAAAGGAAGCCTCTAGTTCTACTAGTGCTGACCTCAGCTAACAGAATTAGTGTCTATCTCTGCTCTTTGAAGTAATCAAGGACAAGTTCTTACAAGTGAAACATCTTAAAAATATGTTGTTCACACTTCACTGTCAAGTGTTTTCTGGTTAGTCCAAATTGAAGGTTAAAAACAGTCAGGGGCTGTTCTGGGTATATCATATTAACCCCCTGCACCAACCACTGTAAGAGATTACAATTCTTCCCATTTTATACGTGAGAAAACTGAGACAGAGGTGTACTAAGTTGTTCTCAAAGTTATACCTCAGGTGGGGAAGGGTTTCAGTAGGGAACTGAAGTCTGGATCTACAGCATGCCAATGACCTCTCCTGCAACAAGGGCTTTCTTATTTGCAAATAGTCCTATTTCAAAGAACTGCTTAATCTACTGATCTAAATTGTTCTAGATTCTTACCCAGGTATCCATGAGTTTCTCCTTGACTGAAGCCGGTGAGGCTAAGGAGTTCTCCTTTTATAGAAGTAGGTTTTTCTTTTGTTTACATGAAAAGTTTTCATACTGAGGAGACTTTCTTAGTTTTGGAGAGCAGTGATTCCTTTCATGGAGGGATACAATGAAGTAATACATGATTCATTGTTATGTATCAGAGGAGGTCACTAATGTGGCCAGTGTTTTAGCCAGTAAACATTGGGTCCCAATTCTGGGGGTCCACACAGGAGTCTCCAGGGAAGAAAAGCTAGGTTTACTGGAGAAGAAAAACTAGGTTATCTTTTTCTACTGACTGTAACCTGGGGGACACATGCCGAGCTGACAGAGGAGGAGCCTCATGTCTGGCTGCCTCCAGGAGCTGAGCCAACCCTGAAGCTCAGTCTGGTGACACAGGTCCTCACCAACTTACGTCAAAGCCCATTCCCAGTTAGCATGACCCAGTTGTCAGACTGGACACCCCTTAGGTCACGCCCTCATCTGCCTTCTATTAGGCCAACACAGAGGACTCTGATTATTTGGAGAACTTTTATTCTGATTTCTCCTCCAATTTTCCATTTTAAAAAGACATGGATGGGTAGACCAGATGGCTCATTAATCCCAGCTGGGCTCATTTTCTGATGTCACGGGTGTCAGACTGTCAGGGTTGAACAGTCATAGGTATAAAAAAATTGAAACTTGTGTTCAAGTCATCATCGTTCAGCTACCTTTCTGTTTTCAAAATTAGAATCAACCCATGGATGACACATGGAAGACTTCCCTAGTCTCCTGCAGAACAGGATTTCGCCTGTCATGACCACAGGAGTGGGGGCAGGAAGCACAGAGTGAAGGAAGAAAGACCAAGACAGAGATGGGACATTAGTTCCCTGACGAGGGATTGAACTCACTCTCCCGGCATTGGAAGCATGGAGTTTTATCCACTGGACTGCCTGGCAAGTCCCCAAGAAAGAGAAACAGAGGCATAATATTTTTTTTTAAAATAATGACACCCCCTCCAAATAATAATAATGAAACTCATTTATATTTAAGAATAAATGTCGTAAGCTAAATAATCATTATTCAGACACATCCTAACTAATAATGTATATCAGTTTTTGTAGTTATGCTGTATTCAGTGAATAATTAATAAATAGACTCAATAGGTAAATGACTGATATAATAATACTATTACTAATAGCAGAGTGTGTGTGCATGCTGCCCCATACGGACAGGTGCTCGGTAATGCTGCAATTCATTCCTTCCCCCTGGTCTTCCTGGATGTGCCCTTGGCTCTAGGTGTCAGCTGCACCAGGAATGTTCCTCTCTTCACCCTTGTGTAGCTGACTCTTTCCTGTCCTTCAGCTCTCAGCCTGCTCTCAACCACTCTCTTGATTTAAAATTTTTGCTCATTGCCTATAGTAAGCTGAATTAGTTTCTTGTTAGTTCCTCTGCAGCCTGCTTTTATGCCCCCTGGCTGCTCCATGAACATAGGGATATACCTACCTCTTCCCTTCTGTAGCTCAGAGCCTGGGACGCTGCCTGGCACCTCATTGGAATACTCAACAATATTCCATTCACAATCTTCCTTTGCTCTTGTCTGAGGCCTTGTCTTTCTTTGTTCCCTTCCCAAGGTGAGTCTGGCCGCTGAACTAGTTCCCAGTCCCTGACACACACATCCTGTCTCCTCTCCAAGCCCACCAGCCTTTGGTGGTCTCACTTGACCTGTTCTCCTCCTTATGTAATTAGCTCCTCATCAGCTTGATGGTTTCATCAAAGACCCCACTACTTCTGACACCAGGCTGAGCCCTGGGTGTGACACCAGCCTAGACCCATGAGTCCCTTCCTCCCTACTCCTGGGCAGAGCTGTGCTGGGGTGGGTGCTGCAGGACACACTGGGTGTGTTCTAGGATAGTCCTCCACCCTCATTGCTCTCCTGTTTCACAGGGCAAGTGAGAGCAGCTTTGCAGGAAAGCAAAAAGAGCTTGAGTTCCCACACCCAGTGATCTGAGCATAGGAGCCATTTCCCTGGGGAACATAGAGGAAGCTAAGTGGAAGGGGAGACAGAGGCTCATCTGCAGGCAACCTGGAGAAGGTTCCTGGTGTAATTCATCAGGCAACCTACTTAAGGATACCCCTCTTTTAGCACTCGTTATACTGCTTGTTTTTCCAACTAGTTTGAACATTTTTTACGGTGAGGACTCTGTCTTATTGACCATCACTGTTCTTGCACCCCTTGGGACTTCAGATATTTACAGCCTCTGAACGCATCCATGACTGAGTGATGTGTCTTCTGAAATGACACAAGTAAGGATCTGTCTGTCCATCCAGCTTCCTGAGCAAGCCACTGATCTTATACATATGTTATTGTCTGAGCCTATAAAGGAATGCTCTAGTGGACAGAAAACCTTGCCAAGAGCCAAAAGAGAAAAACTCCAAGTGGAATAAAGTCTTTGGTATTATCAGGGTGAAGAATCAAATTCCTTTTCCCTGTTGTTTCTCATGCATGTGTGTGTGTGTGTGTGTGAGAGAGAGAGAGAGAGAGAGAGACTCTACACTGGCTTTGGTTAAGATCATAGACAATGTTTGCATTGGAAATCAAAGTAAAACCAGATCAGGAGGCTTATTAACCCCAAAAATAGGCTCCAAAGGCCTCAAGATAATCTAAAATATTGGCATATGTAATGCAACTCCTCCCTCTTGAATGAGTTTAAAAATTTTTTCTTTACATCCTGCATTTTGTGGGAGCACACTTCTGCCTTTCACAATGTTTGTTGGATGAGAGGGAAAGCCATGGCAACGGAGGAGGCTGTTTACTTGAGAGCAAAGCTGCAGCAGGATCCTGAACAGTCCCCACTTATTGTCATAAAAGCTCCAGCCAGGCCCCCTTCCCTTCCTGGTGCTCAGAGCAGAGCGACACACCCTGAAGGAAGAGCAAAGGGTCGCACTGACCTCATAGGTTCTCTTACAGGCCTGCCGTCAACCTGAGACTCTCCAGGCTGCTAACAGACGGTTCAAGGCTACTCCTGGTGACTGATGGAGCACAGACCAACAGCAGCCTTGAATCTAAACAGTGAGGGTACCAGGGTGTTTCTCAGCAGAGGCAAGATGTCTGGGAATGTTAAGCCCCACCTTCAAGAGAGGGACCCAGTCTGCTTTGCCAACAATCAGGACTTAAAACGGTGTTTAATTTCATTCTCTTCTGAGAAAAAATGAATTAGATATACCTAAAATTGTCTTTAGTGGGAAAAACAAGTTAAAAACAGTGAATTAAACTTCTACTGAATTAAAAAAAATATATAAATGCTTCATGAACTCAATTGCTTTTGAACTGAAAATTGGATAAATTTTTTAGAAATGAAATCAGTGTTCTTAAATCTTACATAAGACTCTTCTCTTGGATTAGTGCTCATACTTCATTCTTCAGAATGGGCTTCCCATTGTAAACGGGCTGATTTCTACACTGTGGGTCTAAACACATACCTATTGGAACCACCATACACCCATTGTTTTTCTTGGGAAAGATAAGTGCTATTCATTACAAAAGTGTGGGTGAGATCATGTTGCTGACTAATGAATACCCTGTACTTGGAGGACTCTACTGGGATGGTGATGACTCAAAATACTTCTCAGGGTGATTTATCAAATGTCTAAATAGCTAACATAGAGACACATCCGAAGGATATGAAATCAGATCAGCTCCAGCCTGTGAAGGGATCAGCTTGGCCACATGTGTGCACACTGACTATTGGATGAGAGGTGCACAGGGTGGTTTGGCCACAAAGCTTCTCTTAGTCTCAGATATGTGAAAAGAGAGTTGACCAGGATGCATTTCCCAACCAAATCATTAGAGAGTAGTCATTCTTCATCTTGGTGTTTGTGAAAAATATCCCACAGGAAGAATGCTAACATTTAAGCAGCACAGCAACTATTCTCTTCCATCCTCTTTTTCACCTTTTGTGCAGAACTTTTCCTGGATATTCTGAGCCTTCCTCCTACAGCTTGGCCATAAGGAGTTAGAAGCTGAGTGAGGCCTCCAGCCTGGAGTAGGTACACATGTGCTTTTTTATTTTCATATATTCGACATTCAGTAGGCTGAAACCACTTTCCCTCACCACGAAAGAGTCCTGGAAACCGGTCCTGCACTCCCTTGGGATGTTTCTGGTCCATGTCTTCAGTGTATGGCGGGGAAGGGGCAAACACATCTGCTGAATTGGGAGCAGGAAGCAAGGAACTGATCGTGTTGGGAATGGGCCATTTAAGTGTTAGTCCTTTTGGAAAATCCAAGAGTGAGTTTATTTGGCTTAAAAGAAATGAATTTGTCTGTAGACTGCCAAAGCCCCATGGCATCAGGTAGATGAATCTATGATAGGATTACTTTTATGGAATCTAGTAGATGTCTATGTTTCTGTGTTTCTGTTGCTTGAGTCCACCCTTTTAAGAGAATGAACAGTGTCTTCCGCACAAGAAGAAGGTGGAGGTCTCTGCCCTGCACTTGACTCTTCCTTGCTTGAGGAGCACGTAACAGCTTCTTTTGCTTTGGGGCTGAACAGAAATGGAAGCTTAAAACAATGAAGCAATAAGATATTTGCTGCTAAAAGTGAATTATTTCAATGACTAGTACATAATTTTGTTTAAAATTATTTGAACAGAAAGTTTCTGTTTCTGTTTTGTAATATATATATATGTATATATATTGCTGCTGTTCAGTTCCGTGTAACTCTGTGACCCCATGGACTGTAGCTTGTCAGGTTCCTCTGTCCATGGGATTCTCCAGGCAAGAATATTGGAGTGGATGGCCATTCCCTTCTCCAGCAGATCTTCCTGATCCTGGGATCAAACTTGGGTCTCCTGCATGGCAGGCAGATCCTTTACCATCTGAGCTACCAGGGAAATGCAAACTACGTAGAGAAAATCCTAAATATTTTCTAAAATGTAATAAAGTGAGAATTACCTATAATTTAAATAGATAACTCACAACTAATTTTACAAAACGTATGTTAACTCTCTTATTGAACAACACACATTCACCTAAAAAAGATAAGATATTTGTATCCATCGGTTCAGTACACTGGATATACCCATCCTGGATACAGTGTAACTATGAACAACATTTTAGCCTTGGAAAACATTCTAGTTATATTGAAAAGAATCAAGGTCACTCACTGATCTGTAATGCTTTGGCTGTTACAAGGTGCTTTACTTTTCACTTGAAGACTGGCCCAAAGGATGAGTATTGTGAATACCTAGGGGGAAAATAGTGTACATTTAAATCTTTAAAAAAGAAAAGGAAACTGCCAGAAACCAGGGAAAGGACCCCAAGCACGACTTGTTTAAGGGAGTACTAGGAGGCAGGCCAACTCAGACTTGCTTCAGAGGGAAATGGAGTGTGGCTTTTCTCCCTATTTTCCTGGACACTAGCACCAAACAATCTAGCCAGATCAGATTGAATTTAGAAAAGATGAAGTACTTCATGTCAATAGGCTCAGTGATTTACTTGAGTTTTTATCCAGTGAATGCATTAAAATTTCTACAGCCAAAGTGGAAATTGTAGCTCACTGGAAATCACCTAAAATCTCTAGAAGGAAGGCAAGAGGGGGAAGGGTTCACCCTGCATCCGTGCTTTTCTTCTTTCCCAGGGACAGAGCCTGGAGTTATTCCACATGGCCAGAGGCACACTAAGGCACATTTCTGAGGTGTCGCATTCGCAGGCCTGGGAGAAGGATCACTCTATGAAAGGTACATGCCTGAGCTTCTCCCTTCCCTCCATCCTCCTGCTGGGAGAATAGCTCTGTGGTCCGGCACTGCAGCAGCCCCCATGGGATGTGAGGCAAGGACAACAGCCTTAACTTTCAGGGAACTGAAGCACAAGTCTGGGGCCTTGATGCTCATGCAGTCACCTCATCCTAAGCCTGTGGGAGAGACTGCCCGGGCTATCTTTAAACAAGCTCAGCTGAGGTTGAAACCATTCTAGGCGTAACAGAGCCAAGCCATAACTGGCTTGATGTGACTGCAAATACATGTGGGTCAAAACAAAATAAATATCCCTTGTCTGACTCACAGAAAGACAGCTTACTGTGTTAACTCACTGCTTCCACTGCCATCTGAGCACGGTGGTCTGAGAAGAGGAAATCACAAACTTTGTGACAATAGCAGACAACAGTAGGGCTTTGCAAAGCAATTGAGCCTGCTGCCCCTCAGGAATAAGGAGGTATGAGATTTCCCCTGCCCCATTTTAAAGGGTATATCCATGCCATGCAAAGAGATGGGCTTATTTCCCTGAAAGTTGTCAGCAGTTTTCCCAGAGCTGGGCTTGCCTTCTGAGAGATGACAGGATGGAGGCCTTTAAGAGATGCAATTTCTTTCTTTTTTTAAGACATGCAATTTATAACAATTTCTAAAGCATTGTTCTCTATCCCTAAAGGATCTTGCTGTCTTTTCTGCCTTTGCTCTCTCCCTTTCTCCCTCCTCCCTGTCTTACTCTGCAACCTTCCTCTAATCTTTCTACAGTTTTAGCAGCTTGTGGTCACACCTCACAATGACCTTGGCACAGCGCCCTGCCTGCCTGGAACTCCTCTTGGCTGCCTCCCAAACACACAGTGAAGAGCTGTGGTCATCGGAAGGCCCTGTTCTCTTCCTTCCATTTCCTTGGCCATGTGCGTAAACCATCCGTTTGTATCATTCATCTTGTAATTGAAACTCCCTTGGGTTAAATTCACAGACAGGCTCCGAGCCTCCCTGAACAGGGCATTCTTTCAGATCCTTTGAAAGAACAGGTGAGTCTCCTTGATCTTTAAGTCTTGTATCATTGCAGAGCTTCTTTGATCCTCAAAGCTGTTTTCAGACGGCCAGCTGGGGACTGGAGGGCAGATGCTGGAGCCCCTGACACCTTCCTGGGACAGGTGGGCCTCTAAGGGAGAAGGGACAGTTACAGTAATTTGTTTGAGGAAACTCAGAATGGAAACAGGATGCTCGCCATCAAGCAGTCAGCGTCCACAGTACCCCCCTCCCCCTCCCCCACCACCCCCCTACATCCACCCCCTGTGGTGCACGCTGAGGGAGAATCAGGGTGAAAAAGCACAGGAGACTGGCCCCAGACAGATGAGGTGCATATCAAAGGAATGATGTCAATGAACCCAGATTTTTGCATCTTCCCTTGCATAGAAAAGTGCTAACTTCCTAAACTTGAGATATCTGGTTTTCCGTTATTAACAATAGTCTTTTGGTGTTTCAACTATGTAGTCTTTGCTGCAGAAACTCCTGTGTATCCTGTCTCTTCCCTTACTTCTTTGGAACAGTCTCTCAGAGCAATCTGAGAGGTTACCTCCCAGGCTCAAGTCCTCAATTTCGTCTGTCAAATAAAATACAATTCTCAGCTTTTAGGTTGCACACTTTTTCAGTTGACAGCACACTTGTAGAAGTTCTGTCCCTTGGGGGGTTTTTCTCCCTCTCATTGACTTTTCAAAGTACTTGTTCTAGAAGATGAGTCCCTGCTAATTAGATGAGGTTCTCCTCCCATATTTTACACATCATCTAAGTGAAACAGACAATGTACGTTGTCTTGTATAACAGTCCCAACAGTTCAGTGAGGTTGACACAGATGGGAAAGCTGAGACTCAGAGAAATGAATTGCGTCCAAAGCTGTACAGATTAAACATTGCAGTGCTAGATTTGAGAGTCACATCTGAGTTCAACAACCTCTTTCATGAATTGATCTCTCAACTGACACTACAAGCTTCACTCTGTTAATTGTGGGCAGAATGCTTTTAGTACTTAGCACCATCTAGCTATGAGTATTCTTGTATCTTACCCAAAATTATACCAACTGAAATATAAAATTATATGTGCCATACATAGAACACAGCCTAATATAGAGGTACACTGGTAGAATGCTACAGGTGGATTAGGACTTTCGGCTAGAAAATTATCTGATTAGATCTGAAAAAAGAGTTGAAAATTGCTTTCTCTCTCTCTCTCTCTTTTTTTTTTTTTAGCATTTTAAAGTTAGTTTTACAAATTTATGGTTGCTGGGGGAAGGGGCAGTTAGGGAGTTTGGGATGGTCATGTACACACTACTATATTTAAGATGAATAGCCAACAAGGACCGACTGTATACCACATGGAAATCTGTTCAATGCTATGTGGCAGCCTGGCTTGGAGGGCATTTGGGGGAGAATGGATACCTGTGTATGTATGACTGAGTCCATTTGCTGTTCACCTGAAACTATCATAACATTGTTAATTGGCTATATCCCAATACAAAATAAAAAGTTTTCAAAAAGGAAGTTAGTTTTAAAAATGCCTTCATATGCAGTATTTCAGGTTGATTTTGCATCTTGCAGCACTGTGACAGAGGTAAGTCTGGTATTTCCATTCTTAGTTTTGCAGCTGATGTTCACATATGCTGAGGAACTTATTTAATGTCTTAACAACTAAGAAATGTAATCTGCATCTCAATCTTCCATTTGTGTACTCCCATTCTAGCCCTTTCATGTACACATTCATTTTTCACTAATCTTACTTTTATATTTTCTACCACGTCTAGGGACTGTCCCCAGCACAGTGAAAACAAAACCTGAGCCAGATCCAGCCTTTTCTTTGAAACGGGTGCATTCTAGGGAGAGGCAAGACTGGTGACAAGATTGGCAGAGTACAGTGTGCTGGATGCTCAGATGGCAATTTGGATATCAGGGTAGCATAATCAGTTCGGTGGAGAGAGACTGAAAAGTGTCACTGAGCTTGGGGCATTTTCAGCTGGCCCATGGATGTGTTTGGGCAAAGAAAGTGCTGAATATTTAAATGAAGACCAGCTACAAAGGAACTGGTGTTTGGTGGCCATTGAAAAAGGCCATGTGTTAGGAGATGCAGAGCACTCAGGAAGATGGAGGAGATGAGAGCAGTAATGGATAATCCATCCTGAATTGTGATGGGTCATGTGTACATGCCGGGAGATGACGAAGGCCAGGGAAGCCTGGCGTCTGCAGTCCATGGAGTTGCAAAGAGCTGGACACGACTAAGCGATGGAACAGAAACATGGTGTGCCACACTTAAGGGTCAGCAATTAATCCTGTAAATCTGTGTTTCTCAAACTGAGCTTTACCAAATACTGGAGGCCTATGGACCTATTCTCAGAAATCTGTGAGCACTTTCTGGCTTTTAATATTGATGATATTTAAACATTAAATATCCCACAAGTATGTTCTGGGTGATCTGGAGAACTAACTTGGATGAACTTGACTCAAATCACACTCACTAAGATTTGTGCTGCCAACCTTCTGTGTTGAGAATAGTGTTCATGCGAAGAATGTCACAACGAGGTCATGAAAAATTTCCAGGGAGTCTGAGTGGAGAAGAGGTGTGTGGAGACCAAGTCATTGGAGTGAACAAGGGAGTATTTTCTTGGTGATGTCCAAAGAATGTGGGCTCTGCTTGTCAAAACCATAGTCACATTGTGAATGATGTTTTTTGCACAGCCTGTTCTGTTATCAACAGTATCATCACAGTTTATTTGCAGTAAGTGTTGGAGTAACGATTGAAGAATTTTCCCGTTTTCCTTGCAGAATTATTTGTACTAGAAATAAAACATATGCTTAAGTAATAGAACAGTGGCTATTGTATTTTTAAGTGAACAAGACAATGAGACGAATTTATCCAAGCATTTAATCAAAGTGACTTTTGAAGATTGCTTACTGGTATTTTTGATTAACTCTAAGATTACCCTGAACTAATAAACAAATTATTAAGATTATTATTCTTTTTTTTTCCCTTCACTCAGTCAGGTTCGACTCTTTGCAACCCCATGGACTGTACCCCGCCATGGAATTCTCCAGGTAAGAATACTGGAGTGGGTAGCCTTTCCCTTCTCCGGGCGATCTTCCCGACCCAGGAATCAAACTTGGTCTCCTGCATTGCAGGCAGATTCTTCAACATTTGAACCACCAGGGAAGCCCATTATTACTCATTAATAACCATTAATATCAAACAAGAATTCTTAATGTTAATATCATTTTTTAAATGTTAAACATTATATAGAATTGAACCCTAGACCATGTTGTCCTCCCCATTATCACTCAGTTGGAATTAAACAGCACCATTAACATTAAATTCATAATTTTAGTGTGATGTTGGTTTTATAGCTTTATTTGTATTGTTATGTATTATTATTATTATGAAGCTAGATATGCTTTATAGCTAAATAAGAGTAAAAGAATAGTGTGCTTACACACAATTTTGTGGTTAAATATATTTAAATGCAAAATAAGAATAGCAAGAATGATACAGGACAATCTGAGACAACATTAGAAATGCAAGAACATTATTTTTTCTTTAAAAAGGGATATGATCTAAGATTTAGAAGCAAGTAGGTGGCACAGTGGTGATGAATCTGCCTGCCAATGCAGGAGTCTCAAGAGATGCAGGTTTGATCCATGGATTGGGAAGATCCTCTGGAGTAGGAAATAGCAACTCTCTCTGGTGTGGCAACCCACTCCAGTGTTCTTGCTTGGAGAATCCCAGAGATGGCAGAGCCTGTTGGGCTGCCATCTATGGGGTCACACAGAGTCGGACACGATTAAAGTGACTTAGCAGCAGCAGCAGCAGCAGCTGGTGTTCTTGCCTGGAAAGTTCCATGGACAGAGGAGCCTGGCCGGCTGCAGTCCATGGGGTCACAAACAGTTGGACATGACTGAGCACAATCTCACAAGAGGTATATTCTGAAGACTTTTAATATATGACCATATTTCTGTTGCAGGTAGAACATTGATGGCAGTGTGGGCAACACAGAGGGATGGGAAGTTGGAAGGAAGGAGACTAGCTAAGAAGCTGATGACAGCGGTAGAGTGGGGAGAAGAGAGACCGTTGATAGGCTTTCCTGCAACAGAATAGAACATGTCTGTGACTGGGTGGGTTTTAAGGGTGTTGCTGAGATGGACCTGTGAAATACAGATTACACACTACACATACACACACACACTCACAGAAACACACATGCTGAACACCTCCTAGCTGAGAAGGCAAAGAAAAAGAATTGATGAGGGACAAATCGGGTGAGTTCCTTTCAGCTCTAACATTCTATGTGATTCTGTGGTGTAGAAATGACACTGAAAAAATTTGTTTTCCTTTTTGATCATTGCATGAAGCACTTCATATATTTTCTCTAAGGTCTTTCCCCAAATTAGTACTTTTAAAACGTTCAGTTGAAAGTTAGCTATAGGACAGTTCTGGTTCCAGGTAAGATGGAGAAAGTACACTCTATTCCTTCTCTCCCACTGGATGAAACCAGAACATGAACAGTGTGCACAGAGTGGCTACCTCAAGAGTCCAAAAAGCAAATGGTAGCAGGCATAATGGGGAAGGGACAAATAGGTCCAAGCATGGTAGATCTGGTGGTGAATTCCTTTCCTCCCTCCCTCTGTTCTTTTTTGCCTCCCATAGCTCCCAGTTTGGACCTCAAGGCAATGTGGATCCTGAAATGATGCTCCAGACAAGGACAGGCCGAGAACGCCAAGGAGAGACTGTCATTCTGATCTGAGGAATGGAAAGGAGTAGAGAGAGAGAGAAAAGGGAGAAACCCATTCCCCACTGGGTTCCCCCGCTGTGGCTGCAGCCCCATGGAAGTGGTGGAGTGGGATCTGGGGACACTCTGAGGGAGGGAACATTTCTCTCTTCAGAGATATTCTCTGAAGAGTGTGGGCAACATCTTCAATGTGTGTTTTTTTTCTTTCTGTCCTCCTATAGATAAACTCTTGAGGTAATTAATATTTCCCTGTTGTCAGACAGGGAAACAAAAACTCTGACTTTCTGGCCAGAGGGACAGGAGGGCAGATGCCTGGGAGCTAGAGACTGTGGGTGAGACTGAGATAGAGGAACTCAAGAAAATGATGCCTCAACTTACATAAGAACTTTTGGTCTCACTCCTAACCTGAGCCATGTGTGGAACTGACCCAAAACAGCATCCCAAAGTGTTTGAAAACTATGGAGTAGACAACTGCCCCCCAACCCCCGCCAGGATTCAAACTCACTGGTGGGTGATGGAGAGGCAAAATAGACCTGAATAGCATTGAAAGTCTTCAAAAACTAAACTGACATTAGAACCATAGCTCATAGAAGGCATGTTAGAATATACATTCTGAAACACCTGTGTCCATTGGATGGCAAATCAAAAAGCAAAACCCAAATATCCCCAAAGGATTTAAACATGACCCATAGCCTTATAACAATATTCAAAATGCCCAGTATACCATCCCAAATTATTCAGTATGTGTAAAACCAGGAAAATCTGACAAATTCTCAATGGAAAGGATGATGAAGTCCAGTCAACTCCATTATAACAGGCTCCAAGAAGTCAGAGCAAATACTCTTGGAATGAACAAATGAAAAAAGAGGAAGTCTCAGGAAAGAAAAAAATTACTAAAGAACAAAATGGAAATTTTAGACCTGAAAAAGGCAATAACTGAAATTAAAAGAATTCACTAGTTGAGCTCAGTAGAAGGATGGAGATGACAGAGAAATTGACTTGAAGATAGGTCAATGGAAATTACACTTTTTATACAAGAGAAAATGTTAAAAAGAAATTATCAGAGCTTCTGTTGAACAAGATCAAAAGCGCACCATTTATGTCAGCAGAATCTTAAGATAAAAAGAGTTCTGTGCAAAAATAATTTGATGAAATAATGCACAAAAACTTCCAAATTTTGGTGAAAGACATAACCTTACAGATTCTAGAAATTAATGAACTCTAGATAAGATAAGTTGAAGGAACTCAATCCTAAGCACATTAAAATCAAACTTGAGAAACTGGACAAAAATTTTGAGAGAAGACAGAGAACAGTAACACATTATATATGAGGATAAAGCTTAGAAAGATAGAATATTTTTGTCAGATCCAAAGACAGTGGAATAACATTTTTAAAGTACTGACAATAAAGTGCTGACAGTTCAGTTGTCGTATCTAGCAAAAGTATCTTTCAGAAGTAAAGGAAGAATAAATACCTGCTCAGATGAAGACAAACTAAGAGAATTTATCACCAGCAGAGTTGCTCTAAAACAACTGTGACGTGTTTGAATTTTCAGGTTTGAAAATTCTTTGTTGATATTCTGTGTATTATAAGATGTTTAACAACATCCCTAGGCCTACATACCGGAGGTCAGTAGACACCACCTTCTTCTAGTTACAGCAAGAGAATATGTCTTTAGAGATTGCCCTTTGGAGGGAAATAGTACCTGGTTGAGAACCACTGCTCTAAACTAAATGTTACAGGCAATTTTTCAGTTAAAAGGGAAATGATATTGAGGGAAACTTGAAATTTCAGAAATAAGAGAAGAGCAGTAACAAACATGAATATATGAGTCAGTACAATAGATAATCTTTCTCCTCCTAAGTTCCTTAAAATATGTATGACGGCTGAAGGCAAAATCTTTAGGTACAATATATGCCAACAGCAAGATGAGAAGAGTAAAAGTGACATGTTAAGTGTTGGTCACTCAGTCGTGTCTGACTCTGCAGCCCACCAGGCTTCTCTGTTCATGGAATTCTCCAGACAAAAATACTGGAGTGGGTAGCCATTCCTTTCTCTGAGGATCTTCCTGAACCAGGGATCATACCCAAGTCTTCGGTATTAAAGGCAGATTCTTTATCATCTAAATGACTAGGGAAGCCCCAGTGAACTCCATCTTCTCTTTGAAATGCATAGTGGTAAATTCCCATATTCTACTTGAGGTGGTAAAATATTAATTCTAAGCAGTCTGAACAATTGATATGTTTATTGTAATCTCTATAGGAATCACCTGAAAGACTGTATAAAGAGACATAGTCCAAAACCCAACAGATAAGACTGAAATCTAAAAAACATTCAAATTCTTCAACACACAGTATGAAAGCAGAAACAGAGCAGGGAAAAAAAAAATATGACCCAGCAATCCCACTGCAGGGCATACACACTGAAGAAACCAGAACTGAAAGACACACGTGTACCCCAATGTTCATCGCAGCACTGTTTATAATAACCAGGACATGGGAGCAACCTAGATGTCCATCAGCAGATGAATGGATAAGAAAGCTATGGTACATATACACAACGGAGTATTACTCAGCCATTAAAAATAATACATTTGAATCAGTCCTAATGAGGTGGATGAAACTGGAGCTGATTATACAGAGTTAAGTAAGCCAGAAAGAAAAACACCAATGCAGTATACTAACACATATATATGGAATTTAGAAAGATGGTAACGATAACCCTGTATGCGAGATAGCAAAAGAGACACAGATATATAGAACAGTTTTTGGACTCTGTGAGAGAGGGAGAGGGTGGGATGATTTGGGAGAATGGCATTGAAACGTATAATATCATATAAGAAATGAATCGCCAGTTTAGGTTCAATGCAGGATACAGGATGCTTGGGGCTGGTGCACTAGGATGACCCAGAGAGATGGTATGCGGAGGGAGGTGGGAGGGTGGTTCAGGATTGGGAACACGTGTACACCTGTGGTGGATTCATGTTCAGTTCAGTTCAGTTCAGTTCAGTTCAGTTCAGTGGCTCAGTCGTGTCCGACTCTTTGCAACCCCATGAACCGCAGCACGCCAGGCCTCCCTGTCCATCACCATCTCCTGGAGCTCATTCGGACTCATATCCATCCAGTCCGTGATGCCATCCAGCCATCTCATCCTCTGTCGTCCCCTTCTCCTCCTGCCCCCAATCTCTCCCAGCATCAGAGTCTTTTCCAATGAGTCAACTCTTCGCATGAGGTGGCCAAAGTACTGGAGTTTCAGCTTTAGCATCACTCCTTCCAAAGTAATCCCAGGGTCGATCTCCTTCAGAATGGACTCTCAAGAGTCTTCTCCAACACCACAGTTCAAAAGCATCAATTCTTTGGTGCTCAGCCTTCTTCACAGTCCAACTCTCGCATCCATACATGACCACAGGAAAAACCGTAGCCTTGACTAGACGGACCTTAGTCGGCAAAGTAACGTCTCTGCTTTTGAATATACTATCTAGGTTGGTCATAATTTTCTTTCAAGGAGTAAGCGTCTTTTAATCTCATGGCTGCAGTCATCATCTGCAGTGATTTTGGAGCCCAAAAAAATAAAGTCTGACACTGTTTCTACTGTTTCCCCATCTATTTCCCATGAAGTGATGGGACCAGATGCCATGATCTTCGTTTTCTGAATGTTGAGCTTTAGGCCAACTTTTTCGCTCTCCTCTTTCACTTTCATCAAGAGGCTTTTTAGCTCCTCTTCACTTTCTGCCATAAGGGTGGTGTCATCTGCATATCTGAGGTTATTGATATTTCTCCCGGCAATCTTGATTCCATCTTGTGTTTCTTCCAGCCCAAAACCAATACAGTATTGTAAAGCAAAATAAAGTAAAAAATAAAAAAAATGAAGGAGAACAAGCCAATAATAAAAAGGGAGAACTAAACTCAAACATAGCAATGATTACATGAAATGGCCAACACATATCAATTAATAGGAGGCTCATATCCTCTTTACACATATAAATACAGCTAAATTAGCAGTATGGAAAAATATAACATGTGCAAAGACTAATAAAAAAGAGCTGAAATGGCTGTATTCTTATCAGACAAAGTAGAAGTCAGAGTAAGGTAATTAAGAGGGATAAGGAGGACATTATGTAATGACAGAAAAATCAATTTGTTAAGAAGCCATGACAATTCTGAAGATGTAGGCACCTAACAAAAGAGCTTTGCATGAAGCAATACTGATAAAACTGAAGGGAGACATGACCAAATTCCAATTAACGTTGGGGCACTTCAGCACTTCTCTTGGTGATTGATAGAACTTGTTAACAGAAAATCAGCAAGTGTATAAAAGAAGAGAACAGTGGCACAATCAATTTGAACTAATTAATTTTTATCAAACACTTCACTCAACAGCAGTTGAATAGGTATTCTTTTCGAAGTCACATGTAACAGTCTTCAAGAGAGACAAGATCCTGTGTTGTGAAACAAAACTAAATAAATAGAAATCCTGTAAAGTATGTACTTGGACTATAATTGAGTTAAACTAGAAATCAATAACAGAAAGATTGTCAACAAAAATCCCCAAACACTTGGAAATTAAATAACACACTTCTAAATAGCTCTTGAGTCAAAGAAGAAGTTTCAAGGGAAATTAGAAATTACCTTGAATTGAATGAAATGAAAAGATGTAAAAATTTGTGGAGCAGCTGAACTAGTGTATAAAGGAAGTTTATAGGCCCAAATGCCTATAGCAGAGAAGTGGGGTAGGCAGAATAAAGGTCTCCATGGAAACTGTATGTTATGTTACATGGAAAAGGAGAATTAATATAGCAGATGGATTTAAGATTGCTAATTGGCTGACATTTATTAATTTATGGTTGATAAACTAGTTTAATTTTTTTTCTACTTTCAAAATTGATGTATAGAATTGTGTGCATTTAAGGGCTTCCCTGGTGGCTCAGAGGGTAAAGCGTCTGCCTGCGGTGCAGGAGACCTGGGTCTGATCCCTGGGTCAGGAAGATCCCCTGGAGAAGGAAATGGCAACCCACTCCAGTACTCGTGCCTGGAGAACCCCAAGAACGGAGGGGCCTGGTGGGCTACAGTCCATGGGGTCGCAAAGAGTCGGCCATGACTTAGAGACTTCACTTTCAAGGTGTATAACATAATTATTTGACTTACATACTTCATGAAAGGATGACCATGAAACTTATTGTTTAGTGAACATTCATCATCTCATGCAGATACAAAATTAAAGAAAAAAATTTTTTCTTGTCATGAGAATACGTAGGATTCCCTCTCTTAGCGACTTTCATACATAATATATAGCAGTGTTAATTTTTACCATGTTATACATTACTTCCCTAGTACTCATTTATCTTCTAACTGAAGTTTGAACTTTTGGACTGCCTTCATCCAATTCTTCCTCTCCCCACCCTATTCTGGAACCACAAATTTGATCTTTTTCTATGAGTTTTATTGGTTTGTTTTTGAAGTATAATTGACTACAAAGCTATGTTAATTCCTGGCATACAAGATTCAATATTCCAATACATTTCAAAATGATCACCATGATGCATTTAGTTACAATCTGTCATCATACAAAGATGTTACATAATTTTTGACTGTGTTCACCATATTGTACATTTCACACCCATGACTCATTTATTTTGTAACTGAAAAATTATTCCTCTAATTTCCCTCACCTATATCTCTTGTTCCTCGCCACCCCAGCCCCACTGAACTCCCTAGGAACAACCTGCTTATTCTCTGATGTGTTTTGCTTTGTTTGTTTATTTGTTCTGTTTTTTCAGTTCAGTTCAATTCAGTCACTCAGTCATGTCCGACTCTTTGTGACCCCATGAACCACAGCATGCCAGGCCTCCCTGGCTGAACCCCCAGAGTTCACCCAAACTCATGTCCATTGAGTTGGTGATGCCATCCAACCATCTCATCCTCTGTCGTCCCCTTCTCCTCCTGCCTTCATTCTTTCCCAGCATCAGGGTCTTTTCAAATGACTCAGCTCTCTGCATAAGGTGGCCAGAGTATTGGGGTTTCAGCTTCAACATCAGTCCTTCCAATGAACATCCAGGACTGATCTCCTTTAGGATAGGTTGGTTGGATCTCCTTGCTGTCCAAGAGAATCTCAAGAGTCTTCTCCAACACCACAGTTCAAAAGCATCAGTTCTTCAGTGTTCAGCTTTCTTTATAGTCCAACTTTCACATCCATACATGACTACTGGAAAAACCATAGCCTTGACTAGATGGGTCTTTGTTGACAAAATAATGTCTCTGCTTTTTAATATGCTATCTAGGTTGGTCATACGGAGAAGGTGATGGCACCCCACTCCAGTACTCTTGTCTGGAAAATCCCATGGATGGAGGAGCCTGGTGGGCTGCAGTCCATGGGGTCGCAAAGAGTCAGACACGACTGAGTGACTTCACTTTCACTTTTTACTTTCATTCATTGGAGAAGGAAATGGCAACGCACTCCAGTGTTCTTGCCTGGAGAATCCCAGGGACGGGGGAGCCTGGTGGGCTGCCGTCTCTGGGATCACGCAGAGTCAGACACGACTGAAGTGACTTAGCAGTAGCAGCAGGTTGGTCATAACTTTCCTTCCAAGGAATAAGTGTCTTTTAATTTCATGGCTACAATCACCATATGCAGTGATTTTGGAGCCCTCCAAAATAAAGTCAGCTACTGTTTCCACCGTTTCCCCATCTATTTGCCATGAAGTGATCAGACCAGATGCCATGATCTTAGTTTTCTGAATGTTGAGCTTTAAGCCAACTTTTTACTCTTCTCTTTCACTTTCATCAAGAGGCTCTTGAGTTCTTCACTTTCTGCCATAAGGGTGGTGTCATCTGCATATCTGAGGTTATTGATATTTCTCCCAGCAGTCTTGATTCCACCTCTTGCTTCATCTAGCCCAGTGTTTCTCATAATGTACTCTGCATAGAAGTTAAATAAGCAGGGTGACAATATACAGCCTTAATGTACCCCTTTTGTATTTGGAACCAGTCTGTTGTTCCATGTCCAGTTCTAACTGTTGCATCCTGACCTGCATACAGATTTCTCAAGAGGCAGGTCAGGTGGTCTGGTATTCCCATCTCTTTCAGAATTTTCCACAGTTGATTGTGATCCACACAGTCAAAGGCTTTGGCATAGTCAATAAAGCAGAAGTAGATATTTTTCTGAAACTCTCCTCCTTTTTCCATGATCCAGTGGATGCTGGCAATTTGATCTCTGGTTCCTCTGCTTTTTCTAAAACCAGCTTGAACATCTGGAAATTCACAGTTCACGTATTGCTGCAGCCTGGCTTGGAGAATTTTGAGCATTACTTTACTAGTGTGTGAGATGAGTGCAATTGTGTGGTAGTTTGAGCATTCTTTGGCATTGCCTTTCTTTGGGATTGGAATGAAAACTGACCTTTTCCAGTCCTGTGGCCACTGCTGAGTTTTCCAGATTTGCTGGCATATGGAGTACAGCACTTTCACAGCACCATCTTTCAGGATTTGAAATAGCTCCACTGGAATTCCATCACCTCCACTAGCTTTGTTCATAGTGATGCTTCTTAAGGCCCACTTGACTACACATTCCAGTGTGTCTGGCTCTAGGTGAGTGATCACACCATCATGATTATCTGGGTGTTGAAGATCTTTTTTATACAGTTCTTCTGTGTACTCTTGCCACCTCTTCCTAATATCTTCTTAATATCTTTGTTTTTTAGATTTCCCATATAAGTGAAATATACAATATTTCTCTTCCTCTGGCTTCTTTTGCTTAGTATAATAACCTCTAGGTCCATGCATGTTGTCAAACAGCAAGATTTCAGTTTTTATGACTGACTAACACATCATTGTATGTGAAATATGTATACACACACTCTGGCATGTGTCCAGAATAAGAAGGACCTTGTCCAGCCTCGAACATCCTCAGGATGCTTGAGCCCCATATTCAAATGTTTTCAGCCAAAGGTTTGTCATCTTGAGGCCACTGAAGTGGTTCTCCCCTGTCCCCAAGGGGCAGGCCGGCCCTCCTGTCCTGGTCTTCCTGTTGTGCCTCAGGGAGCTGCGCAGACGATCCTGCAGGTCTACTCTGTCTCCTTTCTTTCCAGCTGGCCTCGCTCTGGTTCCCTGCTGCCCTGCCTCTCCACACTGGGTGCTTGGGCTGCATGTGTGAGGTTTCCTTCGTGGCAAGGTAAGCCATGTATTGAGGGTCCGCCATGTGCTGTGTATGGCTCAGAAAGCCCTCCCTGTGGCCCCTGTGCTCTGAACCATGAAGGCAGGGAGGGAGCTGTTCCATCCGGGTTGAGAAGACTAGATGACCTTCTTGCAAATGGAACTCTGTCTCTTCTAAATGCAGTGCAAAGTTCCCAGCATCTATTGGCAATACAAGGATTTCATGTCATTTCAGTAATATAGTGAGCATATGTATGCAGATTTTTAGAACTGGTACTAGAAGTTGAGGGGCTTCCCAAGTGGCTCATTGGTAAAGAATCCACCTGAATGCAGGAGCCCCGGGAGATGTGGGTTCAATTCTTGGGTCTGGAAGATGCCCTGGAGTAGGAAATGGCAGCCCGCAGCAGTTTTCTTGCCTGGAAAATTCCATGGTCAGAGGAGCCTGGTGGGCTGCAGTCTGTGGGGTCGCGGAGTTGGACACAACTGAGTGACGGAGCATACATACACACACACAGACACAAACACCCCACACCTTCTTTATCCATTCATCTATTGGTAGTTAGGTTGCTCCCATATCTTGGCTCTTGTAAATAGTGGTACGCCTTTTCAAACTAGTGTTTCCATTTTTTTTGGATAAATATCCAGAATTGGAATTTCTGGATCACATAATAGTTATATTTTTAATTTTTTGAGGAATCTCCATACTGTTTTCCACGTGGCTCTACGAATTTACACCCCCACCAACAGTGCACAAGAATTCTCTTTTCTCTACATCTTCACCCACACTTGTTATTTGTTGTCTTTTTGATGATAGCCATTCTGGCGGGTGTGAGGTGATATCTTTTGTTATTTTCATTTGCTTTTCCCTGATGATTACTGATGCTGAGCATCTTTTCATATGCTTATTAGTCATCTGTACTACTTCTTGGGAAGAATGTCTATTCAGGTCCTCTGCCCATTTTTTGATAATCAACTGAATGTAAAATAGAGAGACCATCCTGGATTATCCAAGTGGCCCAATGCAATCCAGTGCTTATAAGTGGAAGAAGACAAAACAGAGAGAACCAGGGAAACGAGAGCATGAGAGAGATGACCTAACATCACTGGTTTTGAAGATGGAGAAGAGTATCATGAGTCAAAGGATGGGAATGCCCTCTGGTATTTGGGAAAGGCAGATCATCCCCTAAAGCATCCAACAGGAAGGTGAGCCTGCCAACACCTTGATTTTAGCCCAGTGAGACATATTCCAGCCTTCTGGCCTCTAGAAGTGTGAGACCGCAGATTTGTACTGCTTTAGTCACGAAGTATGTAGTTGTTACAGAACCTTAGGAAACTAATATGAGTGTCAAACAGATGACTTTTGTTTTAATCTGAAGAAAGTAGAAAAAGACGAGCAAATGAAATGCAAATAAGGGATAGAAATGAAGCAATGAATATAAGTGGAGAGATCAATTAAATTGAAAGCAGAAAGATAATCTAGAAAATCAATGAAAATAGAATATGTGTTATAAAAGTTTAGTTACACTGTTACTGAGCCAATGGACCATTGCTGGATTCTTCCTCATTGCTCGTGACACTTTGAGTTGTATATTCTGTTCCTTGTAACCAAATGCATCTAAATTCACCATGTTATGAGACAAATGCCATCCCTCACGAGGAAGGTATAGAATGTTAACAAGTTATTTCTACATGTAATATACCCAGGGATACCTTCCCTAGATAAAGTGCTGGGTAACTCTTGCCTCTGATGGGCAAAGCAATAAATGTTCTTAAAATCTTTGCAACTGAGAATTCCCATCTCCCCAAACATTATATTATAAGTAGCCATAAGGCATGCTTTAATTACACTCTGTGTATATGATGCACTGAGTCTTTCCCAGTGGCTTACCAGTAAAGAGTCTGCCTGCAATGCAGGAGAGAAAGGAGATGTGAGCTTGATCCCTAGGTCAAGTCAGGAAGCCACCCTGGAGGAGGGCAAGACAACCCACTCTAGCATTCTTGCCTGAAGAATCCCATGGAGAGAGGAGCCTGGTGGGCTACAGTCCCTTTGACTGCAAAGAGCTGAACACCACTGAAGTGACTGAGCACATATACAATGCATTAAAAAAAGTTGCACTAAATCAGAACTCCAGTGTTAAAAAAAAAAAAAAATCCAGACTCCAATCATCTTGTATTACTCAGTTACTATGCTACAATGAATTTCAAGTTATAAAATACAGGGTTCTAAGCAAATCTTTGGAATACAGTTTATTTTCACTATGTATAATATTATTAAATGAGAAACATTATATAGGATTATGATAGAAAGACTCCAAGGAAGAGGCCAGTCCCTCAAGAACAAGGGAAAGAAAGAAACTGATTGCTATCCTAACTTGGTTTGTTGGTGGGAGGGATGATAATCATTCATTAATATTGAAAATTCTGGAAATAATTACACTTTCAGAGAGTTGATGAGTTGAGTGTTGGACAGGTGTTTGCAATACTGGTAGTATTTAGTGGAGAGGGGGGATAACCAGGACTGGGGCTAGGGGAGAAGGTCTGGATTGAAGATTCACATCTAGACATCATGAGAGTAAAATGGGTTAAAGATACTAACCAGGGAGTTTGTAGAGGACAAGGACTGGACAGCTGGGAGAATGTCTTCATTTACGGGGGAAGCAGAGAAAGATGCCAAGGGGACTGAAATGGAAGGATAAGAAGGATGACTTCATGCAAGTCAACAGGAAAGGAATTTTGAGAAGGAAGCAGAGGTGCCAGCGCTGAATGCCAGGGAACATGAGTTTCCATGGATTCAGATCAAGATCTCAGATCAAGGTCCTGGACAGGGCAAATACAGGTGAGCAGAGCTTGCGGGGTTGGACATTTGGAGTGGTGTGTGTCTGTGTGTTGGGGAGTGGGGTTTCCATGGCGTGTGTGTCCTGCGGTTCAGAGTGGAGATCACTCTGGAACCACCGAGAGTACACGGCAGGTGAGGGGAAGATGTGCTTTGTGCTAGTGTGCAGTGACTGAGCCTGGAAGGTGTTGGGGGACCTGAAGGCTGGGTTGGGCAGGTGACAGAGAGGGTGGGAGGTAAGGGCATGGAAGACTGAAAGCACAGGCAGTAGAAGGGACAAGCAGGTGGTGAGACCCTGTGTGACACGGTAAGATGGGGAGCCGAGTGGTCTGCATCAAGAGGGAGGTAGAGAAATTAACTCAGCATGGAGGAACCACTCTTTCTTTTAAAAAAAAAAGAGAGAGAGAGAGAATATGGAGTATCAGGAATGGTGGCACAGTGGTGGCTTGGAGGTTTGCCGGCACATTCAAAATAGCTGGCTTTTAGATGCATCTCCCAGTTTCCTTCCAGATTCTCAGAGGCCTGCGAATGGAAGGGGTCCGTGGCGGGCTGGGAGAAGTTGCAGCCCCTCCCTCTCCTCCTGCCATTCTAATCCTGAAGTGCTCAGCCATCTGAGTTAATCTCCAATGAGAGTCCCTTAGAATCATTCTTGCAGGAGGAATGCTCAGTGGCTTAGCCATGTCCGACTCTTTGCAACATGGACTACAGCCTACCAGGTTCCTCTGTCCATGGGCTTTTCCAGGCAAGAATACTGGAGTGGGTTGCCATTTTCCACTCCAAGGGATCTTCCCGACCAAGGGATCGAACCCTCGTCTCCTGAGTCTCTTGTATTGATAGGCAGATTCCTTACCACTAAGCTACCAGCGAAGCTCTTGCAGGATGAATAGTTGGTCTGTTCATTTCTGAAACAGTTGGTCTGTGACGTCAGATGACCTGTGGGGCAACCAGGGCTCAGTTTAAGTCATCTTAGGCGCTCCTGACAGATCTTCAGTTGTGGGCACATTTCCAATACTTAGTCCAAACACAGGGCTGTATGTTTGGTGTGTAGGTAACAATTTGCTTTGCCACACAGCAGTCCAGGGAGGACACTTGGTTGATGTGCTCATCCTTGGAGTAGGGAAGGCTTTGAGAGAGTTGGTGTCTTCTAGGCCATTTCTTCCCCAGTCCCCTACCTGACTCTTCTGTCTTGGGCATTTTAGCCTCAACTATCCCCACCATGCTGTCTACTGAGCGCCTATGAAGAAAAGAATCCTAGAGCCTCATTCAAGGGATGGTTAGGGAGTTTGGGAGTGACATGTACACACTCCTGTATTTAAAATGGATAACCATTGAGGACTTACTGTACTGCACAAGGCACTCTGCTCAGTGTTATGTGGCAGCCTGGATGGCAGGGGAGTTTGGGGAAGAATGGATACATGCATGCATATGGTGGGGTCCCTTTGCAGTCCTCTTCAAACTATCATAACATTGTTAATCGGTTAAACTCCAATACAAAATAAAGCCTCATTTGATTCTTTTGCTTGGTGGGGGTACTGTGAGGTTCAGCCCGAGGGGGCCCAACTGGAGAAGCCTCTGGCTGACCTTGACTGGTGGTTCCCAGATACAGTCCTAGAAGAACTGGCAGCATCCCTGGAGAATGTGCTAGAAATCGAAATCTTCAGCCTTCCTCCTCCTAACTGAGAGAGGAATTCCAGGGTGGGCCTACTAGGCTCAACTCCAAGAACCACTTGCTGACACCAACCTGTTCAATTCAATGTTTGTTTTAGCCTAGTGTCAACCAGGCAGACATGTGGACCCCACCTTCCCCCGCCCCAGGGAGTAGCCCTGTGGGATTACAGGTGGGCCTTACCATCATTACTCAGAAATTGTCCCTTTAAAAAGTATGCCCCTCCTGGTCCTGGCCTGTCTTTTAGAGAATTGGGGAAAGAAATACAGGAATGAAATAAGTGGAAGGGATGGAGGAGGAGAAAACACAGTTCCTGGAGCAATAAAACCTCAAAAACTGCTGTGGGAAAATTTCCCAGTCATGGTGGATTAAAAACACGTGTCTAGATGAGCCGCTCTAAGTAGCAAAGAGCGGCTGAGAGCAAAGCGGAACATTAGGAACTCTGGCTGCGGTTGGCCACCAAGGTCTCCTCACACATCTGTCAGGGATCCTGAACTGATGTGGCCTGCTACCAGCCTGCAAACTGTGTGTGCATGCCACACACACACATGCACGCACATGTGCAAACACATATACAGATGTAGATACACACATGCACACTCAGCTATACACAGGCACATACATGTACACACAGACACACACGCACACACATGTGCAGCACACACACATATATACTCAGATACACACAGACACACATACACAGA